>NC_054708.1:79156238-79502905 GCF_016097555.1 Gigantopelta aegis | reverse complement strand
ATAAACATACATCATGCATTATACAGACTGTAGGTGTATGCCGAGATGTAACAGTGATAAACATACATCATGCATTATACAGACTGTAGGTGTATGCCGACATCTAACAGTCATAAACATACATCATGCATTATACAGACTGTAGGTGTATGCCGAGATGTAACAGTCATAAACGTACATCATGCATTATACAGACTGTAGGTGTATGCCGAGATGTAACAGTCATAAACGTACATCATGCATTATACAGACTGTAGGTGTATGCCGACATATAACAGTGATAAACATACATCATGCATTATACAGACTGTAGGTATATTCTGAGATGTAACAGTGATAAACATACATGATGCATTATATACATACATGTACTAGGTACATGCAGATATGTATTTTTCATTGCAACATTTTTGGCAAGGTAAAACTAGCAAAGTCGAACATTATATGTGTCCCAGTCTATCTAATTTGTTTTGGTCTTGTTTATGTACAAAGTAAACTACTGTTTATCCAAAGATCATGCACCTTTATCAGAACATCATGTTAATAAAATATCTCATGTAAACAATTTCAAAAAGCTTACACCTCATCTTCTCCCAGTCGTTTGACCCATTAGACTATTTCTCGTTACAACCAGTGCACCATGACTGGTATATCAAAGGCTGTACTAGGTGCTATCCTGTCTGTGGGATGGTGCATATAAAAGATCACTTGCTACTAATGGAAAAATGTAGCAGGTTTCCTCTCTAAGACTATGTCAAAATTACCAAATGTTTAACATCCAATAGCCGATGATTAATAAATCAATGTGCTCTAGTAGTCTCATTGAACAAAACAACCTTTTAGCTTTCCTCTTCTTAAAATTTCCCTATTGTACTGTGGACTGTCGCTACCGAACCAGACATCTCAGTGAATAGTTGAAAATGCTCTTATTTTTAGGATATACATGTATGTGTAATTTCTTGGTTTGCCTTGAAAATTTGGAGTTGTCCATGATTAACCTAAAGTACCATATACATTTTCATATCACATATATACAATTGTTGTTATTGAGTAATTAAAACAGAAATTGGCTTCAAACTACTGGGTTATTTAAACACTATTCAATCAACTTTCTTGTATTCATCGAAGAAACATTTAAAAAAGCATTTCTGTCTTTCACATTAATTTTTCTTTAATGAAGACTGATTTCCTTTACTGGATTACTACAGATAGTAATGACATGGGGAATCAAACCTTGCCATGTATAGGGAGCTATCACTGGATTACTACAGATAGTAATGACATGGGGAATCAAACCTTGCCATGTATAGGGAGCTATCACTGGATTACTACAGATAGTAATGACATGGGGAATCAAACCTTGTCATGTATATGGAGCTATCACTGGATTACTACAGATAGTAATGACATGGGGAATCAAACCTTGTCATGTATATGGAGCTATCACTGGATTACTACAGATAGTAATGACATGGGGAATCAAACCTTGTCATGTATAGGGAGCTATCACTGGATTACTACAGATAGTAATGACATGGGGAATCAAACCTTGCCATGTATATGGAGCTATCACTGAATTACTACAGATAGTAATGGCATGGGGAATCAAACCTTGCCATGTATAGGGAGCTATCACTGGATTACTACAGATAGTAATGGCATGGGGAATCAAACCTTGTCATGTATATGGAGCTATCACTGAATTACTACAGATAGAAATGGCATGGGGAATCAAACCTTGCCATGTATAGGGAGCTATCACTGGATTACTACAGATAGTAATGACATGGGGAATCAAACCTTGCCATGTATAGGGAGCTATCACTGGATTACTACAGATAGAAATGGCATGGGGAATCAAACCTTGTCATGTATATGGAGCTATCACTGGATTACTACAGATAGTAATGACATGGGGAATCAAACCTTGTCATGTATAGGGAGCTATCACTGGATTACTACAGATAGTAATGACATGGGGAATCAAACCTTGTCATGTATATGGAGCTATCACTGGATTACTACAGATAGAAATGGCATGGGGAATCAAACCTTGCCATGTATATGGAGCTATCACTGGATTACTACAGATAGTAATGACATGGGGAATCAAACCTTGCCATGTATAGGGAGCTATCACTGGATTACTACAGATAGTAATGACATGGGGAATCAAACCTTGCCATGTATATGGAGCTATCACTGGATTACTACAGATAGAAATGGCATGGGGAATCAAACCTTGCCATGTATATGGAGCTATCACTGGATTACTACAGATAGTAATGACATGGGGAATCAAACCTTGCCATGTATAGGGAGCTATCACTGGATTACTACAGATAGTAATGACATGGGGAATCAAACCTTGTCATGTATATGGAGCTATCACTGGATTACTACAGATAGAAATGGCATGGGGAATCAAACCTTGCCATGTATAGGGAGCTATCACTGGATTACTACAGATAGTAATGACATGGGGAATCAAACCTTGCCATGTATAGGGAGCTATCACTGGATTACTACAGATAGTAATGACATGGGGAATCAAACCTTGCCATGTATAGGGAGCTGTCACTATCACTCCCCATCACTCGCCTCAGACTAGTTCAAGAAGAACAATTTTTAGCTCCTCTTAGGCATATACATTTATATGGTATCAATATGGTAATCTCTTAAATGGCTCCACATAATCTACCGTAAGTTAGGGGAGCAAGTAATCACTCCCCACAAGTTTTATCAACATGAGGTCTGGGTTATGATGGTGAGGTTTTTGCACCCTGTCTCGAACTTTGACACATTTGATACTTAATTCTCAGTATTATATAGCTTCCACAACCCCATACCTGATGCACTCTGGAGACCCCTGACTTACTTTCATCTACTGAACGTAGTGTTTTTTCCTCAACTTTTCAACTGTGTTTTATGTCCACAGTTCAACAGTTGTAACCTTGGAATCGATTTTCGGGAAGTATACAGAACCATAAAAGAAGTTTATGCCGCAGCTGCTGTGAAATACAAACCCATATGTCACACACTAGTTTACTGATGCGTGGTGCATGATGATAATCTCACTTATTTTTGAGTTTATATTCAGTAAGGTCGAAGCACTCCCTCCCTGTTCAGCTTCATGTGTTGTCTATCCAAGACCGAGGTTAATGGGTTACTTCATAATTATAAGAAACCTGCTGTCACCACATGGCTTCTCTTATGACTAATTAGCAGCAAGGGGTCTTTTATATTAGATTTCATTTCCAAATGCTATATACATCTGTTTACATCATTATGAGAAAAACATAGTTTTGCTCGAACATGACGTACCAGAGTTCAAACTTAACGACAGCAATTGCCATCATTGAGATATAAATTGCCTAGGCAGAGAGCATCACCGATGGCACTTTTGTGCTGTTGGTAAAGCTCCTCAACAATGGCAAAATGTATTCACCTAGTGTACATTATCTGCCAGTATTTAGCACTTGCACATTTGAAATATGTCTTCATACCAGGGGTGGGTAAAAGCCCTTTTTTCCCGGTCTTGGACCAATTCTCCATCTCTGAGACCGAATTTTTTTTTTTAAAACGTGCGTTTGCCGGTCCCACTTTTGTCATTCTTGTTGGTCCAAAGCACCTGTCCATTTCTATTATAGGAACAAATTCCTATCCGCCAATTGGATCGGCCTGCCCAGACATTGGTATCTTGTGCATGATTTAAAATAATAATAAATAAATAAATAGTGGTCAAACTGACTGGTGTTTCAGATGTCTGTGATTTTAAAGTCTTCCATAAGTCGGACCTACAATCAATCTACTGCCACTATGCTAGACATTTGTCAAAGCCGCTGTGCTGGTCACGAGATAAAACAGACATTAACAATAACATCATTCTTGGTGAGAAAGCTACCAAGGCATTACACTCCAATTAAAACAAAGGACACAGAGTTTGCAACTGGTCACAATCAACACATGTCAATGCCTGTGTTCCGAGCTCTGTCCGTCAAGTGTCAGAGTCTGAGGCAAGAGGCTTTTGTGAAATACAAAATGCTTGAAATAGCATAAAATATACTGAAATAATCTATAAATATTTTCTTGTTGACTGTTCAGTGTAGTGTATCAAATAATTATAAAGGACTTTAAAAAAAAGAAAAAGGTTTACACCTTCTTTTTTTTAAAAGTGGGAGTGAGCTGGAATAGCTAAACTGGCTATCTTTAGAGCCAGGAGAGGTCAAATGTCATCCAATCGGCAACAACGTTATTAATTGCTTTGTCTAAACCTGTGCTAGCTCAAGTTGTCAAACGCTCCAACGGTGTTATTGTTTATTAATTTTTAGGACAGTACTGAATACTGGTACTTTTTATACATATATGGGAGTTAAAATGCATAACTTTTATTCCTTTTTTATATTATTAATTCCATTATGTAAAATATATATAATTTGGGTTTTTTCGCTGATGTGATCAAACATTTTGTTTTTCTTTCATGTTTTGATGTTTATCGGTTCGCGTTCATAATTCAAGATAAAAATATACAAATGCCACTAATGATTTTGTTTTTAAAACACTATTTGGCAAATATCACCTTTTAAATTATTTTATAATTTTTATTTTTATTCCTTTCTTCTCTCCCCCCCCCCCCCCCCCCCCCCCCCCCCCCCGGTAGTGATGACATCACATGGGACCGATTGACAATTTTATTTTCCCCACCTCTGCTTCATACAGCAAAATCACCTTTCAGTCAAATTTATTTGCTGCAAAAGTCATTTTAAACAAATAATTGCCATAGGCTCATAATTTGCTGTCAGTGTGCCTTTTGACCACGGCAATTCTTTTTAAACTTGACGTAGGAGACAAATTCTTAAATTTGAGCCCTGACGTACAGAATATTGTATCAATGGGCATACATCACATTTGTACAGAGTTGTAATAACACCAGTATACCTTCACGGTTAACTCCAAAGTCGGGAAATTAGTGTTTATCGGCTTTTAGAAATGAACTCTTCATTTGCTTTCCCATGTACAGAATGGCCACTAATGTGTTTTAAATGATCGTTGTAGACTATTATGTTGGGCTGTACCAAAGACCAGTGCCTAGTATATTGATCATAACAGTATACATGTGGCTATCCATTGGGACTACAGTTTATATATGGTGGACTTGCTCCGAGTTGGAGCTGTTGCTGGGATATCAAACCAGCAACCATCAGTTTTTAAATGCTATATTCATAATATACTCAACAAAATTAATTGAGGGCCAGCAGACTTTTATCAGTTATTTGTTACTGTCATATTATTTTAACAAGTTTTGATTACAGATGACTTTTAAATATTTTTTCAGTAAAATTTAACCCATGATACATACAGAAATCTTGTACATTTATGAAAACTAACAAAATGAAAATTTTATTAACATTCATTACTTGTCACAACATTTGACACCTAACAATGAAAGAATGTTTTTTTTTTTTTTTTTTTTACCATATTTAAAGAAGCATTCAAAAATATTTACTGTCCCTTAATTAATCTTGTTGTGTATAGTTCTTCTGTCTTCCCTCTCCCTTAATTACTATTCCAGTCCCAGCTCATCCCAGGCAGCCCTTCAAACCTATAATATTATGTTCTCAGAAACAAATGTTTAAGAGTAGAAATACAAAGACAAATTTGAAATAATTTAGCACATAGGCAAAACCCCCAAAAAAACATTCTGAAAAGAAACTTAAGATTTTTCTTAACAACAACAACAATATAACACAAAACGTTTATTGGCAGGATCCGTATGCTACTAGTACCATCACCCTTCACATTTGCATTGAAAGGGGGAGATAACTTCACAATTTACAAGCTGTACCTGCATGCTGAGCCATCTTGCACAGAACTTAAAAGAAGGAAACCAGAGCAGTTAGACAAGACTTACAAAAATACCTGGCCTAGCCAGACACGGATCATTCCAAGCAAAATAATCACTTTATTACTCAAAACGTTTGTTTACAAAAGCCCGGCAACAACAATATACAAAAGGGAGTGCACCCCGGTCAGCACAGATAAAAGACTTCAGAGGGGGAAGTACCGGCTCCAAGGATTATTGTCGTATTGATCAATAAGTCAATACCTTTAAGAAAAAACAACAATGTGAAAAAATACAAATGAGGTTTTAATGCTGCTGCAAGAAACGTAAAACCACCGAGATTACAGTCGGTATTCTCTGGGCATTTTATCAACGGTGTTTTACTAACAGATAAAAAGAAAATACTGTGGAAAAAAAAACCTGGCAGACATGAAAATTGCAAAGGATCTATCACAGCCAGACCGTTGCTGGTGAAATCATAGAATTAGTGTCAAGGACTGACCGTTTAATCAATAAAGTTAAAGTTTGTTTTGTTTAACAGTAAGGGCGTTTTATTTGCACTTTGCCACAGACAAGACAGCACATACCATGGCCTTTGACAAATTGTTTAAAATTAGAAAAAACTCAGTTGAATGGTTCTACCCAGGTTGATTGATCCTGTGATGCAAGCACCTCAACTAATTAAGTTAAATCCTGCTTTCCCTTTAATGAATAATAAAAATATACATGAACATTCTAGAAGCGTGATTCTTGACAATAGTTATAGGCAGTCTTTCATTGAGCCAGGTTTTCAAGCTGCTGACATGTGACTTCCAGAATGCAGCTCAAATAATAATAATAAGTTGATATATTTTGAACCATTTGCATTGGTGCAGGTACCCACACACAAGAGGCTTTTAAAAAATCCATTAGACATTTTCTGAAGGTGCCCAGCTCCCAGCTAGTGCAATCCACGAAGATGATGTCATGCATGGAACTTCGATCTATATATATATATATATATATACTGTAAATCATGAAATTAATGCGAGCAAGTAATTAATGCGAAAAATGCGGTGAACACATCGACGCAATAATAACGACGCATTTTGTTTAGTCTCATTCCCAATTAAAAAAATGTGCAGGATTTTACTATAATACTTCTAAATAAAATAAAACTTTTATAATATAAAGATGAAACAAAATACAAAAACAATTTTTGTTAAATGTCTTTTTGTGAATACTTCAAGAATCTTTCTTTCGTTTCGATGTTGCCATTCTATTCTCACTTTCCTGGAATATCATAGCGGTTATATAATACAGTGATGTTCCAAATGTTTTGTTTTTAAAAAGCTCATTTTGCAATGTGAGTATTTTTCTAATTTTCTTACCTTCTGGATTACTGTATACATTTAAACTGTTTTGAACATTTGTAAAATCATAATCAACAAATTTTATTACTAAATATATTGCTTTAAAAATGAAACAGTAGAAAATTATATAACCGCAACCAACAATCCGTGCATATTTCTTCAAACCATTTGGCTAGACTCTATACATGGCATTTAAGTTAGACTGGTCGCAAGTTGTCACTGTTGCAATATATCGCATTTGTTAACGTCTATTACTGTGCTGCGCATCAAGTGTATAAAATCAGTCTAAAACATTTGTTAGAATAATATGTCTGCGTTCGCGTGAAATATTGTGTCCTGTAATAGTGACCCGTTTACCTTTTATTCCTACTGGTGGATTAATTAGAAGCAATCACCACACAAAAGTGCGAGGCATACCCTTAACAATAAGGTGTAGTTATACTAATTACACTACTTTAAGTAATTAGAGCTTCCTGGTCGACCCACCATGCGATTAGCTTCAGATTATGTAGTAGCTGTCAAAACAACTACTGACTTCTTTTAACATGAAAGATGAAGCCCAAACAATATAATAACACAACTGTGGTTTTTATGTGATGTGGACTTTTGCCCGACGCATTAATAAAAATACGCATTTTTGTTCACTCATGTACGGACGCAATAATATCATGACGTATTAATTACATGATTTACAGTATATAATTCCCCACTTCCACAATGTGAAAGTCATAGAGGATATTATATGAGTGTCCATGACAAACGATGCTTACGATACGAGTGCCTAAATTATCATATTTCGATAATTTAGGCACGAGTGTCGTAAACATCGACTGTCATGGACACAAATGTAATATTCTGTTTATTACCGTAGAACTGTCTTGCTAAATGAACATTCCAGTCATTGTTTACAAACTAACGTTTCCTTAACGGTGGAATAATGTTTGTTCATTGATGTCTTGAAAACCAAATCACAACCTGTTCTAAAGTTACTTGATATTTATATGCCCATAAGTAAAGAGTACACATGTATCAACAGCTAATCAACATGTATAAAAAGCAAACAAATCCACAGTAATTGAAATAATTAGTTTTGAATTTGAATTTGAATGACGTCAGTATTCCAATGACGTCACTTTGCATCTCCTTACAATAACTATAAATTGGGTACATGATGTTTACATTTTAAGAATGCTGCAAAAATTCCAGTGCAAAATTGCTATTGAATTTTTTTTTCTTTGCATATTATTAATGCACCTGAATGTGTTTGAAGAAAATCTTGTGATTAAAACATTGTACCTTTTATTAAATATGGCTTTCAAGTGAAATTACGGTAAGATATGCTACATTTATTATGTACGAAGCCAAAACAAGGGTGCAAAAAGTAACTTGTCGACCTTAGTGTAGATTTCTAACAGTTGTGAACGTTATATTCATAATTAAGTGTTTGATGTGTCACAACTACATCGTAATATAATACAAGTTATCATAAATAATCAATTAATGTTTTATTAAATTAATTAAAAACACGTATTTGTCATTACGGCATGTGATCAGCTTACACTTGAAATAAATGTATTAATGAAGAAAGTAATATCTGTGGAATGTCATGTCAGCCAATCAGAAAGAAATGTACTCTTACAACAGCCAATCGTTAAACAACAATGTCAGAAGGACATACGATTTAGTTATGACATTCGAGGGAAATCGTACGATAAATATGACAATCGTTATGCTGTACCTCGTAAGTAATAAATAGTTTTATAAACTGATGGAGGACATTTTTTAACTGACAATAACTTCTTAATGAAAAGGTCATGTAACTGACCACTGGACAAAAAAAAAAAAAAAAAGTCAATAAAAAACCCAGTGTTAAAGTAATACTTAGCTAAAGCAAATATTGGATACTGGTATGCAAATAAGTTAAAGTTAGAGCACTGGATATCAAACATTTGGTAATTCTGACATGTTATATGCATTTTCCCACAGACAGGACAGCACATACCACGTCCTCTGATATATCAATAATGGGACACTAGAGTGGACACAAAGAAACCTAATGGGTATGATAAGGAGGTTTGATCCTATGACACAAGTACCTCAGATAAAGGATCGACTAAATCACAACTTTCAATAAACGAAAACAATACAAAATTATAATTATAAAATTATAAAAACCACAAGTTAAGGTTGTTTATCAAATAAAAATAACAATTTAATTGCAAAACAATTAAAATATTTATCAGTATGCTCAGGTGTTGTTTATCACTTAGTCTACAATAAGAAACGTTCCTACACAAGTTCTTCCTAGAATGCTAATTTCCCCAAGGAATTGTAGTGATGAACATTCTACACAAAAATAGCCTGCATTTCTGATACTTTCACCACTATTATGCTGGCTACATGCCTCAGCTTGTGAGTATAACCCAATAGCTGGTGGCTACTGTCAGACTTTATTATACAATACATATGTCACATTTATACAAATGGGACACTTTACTCATTACCAAAATATAGGAACATTTCACGAAATGCCAACACTGTTTGTAACTTCAATGAGCAGGATATAATTAACTCAAGTCTTCTTCTTCTGCGTTCACTCATCTTATGGTTGTCATATTAGTAACCCCAATGTGGTGATGACGTTTGCCGCATCTTCCAGAGGTCATCAACACGTCCCCAGAGTTTGTTTTTGAGGGGCATGTCTTCCGTTCACTCTCAGTTGAATTACTTCTAGGTGTGGACAGCCTTGTAGAATGTGCTCTGATATTGGTCTTCCAGCACCACATTCACACTGGGCCATTTCTGAAAGTCTTATATTTTTAGGAGCTTCTTCAGAGACCACAATGTCTGGTGCAAAGATGGCAGATTGAAGTCTAGTTGGTTGGTAAGGGCTGTATCCACCATTCCTTATCTTCCAGTTACATTTGAGTTTTAATTTTAGAAATGTCTTGGTTACACCATGTGATATGGAAGAGTTGGGTTTTTGGAGGCAACTACTTGGTTTGACCATCTGGTCAACCTTTCCATTGCCTGCACCTGGCTCCTACATGTAATATAACTCCGAGAAAGAAAAGGAATGTTTGATGACACTTCAGCACATTTTAAACCAGATATTCGGTGTAAAAGGGACAATCAACATAAGCTAATCCTATCAGAAGAAGTAGCAAATTACTGAAAGGACAGTACATACTGTGACATTTTGGTATACCAGTTGGTCAGGTACCAGCATGGAAAACAAAAGTGTCCAGCACACAATACCACTGAACTACATTCTGTCACTGCTTTTTATTTCTGAATAGAGAAACAAAACTGAGTCGATGGAGGGCAATCTATCCTGCAAATCACCATACCCCAACCAAGTGCTCTAGCACCAAGCTACATTCTCCCTCTAGTCCAGTAATAGCTAAACAATTTTTATTTTATTTATTGACTTCATAAGAGCACATACCGGCCTCGGTGGCGTCGTAGTTAGCCATCGGTCTACAGGCTGGTAGGTACTGGGTTCAGATCCCAGTCGAGGCATGGAGTTTTTAATCCAGATACCGACTCCAAACCCTGAGTGAGTGCTCCGCAAGGCTCAATGGGTAGGTGTAAACCACTTGCACCGACCAGTGATCCATAACTGGTTCAACAAAGGCCATGGTTTGTGCTATCCTGCCTGTGGGAAGTGCAAATAAAAGATCCCTTGCTGACTGTCGTAAAAGAGTAGTCTATGTGGCGACAGCAGGTTTCCTCTCAAAATCTGTGTGGTCCTTAACCATATGTCTGACGCCATATAACCGTAAATAAAATGTGTTGAGTGCGTCGTTAAATAAAACATTTCTTTTTTTCCATTTATAGGACAGCAATATACCACATCATTTGATATACCATTTATAGGACAGCAAAACATCCAATCAGAGAATGAGTCCACCATGCAAAGGGGATAGATCCTAAAATCCACATCTCAGGCAAGCACTCTAACACCTGAGCTACACCTCACCCTTCTCAGCAATGGTGTTCAGATATCTTTAACCCAGATGCATATACTGTACCTAAGCTTGCCACTCATCCAAGTAAAAAGAACCTGATTGACTGTATATGTAACCAGGTTTTTTTTACTTCTCATCTATTTATATACATGTGTAGTATTAAAATATTTCCAAATCACTTCCAATGAGGCTTTAATTTGGACGCAACAGATTTTTTAATGTGTTTTGAGCACAGTAATGTTATTAACAGCTGCTGAAGAGACCTGCATTTCAAGTTAGTTTAATCAAATTAAAGCTTAATATTGCCGTGGTTTTGAGCTGAAATGTTTTGAGATCAGCGTGTCTGTACCTAATTAGGGCGTGACTATTCTGAGCATACTTATGTTCTGCGCTAGATTAATCGCCTTGACGTTCATGCAATTAAATCCCTGCACTTGCTGTGGCTCGTTACATACACTGGAAACCAGCTGATGTCAACGGAAATAGTATCTGATCATCACTCATGTATTATTAATAGTATCTGATCATCACTCATGTATTATTAATAGTATCTGATCATCACTCGTGTATTACTCTCTAAATAAAGTTCAGGTAAACTGGTTTCATTGAAGAATCTGAAACATCTTAGCAGAATTTATTTGCTTTTAATACATCCTTACTTTGCAATATTATGTTAATGTGATGGGAGAGGCATTCTAGGTTGTGGAATGTGTTTTGTATTTTTCAAGGGTTAATTTTATTGAGATTTGAGCATGTACGTGTACGTGTATATTTTGTACATTTGTTAAAATAAATTTTTAGTTTTCCAATTCCAGCTAAAAAAACATTTCAACTGTTTCTGATTTGTTTTTCTCTTTCATTGCATAAAACACAGAAAAAAAGAAGTTTGTTTGTTTAAAGGAATGATAAAGCAAGGCTTTTGGACTGGTATGCATATTCAATGATACATAATGCACATTATTGCTTAATATCAACAAGTATAATCGTATAGTTAATGGTTAAATGTGACGGCTATTATATATAACAGGCGCAGCCATTTTGTACCATCCCAGTGAATACGCCCTCTGGCGAGCTGGCGGTTACGTAATACCTAACATGTCACATCAGGAATTAGTCTTCGAACTGAAGAAACAAAACATACCCGATTTTTGTGGATGCATCGCAATGTTTGGTAATAATATCCATCCCAGTAACATAGCATCGTGTATATGTGGTTTATTTTTCAATACAAAATAAACCACCATTGTCAAAGTGTTGAAATAACTGCATTATGTTTTGTATATAAATTAACCCACGTACTGAAATTATAGTCGGAGTGTTTTCTTGGTTACTTGGTCGTTTCTTTCCGTGGCCTGTACCTGTGGTTCTTGATTGGCAGGTGTATATTTAGACTGTCCCCAGACACTGTGTCTAGACACACTAAAAAGACGTGCCTCTTTTATTAAGATCACAGGGTATTGTGTAATAAGCTCAAATTGTAATGGACCTTACCAGCCGTCCTGCTGCTTTATTACTGTAAGTAATTCTGTAAAACCCTTGATTAAGTAGACTTTCCCATCTAAAATCACAAAACTGACCAATTATGTGGTCCCCCAAAAAGAGAAAATTATCACTTGGGTATCGTGAGTGGTCGTTCTTGCTCGAAGGGTATCCTACCAATAGGCCTAATAATATGCATTTTTTCTTTGGATTTTTTAAAAGAAAAAAATACTATAACTCCATTTCGTTATATTGATGCAAATTGAAATATATTTAGTTAAATAGTTTATTATACTATCAAGTCATTTATGTTGTTTTACAAGTCAGGTTGATGAAAGTGAAGAGCTTTGTCGTAAATTAGAGCGTTTGTTTACACTGTGCATAATAGAGAAGTTAGACAGAGCTGACGTCACTTCGCCCCAAGCTATACCATCGGACATCACAAAAACTAAACAAAATGGCTGCCCCCAGTTAGCAGGAATAATAATGTTTTTTTTATTAAATCTAAAATTATGCGTTTTTCATTTGTTAAAGTGTCAGTATGTGTAAGGCTCTTGTTGGAGTTTAGTCTACCTTTAATGACACCACTAGAGCACATTGTTTATTAATCATCAGCTATTGGATGTCAAACATTTGGTAATTTTGACATATAGTCTTTGAGAGGAAACACGCTACATTTTTTCATTACTTGCAATTAAGGGATCTTTAATATGCACAACTGCACAGACAGGATAGCATATACCACAGCCTTTCATATACCAGTCGTCGTGCACTGGCTGGAATGAGAAATAGCCCATGGGTCCACCGACAGGGATCGATCCTAGATCAACCGCACATCAGGCGAGCACTGTATCACTGAGCTACGTCCCGCCACTAAAACTGAGAGTTCTTGTTGACAACACAGCAGTGAGAGAATAACGACCTATTACATTGCAGTCATGTATACGGATATTAGTCTACACCTTACACACAATCTGAGAGTCCTTGTTGACAACACAGCAGTGAGAGAATAATGACCTATTACATTGCAGTCATGTATATGGATATTAATCTACACCTTACACACAATCTGAGAGTCCTTGTTGACAACACAGCAGTGAGAGAATAACGACCTATTACATTGCAGTCATGTATACGGATATTAGTCTACACCTTACACACAATCTGAGAGTTCTTGTTGACAACACAGCAATGAGAGAATAACGACCTATTACATTGCAGTCATGTATACGGATATTAGTCTACACCTTACACACAATCTGAGAGTCCTTGTTGACAACACAGCAGTGAGAGAATAACGACCTATTACATTGCAGTCATGTATACGGATATTAGTCTAGACCTTACACACAAATGAAATGGTTGGTACTGAAGTTTATTACTTTCTATTCATCATCTAACAGCCCTGAAAGCGAAACGTTGCCAGTTCAAGTGGGAGTTGAAAGACTCGGTAATGAGGATATCCTTTCTATGCAATCAGTAATGTTAACTTGGGACCGGCCCGCCAGACAACACACGTCTTAACACATTATTTACCACATTATCTAGCACTTCATCTATAACCAAGTTTCAGCTCTCAGCATTATTATCAAACAGTAAGTATTCACAACAGTGTTATTGTTTCCATTTTTTGTTTTTGCTTTTTTCATTTATTTTTGTTGTTTTTAAGAAAAGAAAAGTGAATGTTTGTTAAATGACACCTGAGCACATTTTAAACTACTGTTAAAGGTACAAGTTTGTTTTGTTTGACAACACCACTAGTGTAGTAATCATCTGCTATTGGGAAGAAAAAAAAGAAAGGAATGTTTTATTTAACGACACATTCAACACATTTTATTTACGGTTATATCGCGTCAGCAGCTATTGGATGTCAAACATTTGACAATTGTAATACCAGGTTCAGACTGTCAACTGTTATGATGACGTTGGCCAATTCGACAGTTGCTATGTAATTTTGCCCAACTCCTGACTTACAACGGGTGCGCTCAGATTAACAAACTAATGTTACATACAACCAACATTGAGATGTAAAAGTACTCAGACTAGCAACTGGATAATTGTAGAAGTTGTGACAGCAAAAAGTTGGCTGGCAGTTGGTAGTCTGATACTAGCATAACATGTAGTCTTCACATTTTCCATTAGCAGGTCAGGTCAGGTCAGAGTGTTTAACGTACACGAGCAAGCATGCCTGTCCTGGGCACAGGTGCTGGCCTCGGCCGGCTCCTCCATTCAGGACAGGAAAGGGTGGGGTGGGTTGGAGTTTCCATTAGCAGAAAGGGAATATTTATATGCACTTTCCCACAGACAGTTAGGACAGCACATACCATGGCCTTTAATATACCAGTTGTGGGGCACTGGTTGGGACAGGAAAAGGTCCAATGGGCCTGCATACAAAGGTGGTTTAACCCTACGACTCAAACACTTCAGACAAGCGCTCTATTACCGACTGAGCCGAATCTCCGTCCCTGTAAACTATGTATGGTTATTTCGATATTTGGAAGAAAGAAGGAACATGATTGTCTTCAGCTGTTTCTCATAATTAACTTAAGTGACCACTTGTGATTAATTTACAATTAAAAATGAAAGAAATTGGCCGCAAGTTTTATTGTTGGACAAATATACTTTTCTAAGTGTACTCCCCCAACCCTCAATGTACATATGTCATTCTCCCCCCTTTTGGGTTTTGCTCCAACTCAGTGTTTTTTCATAAGTGAGGTTTCATTTTCTTTATCTCTTTTCTTTTAATTAACAAAAAATTGCCTACATACCAATCCACTAATAAAATAGTGAGTTACATATACAGCACCTTTAAAGAATGATTTGTTCGTAATTATTACAGGAATGTGAATAGACAATGCAAGTTGCCAAGAAACATGACAATAATAATTCACTAACAGATCAATAGTACTCAAAACACCATGTCACACTATTAACATGTCATCGTTAGCAAGGCAAGAATTATCTACATTTATCAAAACCATTATTTTATTAGATGGTTTATTTGCTTTTCAGTTTTTTCTCTTATAAACATCAATGGGGACCATTAAGGAAGAACAAGTACAACTGAAATAAAAAGTTATCATGGACTATTTTCTTTATGAATTTGTTGATTTACAGTAAACAATTATTTCTTTAGTGTTGGCTGGGTGAACAAACAAAAAATCAAAGAATTATTTACCTTTATCAAAACCATCATTTTATTACAAGTTTTATTTGTTTTGTTCTGTGGGGTTTTTCTGTTAAAAACATCAGAGGGAAAATTAAGGAAGAAAAATTATAGCTAAATAAAAAGTGATCTTGGACTTTTTTTTATGAATCTGTTGATTTATACAAAACAATTATTTCTTTAGTGTTTGCCTGGTGAAGAAAAACCAAGTCAGAGAAAAACGTGATAAACACTAGACATGAGGTTACAATCGGGAGGAAATTATAAGAAGAGTTGTCAAACAAAGAAGTCCCACATATATATCACTCCATCTGAAAAATCCATATTACACTTCACCCTCACAACAGATCTCCATCTTACTTGGTAAAACATCTGAGACTGATTTAAGAGTGCACAAATTGCCAACGTTCTTACATAAATCTTTTAACAGACTGCGAGGTTTTTTGTTTACATTCCTTTAAAGATACATCCACACACAAAAAACCCTCCCCCCCCCCCCCCCCCACTGCAGAAAACAAACTCACAGTAATATAGGTTATATCAAATTAAACAAAATTAAGAAAACAATCTTAACTCTTTTTTTCTCCTTTCATTCTGTGATCCGGTGCCATATAACCGTAAATAAAATGTGTTGAGTGCGTCATTAAATAAAACATTTCATTTCATTCTGTGAAGCCAAAACATTTTCAATGTTACAGAATAAAGCTGATAGACTTCATTGCTACAAAATCATACAAATGTAATTTATGGTTAACATTGTAAAAATATCTTTTTAAAAATTAAGATTCAAACAATTTTACAGATTGATATATTTAACGATTATTTTTATTTTAAGTTCACTTTAAAATTAATCAACAGTATGATCATTATGTGGTTTTCCTGAAACCACACAATTTCATTTGATGACTCAAATTGTTTTGTTCTCAGAGTGCTTAAGCTATTTCTCAAAACTGTCTTTCATTTCCTTGTGCCATAGGGGGGATGGGACATAGCCCAGTGGCAAAGTCCTCACTCACTCACTCACTCTAGGATCAATCCCCATTTTGTGAACCCATTGGGTTATTTCTTGTTCCAGCCAGTGAACCACGACTGGTATATCAAAGGCCGTGGTATGTACTACTCTGTCTATGGGATGGTGCATATAAAAGATCCCTTGCTGCTAATCAAAAAGAGTAGCCCATGAAGTGGTGACGGGGTTTCCTCTCTCAATATCTGTGGTCCTTAACCCTATGTCTGATACCATATAACCATAAATACAATGTGTTGAGTATGTCGTTAAATAAAAAAATAAAAATCTTTCTTTCCATTGGTTTATTTCTCGTTCGAGCCAGTGCACCACGATTGGTATATCAAAGACTATGGTATGTGCTATCCTGTCAGTGGGATGGTCTATATAAAAGGATATCATACTAATGGAAACATGTAGTGAGTTTTCTCTCTTAGACTATGTCAAATTTCCAAATGTTTGACATCCAACAGCCGATGATAAATAAATCAATGTGCTCTAGTGATGTCATTAAACAAAACAAACTTTTGTAAACCAAATATGTTAACACTGTCACCTACATGATTTTATTTGGTGTAGTACAACCTCTACCACTGTTCTACACACCACGTCCACACGAATACAAGACTTGTACACATCACTAATGTACTACATATGATCAATTATTGCTTTTATCCTCTTCATATTTGATAAATGATTTCTGACAAAAAAAAGAGAAGAAAGCAATTCACAAATGGCTACCACACTGCATGACGTGCTAACTTATTAATATGGATGATGTCCAAGTGGATTTGCAAATTCAATGGAGAACAGCATTTGATGAACACTGTGTCCATAAAGTACAGTGTATTTACCGTGTATTAGTTAATTCCCTAGAATAAATGTTATTATTATACCTCATTTTGTAACACCCTCTCTGACTGGCTCAGCAAAGATCTCATGGGAATGAACTGCCAGTGTATTGTAAATTCTACAGACACTGGAGATTGAAAATGGTAAAAGATACAATTAAAAAGGAAGAAACGTAATATTTGTTTAATGATACCTCAACATATTCTCAAATATATATAGATATTTCAACCCTTTAGGGAGGGAGAGAGTGAGAATGAGAGTGAGAGTGAGAGTGAGAGTGAGAGTGAGGTGGGGGTGGGGTGGGGGTGGGGGTGGGGGTGGGGGTGGGGAGGGGGAGGGTGAGAGTGAGAGTGAGAGTGAGAGTGAGAGTGAGGGAGGGAGGGAGGGAGGGAGGGAGGGAGGGAGGGAGAGAGAGAGAGAGAGAGAGAGAGAGAGAGAGGAGAGAGAGAGAGACAGACAGACAGACAGACAGACAGACAGACAGACAGACAGTGAAGAAAAGAGATAGAGAAAAGGAGACAGATAGAGGGGAAGTGAAAGACAGAGTGAGAAAGAAAGAAAAAAAAGAGAAAGAGAAAGACATGCAGACAGACAGCGAAATGAGGTGAGTCAGAGAGAAAGGAGAAAAGAGGGAGTTCTAAAGGAGAGAGAAAGAAACAAAAACACAGAGAGGGGTAGCCATAACCACCACACAGGCTATACTCCTGACTATATAGGCAATTTCCAACAGCGAGGACAGACATAGCAAGGTTTTTGATGTACAGATCTTGGCAAACTGGACAGGACAGGGGAAAACATCAGTCATGGGGCAATTAATCCGGTGTGTTCAGTACTCATATTTAAAAAGGAACCATAAACAATGTCCGGTTTTGAGCAAATTGTAATATTTACAAGGGTCCCGTTTTGAGGGGCTTCAATGTATTAAAACAAATGCAACAGTTACTTTCTAAAACATGCAGATTTTGCTAATGAAAACATTCATTGAATCTCTTAAATGCTTCTTGATTGATACCCCTATTTTCCTACAGCTAGATTGCTCATACACTGCTTACATCAGTTTTAGTACAAAATGTTAACATTATCAGTGATGGAAAGTGGTTTGGTGTAAAGGAACCTCCATGTGAAAATAGCTGCATGAACACATCAATAATTGGAACATGCCACAAGCAGACATAACAATCAACAAGCCAGCAAAGACAAAATGAGGCAGCAAGTTTGGTGGTGTTTATATTCCAGTGTTCATTCATCACATTTCCTAACATACATTCTGACCTGTCACCATCACATTATTAACAAACAGCATGTATCCAGGGGATGGGGGGGGGGGGGGGGGGGGGGGGAGGCCATGCTTGGGTGCACATTCTTCTTCCAGTGTTCAGTTATTATATATAATTGATGTTGTAGTTTTTTGTTGTTGTTGTTTGTGTATGTGCTTGTTTTTGTTGGGGGTTTTGGGGTTGTTTTTGGGATAAAGATGATGATGTATACAATCAATTTCATAAATCAAAGGCCATGGTATGTGTTGTTTTTTCTGTGGGAAAGTGTACATAATGGGAAAATGTAGTTAATTTCCTCTGAAGACTGCATCAGAATTACCAAATGTTTAACATCCAATATAGCTGGGGGTGTTATTAAATAAACCAAACGTTAACTTCTTTAAAAGTTATTTACAAAAACACATTCTTATCAAAATTAAAATCCTGGCATGTGCCAAATGGTAACATGCAAGGCCTTGAGATTCTACAGACATTAGGACAACCCAGAATTATAGCTGGGATATACAGAAATTAATAGATATCGTAAGTTTGGATTTTATTTTATTTTAGGTGCAGAGATGTACACATGTCCAAAGTCCCCTCAGGATCCACCCCTGTGCCTGAATATTAGCTACCTTTTTATACAAACCTGTCATAAATAATGGCATTAATTTTATGAGTGCACATATTATAGTCATCGACAGGAGGGTGCACATTAGATGATTAGTACACCCCGAAAACTCCACATGGATTCACCTGTTTATTTTTATCATGTATACATGAATAAGCGATACTGTATCGCCAGAGCAGACATAAACAATGGCATTAGTATTGATTATACATCAGTGAATACCTGAAACAAAACAGATGTAACCACCTGTGACTTAGTATGTAGTGTGTTACTAATGTCCGTAACAGATATTACTGGATAACAATTACAGCAAACTAAATGAAATTCCTTAGAGACAAATAAACAACAAACATGTCTACTTTATTTGTGTATTCCAGCATCTGACACAGGCCTAGTGAATAAATTCCCAATAAAACAAACCACAAATAGTTAAGCATCTTTAGCTATACATTTTATTCTTCACTGAATTCTAGAAATATCCAGAATATCTCATTTTTAGGAGTGAAGCTATAAATAATAACTGTTATACTAATTTGAAACTGTATTCTAGAGATATCCAGAAAACAGAAGATCTAATTTTTAGGAGTCTAGCTATAAATAACAATCCTTATACTAATTTGAGACTGTATTCTAGAAATATCCAGAAAACAGAATATCTCATTTCAGCTTTACTCGATCACCGCAGCTGATTTCATGTGTGCTGCCATTTTGCTGAATCGAGTCACCACGTTTCTTTTAATTTTACATGGAGACATGTTTCATTTGTATTTTGAACATGTTTCTTACACACACGTTGGTGAGAACACCATGTGTTATTTTTGATACCACATAGTTGTTTACACACGTACATGTGTTAACAGTTTCAAGACATATGACTGGAACCTCCTAGGAATGATGACCAGGTCACCAATGCCATACGTCCAATAAAAAACAACACAGTGGAAATCAATTATGAGACCATCATACATGACAAAGGATCTTCTACTCTACAGGACAAACAATACAATGACAAAGGATCTTCTACTCTACAGGACAAACAATACAATGACAAAGGATCTTCTACTCTACAGGACACACAATACAATGACAAAGGATCTTCTACTCTACAGGACAAACAATACAATGACAAAGGATCTTCTACTCTACAGGACACACAATACAATGACAAAGGATCTTCTACTCTACAGGACAAACAATACAATGACAAAGGATCTTCTACTCTACAGGACACACAATACAATCACAAAGGATCTTCTACTCTACAGGACACACAATACAATCACAAAGGATCTTCTACTCTACAGGACACACAATACAATGACAAAGGATCTTCTACTCTACAGGACAAACAATACAATGACAAAGGATCTTCTACTCTACAGGACACACAATACAATGACAAAGGATCTTCTACTCTACAGGACAAACAATACAATGACAAAGGATCTTCTACTCTACAGGACACACACAATACAATGACAAAGGATCTTCTACTCTACAGGACACACAATACAATGACAAAGGATCTTCTACTCTACAGGACAAACAATACAATGACAAAGGATCTTCTACTCTACAGGACAAACAATACATGACAAAGGATCTTCTACTCTACAGGACACACAATACAATGACAAAGGATCTTCTACTCTACAGGACACACAATACAATGACAAAGGATCTTCTACTCTACAGGACAAACAATACAATGACAAAGGATCGTCTACTCTACAGGACAAACAATACAATGACAAAGGATCGTCTACTCTACAGGACAAACAATACAATGACAAAGGATCTTCTACTCTACAGGACACACAATACAATGACAAAGGATCTTCTACTCTACAGGACACACAATACAATGACAAAGGATCTTCTACTCTACAGGACACACAATACAATGACAAAGGATCTTCTACTCTACAGGACACACAATACAATGACAAAGGATCTTCTACTCTACAGGACACACAATACAATGACAAAGGATCTTCTACTCTACAGGACAAACAATACAATGACAAAGGATCTTCTACTCTACAGGACACACAATACAATGACAAAGGATCTTCTACTCTACAGGACACACAATACAATGACAAAGGATCTTCTACTCTACAGGACAAACAATACAATGACAAAGGATCTTCTACTCTACAGGACAAACAATACAATGGGAAAGAAAAGTAATGTTTGTTTAATGGCACCTCAGCATATTTTAAACTACAGCTATTTGGGGGGGGGGGGGGGCAAGAGAGAGATAGAGAGAGAGAGAGAGCGACAGAGAGAGAGAGAGACAGACAGAGAGAGAGCAGCATATTTTAAACTACAGCTATTTTAAACTACAGGGGGGGGGGGGAGCGAGAGAGAGAGAGAGAGAGAGAGAGAGAGAGAGAGAGACAGAGAGAGAGAGCAGAGAGATTTGGGGGGGGGGGCGAGAGACAGACAGAGAGAGAGAGAGAGAGACAGACAGACAGACAGACAGACAGACAGACAGACAGACAGACAGACAGACACAGACAGACAGACAGAGACAGACAGAGACAGACAGAGACAGACAGAGACAGAGAAAGAGAGAGAGAGGGGGGAGGAGAAACCCTTGCCATCATATAGCAGCAAGGAATTTTTTAATGTGCATGGACAGGACAGGACATACCACAGCCTTTGATGTACCAGTCATGGGACACTGGTTGGGACAGTAGTGGTTCATTTTTGGATAATTTTGGCTACTTTGTGTGGTTTGGTTGGAATGGGGAAAACCCTGCATCCTTAGAGAGTGATTGGTCCTGTGACTCTCTGCACCTCAAGCAAGCACACCACTGAATTACATCCTGACCCACAATGCAATGGGGGGGGGGGGGGAGACAATCAGGGTTAAAATTTAATAGTACATTTTAAAGTCTTAAATTCTAGTTTTCGGGTGATTAAAAAAATATACTACTTTCAGGCAGAAATGTAACTTTAAGATGATTACTATGGAAAAACTATTGCTTCTATAGTTTCAAAATTTTAAAGCATTTTTTTTAATTGACTGTCACTGTATCAGATTCAAATGTCAATAGCTCACACATTTTTTAAGCTGCAGAAATAATTGTATAACACATTTTCTGTTATTTTTAAATATATGCTTAACTCTAAACTAATTTTTAGAGATCAACTTATCTTGTGTTTTGTTAGAGATAATGTGTCATATTTTACCTTTCAATGAATCAAAATATGATGAACCTTCTAAAAATTTACTTCTTTTTTTTATTGGTGAAAAAAATGACATTTTGTTCCACCAATTCCAAACTATTTTATAATTTTATTTGGTTTGGATTGGGTTGGGTTTTTTTTGTGGGTTTTTTTTTGGGGGGGGGGGTGGGGGGGGGGCTATTTTAAAGGTTTTTTTTTTTGGGGGGGTGAGTGTATTTGGTGGTGGGTATAAGCAAACTCTTGTATATGTAACATCACAAATGTGGGATCAATTGGCAATTTAACTTCTTTTAGTCCAGCTCTGTATAATAGTATTAATTTCTCATCAGTTTTCTTTATCTTGATGCCAATGTAAAATTAATAACCATGATCAAATTATTTCAAACGAAACTGGGACAAACTGAAAAAAACATTTGAGTTCATAGCAATGTCTTCACAATGTTCATATTGATTACTAGTATTTGCTGACAGCTGAAAAACAAATTGTTGTTCTATTGTTCCAAACCTTGATCAATGACCACCAGAATATTAAATCATGTAAACTATGTCACACTATTGAATTTGCCTAGTAACAGCAGAAGCAAAAAATATGTTTACAACGGGCTCTGCACATATTGAAGATAATGTGTTGATTCCATTGTTGCAGTCCATGAAACAAATACAAGACACACATACAACTGTTAATACAACAACACTCTTTAGGGTCAGTGATTTTCTTGAACAATGAGAAACGTAGGGGACATTCGGTACAACTACAAAACATATATATTTATATATAACAAGTATAATTATAGAGGTAGTCAAACATTATTAACTCAGTGTTGAGAAGATTGAACCAGCAACCTCAAAATATACTGTGGTTCAAGATAAACATCAATTTAAAAAGCAAAAACCACTACAAAACCACCACAACACACACACCCATTATTTCTATAGAACATAATATATAAGATGTGGTTGTAGTAATTTTTATTTTATTTATGTATTTATTTTT
The DNA here is from genome assembly GCF_016097555.1 of Gigantopelta aegis. Classification (NCBI taxonomy): domain Eukaryota; kingdom Metazoa; phylum Mollusca; class Gastropoda; order Neomphalida; family Peltospiridae; genus Gigantopelta; species Gigantopelta aegis. The sequence goes on along the minus strand of NC_054708.1, from coordinate 79,479,158 downwards.
ATTTTTTGTGTGATAATTTGCGATTATTTTTTTTAAAACAAATTGTGGGGGAAGGAGTATATTGAGTTTTTAGAACCCCAAAGCTATCAAGACAACAACAATTTAAGCCCTATTGTAAATTTTAGAATCATTATTTGGTTGGGAATTTTTGTTTTTCATTTATGTGCTCTCAAAACAAGATTTATTTTTGGGGGGCACAGCCTTGTAGGGTCCGCTAGTGTTCACCTGTCCACTAGTGTAACAACGAACACTAGCGGTTGCAATGTTGACCGCTAGTGTAATAATTTAAAATGTTACAGTAACAGTCAACACAGTCGACTAATTTTACTACATCGACCGTTAGTGTAACAACGCCAACGATTAGAACAGCAGTTAATTAATTTAATTATTGAATATTCTTGTCTGTGTATTGGATAGATAACTGGATTCAAAACCAGTAGATACTTGGTTCGAACCCAGCGATAGGCTGTCTGGGCGTTTTAGGACAGGACAGGACAATATTTTACCATGCTTATGTCCACCAAAAGTTCAAGCATGCCCCCCATGGGTACAGACTCCGTCTTCAAAGGACGAGTCCCAAAGTCTGAGGGTGTACCCAAGGCGGGAGAGGGCGTTTTAATTACCAGCGCCATTTAAATAACTTAGTGGGTTGATCATCATGTTCATAACTGATAGGCACTGAGTTCGAACCCAACCAGAGGCTATGTTGGTATCTTAATCCTCAGCTCTATCTAAGTAGGTTTTGATAATGAAATTAATTTTTTTATTATTTGTTGCAGTACGATATTGAATACGATGTAATGTTTCTTTCGCATTTCATTGATATAAATTGACTAAATCAAAATAATGTCCAACATCAAAACCAGTTATGTGAACACTAACGGTCGACATTGTACATAGTTAACCGTTAATGTTCACGTTGTTACACTAGTGGTCAACATCGCAACCGCTAGTGTTCATTGTTACACTAGTGGACAGGTGAACACTAGCGGACCCTACACAGCCTCAGTTGATTCCATGATAACTGACATTACCTTTTGTGGCAATTTCTGGTTTTCAAATACCTGTATTTTTGCCACTACTGTATCCAAGCATTTCTTGCTTTTAGGACCATACCAGACAACCATAAGCTACTTAATGTTGCAGTAGAATTCATCAGACTACCATAAAACTTAGTGGTGTTTGGTGATCATTTAGTTTATCACACTGAACCAGTAACTGATGTGGTGACCATTCAGTTTACACACTGAACCAGTAACTGATGTGGTGACCATTTAGTTTATCACACTGAACCAGTAACTGATGTGGTGACCATTTAGTTTATCACACTGAACCAGTAACTGATGTCATGATCATTTAGTTTATCAAACCGAACCAGTAACTGATGTGGTGACCATTTAGTTTATCAAACCGAACCAGAACTGATGTGGTGACCATTTAGTTTATCAAACCGAACCAGTAACTGATGTGGTGACCATTTAGTTTATCAAACCGAACCAGTAACTGATGTGGTGACCATTTAGTTTATCAAACCGAACCAGTAACTGATGTGGTGACCATTTAGTTTATCACACCGAACCAGTAACTGATGTGGTGACCATTTAGTTTATCACACCGAACCAGTAACTGATGTGATGATCATTTAGTTTATCACACCGAACCAGAACCAGTAACTGATGTGATGATCATTTAGTTTATCAAACTGAACCAGTAACTGATGTGGTGATCATTTAGTTTATCACACTGAACCAGTAACTGATGTGGTGACCATTTAGTTTATCACACTGAACCAGTAACTGATGTGGTGACCATTTAGTTTATCACACTGAACCAGTAACTGATGTGGTGACCATTTAGTTTATCACACTGAACCAGTAACTGATGTGGTGACCATTTAGTTTATCAAACTGAACCAGTAACTGATGTGGTGACCATTTAGTTTATCAAACTGAACCAGTAACTGATGTGGTGACCATTTAGTTTATCAAACTGAACCAGTAACTGATGTGGTGACCATTTAGTTTATCAAACTGAACCAGTAACTGATGTGGTGACCATTTAGTTTATCAAACTGAACCAGAACCAGTAATCAAACTGAACCAGTAACTGATGTGGTGACCATTTAGTTTATCAAACTGAACCAGTAACTGATGTGGTGACCATTTAGTTTATCAAACTGAACCAGTAACTGAACCATTTAGTTTATCACACTGAACCAGTAACTGATGTGGTGACCATTTAGTTTATCACACTGAACCAGTAACTGATGTGGTGACCATTTAGTTTATCAAACTGAACCAGTAACTGATGTAGTTTATCAAACTGAACCAGTAACTGATGTGGTGACCATTTAGTTTATCAAACTGAACCAGTAACTGATGTGGTGACCATTTAGTTTATCAAACTGAACCAGTAACTGATGTGGTGACCATTTAGTTTATCAAACTGAACCAGTAACTGATGTGGTGACCATTTAGTTTATCATGAACCAGTGATGTGGTGACCATTTAGTTTATCAAACTGAACACAGTAACTGATGTGGTGACCAGATGTGTGACCATTTAGTTTATCAAACTGAACCAGTAACTGATGTGGTGATCATTTAGTTAACTGATGTGGTATCAAACTGAACCAGTAACTGATGTGGTGATCATTTAGTTTATCAAACTGAACCAGTAACTGATGTGGTGATTTAGTTTATCATGAACCAGTAACTGATGTGGTGACCATTTAGTTTATCAAACTGAACCAGTAACTGATGTGGTGACCATTTAGTTTATCAAACTGAACCAGTAACTGATGTGGTGACCATTTAGTTTATCAAACTGAACCAGTAACTGATGTGGTGACCATTTAGTTTATCAAACTCACCAGTACTGAACCAGTATCAAACTGATGACCATTTAGTTTATCAAACTGAACCAGTAACTGATGTGGTGACCATTTAGTTTATCAAACTGAACCAGTAACTGATGTGGTGACCATTTAGTTTATCAAACTGAACCAGTAACTGATGTGGTGATCATTTAGTTTATCAAACTGAACCAGTAACTGATGTGGTGACCATTTAGTGTATCACACTGAACCAGTAACTGATGTGGTACAATGATTATTTTACCTGTTTGAAGCCCCGGTACATTATCTGCAGTTCCTTCCTGCTGAATTTAGTATTTCGGCAAAGAACGTCAATGCCTTCTGGTTTGTACCGCACCACCTGCATCTCAAGGTCATCAATGTCATGATCTAAAAATAGAAACATCCAAATTGTAGATCAACTGAAACAAATCAATGTCATGATCTAAAAATAGAAACATCCAAATTGTAGATCAACTGTAACAAAATTCATTTTTATTTCAATCCACATTACACACTGATTAGTATTATAAGTCTAACCAAGAGCACCAGAAGAGACTTTCATGTATATATTCCAGTATGAATGATGGTCAATATATGAACATGATGACCTGTGTTGCCAAGGATTTAACAGTACTGATACCATAGTAAGTATAAAGTTTTGTACAAATTCAAATTCATTCAGTATTCCAAATCTTCTTGGTATCAAAATCTCAACCTGTTAAAACCACTAACATATATGTATATTGACCAATGTGTTTTCATATATATCGTTAGAAATCCTGATGCTTCATTCTGCTTGAAAACAATCCCAAGAATTCAGCAAACCAATCACAAAAAATAGCAAAATAATCCCAAGAATAGCAAAAACAATCTCAAGAATAGCAAACCAATCCTAAGAATTTAGAAAAACAATCTCAAGAATAGCAAAACAATCCTAAGAATTTAGAAAAACAATCCCAAGAATAGAGAAACAATCCCAAGAATCAAGAAAACAACTATCATAGGCACTTCAAAAAATAAATTAATTAATTCACATATATTAATTCACCAGCCAATCAGTTGTGGTTTTCAGAGCTGAATTAGACTGTTTGACACATAAGCTCATGAATAATTAATAAACTTCATCAAAAACACAACACTACTTCATCAGCTAATGAAAATGCAGGTCTTCCAATTTGATTACATTGCGGGCTATGCAAGTTCACTTTCTGAAGAAAAAACCCCCCACATTATATTCTAAGACACATAGCTTGATGATTAATTGAAGAACTCCATTAAACATGTCTTCAAAAACAACACGAAAAGCACAAAAACACTACACACGTCATCACATACTAAAAATGGTGGTCTTCCAAGTTAATTATATTGCAGGATATACAAGTTCTCTTTCTGATGAAAACCCCCAACCCACATCATATTCTAAGACATATAGATTCATAAATAATTGAGGAACTCCATCAAAGATATCTTCAAAAACAACACAGGAAGAGCACAAAAACACTACACTAGGTCATCAGCTTGTGAAAATGGTGGTCTTCCAAGCTAATTACATTGCACGTTCACTTTCTGAAACAAAAATCCACATCATATTCTAAGACACATATAGCTTCATGAATAATTGAGCAACTCCATCAAAGATGTTTTCAAAAACAATACAGGAAGAGCACAAAAAACACTGTGGTACATCATCACATATTCAGAATGGAGGTCTCCCAACCTTCATTATACTTCAGGACATAAAAGTTCACCTTTTAAGAAAGCTTGAAGAGCGTTTTCAGAACATTGCGCTGCAGTGACAACACCCTGGCCTGCGAGCGACATACTGGTACTTATATAAGCTATACATAGGTGCAGATTGGACTAGTATCGCCATCACACCAACACGTCCTTTCCATAATTTATACCAATTTACACATTAGGGGTGATCACTTGGCACAAAGTTATTGCATCCTGCTGTAAAATACATCTTTGGTGTCATAATGGACTCCCCAATGAATTAATTGTCTCATAATTGTAATTATGATGGATGGAAATCTTCCCTCAAAATGACCGCCACATCCTCCAATGTATATCAGTGGTGATAATGAGCAACAAAGCTGCAGAAGAATCAACACAACATTGCCTGATGGTTTTGAAAGGAGGAATCGCAGTGGGACTGTGTGCAGCAAGTGATATACAATGAAGCCCCCTGGGAACAGTTTATTATGCTCTGAATCCATTGCAATCAAGAAATCCACTTACATATTCATCTCTGGTGGCCCTTTTCTTATATTGTTCTGGAAAAGACATGCGTTTCTCAGACAATATGGTAGCTAGCAGATGATTGGTCAATAATATATATATATATATATCTCCCATGGTAGCTAGCAGCGGATTGGTCAATAATACATATACCTCTCATGATTCCACAACAAACAGTTGTCAGTGTTTACAATCTTCTTATTTTTGCAATAAGCCAATCAAAGATCATGGATGTCATGTCATGAATATTAATTAGGTTCCTACAAAACACTAATTATTTTTTAACATTATTAATGTTTTAGTTTATATAGAAAATTATTACCCATATGGGCTCAAATATACGGGGTAATATTTTTTCAATCTCTGCACAGTGTGCAGATTGCTTCTACAGCCACTGATTGGCTGGCTTTAAAATCACAACGTTTGGTTGGTTGCTTGCCATGGCCGGAACTTCACTTTCATTCATATAATTTTTTCATTCATGAGTCAGATTACACACACGTTATACGATCTACAAAGATTTACAAAAACAAATGGACTCATTTGTTTCGTAAACATGAAATAGTATATTTTCATAAGCAGCGGCTTTAATAATATATAAAAATTATTATTTTCAAATGCAAATACAGTTGTATTATTTTGTACTGTAAACATTTGGCTGTAAAGAGAACGCCGTTATGCTATGACGTCATGTAATGCGGGTAAGATTATATCACGTAATGGCTGATGTTGTAGACTCCAGAGGAACTTTTACATTAAAAATCAGTTAAAATTGACAATGGGTAATAAAGAGAATAACCAACTCGCTATGAGAAATTGTGAATTATCTGTCCCTCGTGAATGAATGTTGTAAAACCCTCGCCAAAGGCTCGGGTTTACAACATCCATTCACTCGGGACAGATAATTCATAATTCCTCGTAGCTCGTTAGTTATTCTCTAAGTAAACAATGTTGCCAAATAATATGTACAAATATACCAGCCTCAGTGGTGTAGTTGTTAAGCCATCATACTTAAGGTGGGCAGGTACTGGGTTCACATCCCAGTACCTTGTGTTGTGCTGGCATCGGTCATACATATCTAACTCATTCATTTATCTTAAAGAAAGATCCTCCACCTCAATGTAAGCACTGTCAGTGTCTTCTGATGGTGCGACACATTTTGGTGGAGTATAAGCATCTGCATGAAACTCGAAAAGATATAATTGGACAAACGAATGTGATGGAATCATTTCGATTCCATCCAGAACTTATTTTACAATTTTTACGTGATACTGCAGTTTATTCTAAATTTTAATTCTATTTATCTGTGATATTTTTATTTTTACACAGTCCTTTACACTGTGTTTTTATTTAACTGTTGAATTTTTATAATGATGTTGATCATCACTTTGTTTTTCCCATTACCATAGTTTGACACCCAGTAGCCGATGTATTTTTCGTTCTGGGGTGTCGTTAAACATTCATTCATTCATTCATTCATTCATCCCAGTACCGGCTTCCATCCAGAGTGAATTTGAACCAGTTTTAGAGGAAGTATAAAACTGTTATACAGACTTCTCTCTCACTAGCCTTTAGCAGCAGGATTACCATAAGTGGATACAACCAAGTAACTCAACTTACAATGGGAATATGTAAGAAAAACAACACCGATAGCAATAACAAAATCAAAAGCAAGATTCTGTTTTCAGAAAAATGTGATATTAAATATACATTTATAACTAATTAAATAATCATACCAGTGCTTCATGACTGGTATATCAAAATATGTTGTATGTGCTGTCCTGTCTGTGGCATTAAGGTAAAAACATTCTATTTTTTCAACACTATACATAACTTAACAGTCCAATCAGTTCTGATTCCAACTAAATAAAATAAGCATTGTGAGAGTAATGCTAAAGCAGTACATGTCCTCTACCAGGCCCAACAAAGTTTCATATCTCATAAGTTCAAGGGCCATAACTCTTTGAAATATAGATAAATGACCATGAAAGTCAACTTGATCTGTAACAGTATAAATCAATACAGAAAATATCCTATCTATATCTTAAGGCACCAATAAAACAGTTTGAAAACATATTTTCTTATCTTCTAAGTTCAAGGGCCATAACTCTGTAAACAAATGGGTAAATTGCCATGAAAGTCAAACTTAATCTGTAACATTTACATGATAAAGCAAGACTAAAATATTCAGCACAATATCTAGAGGCACTGCCAAACTAATTGGCAGAAAAATATAAGTGGGATAGACAGACAGAAAACTATAAGTGGGATAGACAGACAGAAAAACAGACAGACGTACAGAAGGACTGAGATGAAACCTCTGGTTGGACCAGTCAGGGATTAATAAAGAAAAAAGGATGTGATTCAGCTTAGTCGGTTGAGTGCTCGCTTGAGGTCACAGGATCGAACCACCTCGATGGATCCATTCAATGGGCCCAATGGGATATTTCTCTTTCCAGCCAGTGCACCACGACTGGTATATTAAATTCTGTGGTATGTGTTATCCTGTCTGTGGGATGAAGCATATAAAAGATCCCTCATTACTAATGGAAAAATGTAGCAGGTTTCCTCTCTAAGACCATATGTCAAAATTACCAAATGTTTGACACCAATAGCTGATGATCAATAAATCTGTGCTCTAGTGGTGTCGTTAAACAAAACAAACTTTAAACTTTTCAATGAAAGTATATTCCCTGCAAGATCATTCAACCTCCACCCACTTATCCTGATTACATAACCATGAAAAATCCACAATCCACAACACTTCCTGCAAGCACACAAGAACTTGTTCTGATAGCATTGTAACCAGTTAGGTCATGCATGCAACCTTTTTTTTCTCGATCCTCATTTTTCCTTCAACTGCTTGTTATAAAACCAGTTTCTATGAAAAAACAAAACAATTTACAATCAATGAAATCCATTTGTGACAGCTCAGCTGCAATGAGGCAAAAGGAAATACATTACAGGCCATGAGACAGCCTTGAAAACCACCGACAGATTTTGTCATTCCTCACAAAGCAGGTACATGCAGATACAGGTACAAGGTAGTCATGGCCAGTTAGCCGTGTAAATCATAGCACTTCCTATGAATTAATCCATACCTGTGATGTATGTCACAATATTGTTCTAGGTGTAGATTATTTTTCAACAATCTAACGCTGTGAACAGGTTTGAATCTTTTTGTGTGTTTAGGTCAGGGATTTGAACCGACAACTAACTGAACTTATATGTTGTTAACAATTATGAAGCTTTAGCTCACAAGGCCACACATCTGCATCATTAAATAAATGTAATTTAAGCTTATAAACCTGGCTACATATTTTCAAAGCTATGTTAGTGCTATGATATCACAACGTCGCATGCCATAGCCTACGTCGTGTGCCATAGCCTACGTCGCCTGCCATAGCCTACGTCGCGTGCCATAGCCTACGTCGCGTGCCATAGCCTACGTCGCGTGCCATAGCCTACGTCGCGTGCCATAGCCTACGTCGCGTGCCATAGCCTACGTCGCATGCCATAGCCTACGTCACATGCCATAGCCTACGGCAGTTTTACGATATCATAGGCTAAGATAGCTTCAAAAATCTGGGCCCTGATACTTATATATAGTGATGTTAATATATTCAGATAGAATATAATGAAGATTGTCGAACACTAAATGGGAATCACAGATTACACGTTTAGCACAGGTAAGACCTTTAATGCCAGCCATCCACTTCTCAGAATTAACTGGCTAACGAAAGGATGGAAGAATATTTTTATTTAATGATGCACTGAACATAATGGTTATATGACATTGGACTTTTGGTTAGGGACCAGACAGATAATGAGAGAGGAAACCCACTGCCACCATACCATGTATGGGTTATTCTTTTTGATTAGGAGCAAGGGATCCTTTATATACACCATCCCACAGCTATACAATACTGAATGAAACAAGCCACTGATGGGAACCGATCCTAGACTGAATGCACATCAGGCAAGTGCTTTACTACTAGGCTATGTTCCACCCCTAATCTACTGATCTACTTTGAGTTATTAATTTTGTAAATATTCCTTGCTATTTTAACTAATTTTTTCATTAAAAAATATAAAATAGTAGTTAATTTCACAACTAGTCACATTAAGAATTTTAATGAATAATAGATTAAGTTGGAGAATGTACTTGAAAGTGTTGATTCATGACAAATAATTAACTTGTCCCCTCCGATGCTCATGAATTATTTTTCATGAATCCACACTTCGTCATACATTCTCCATCACATAGTGCAGTGTGACGAGAAACCAGTACTGGCCTTAGGTGCTGGGTTCAAACCCTGGTTACCGCACCAACCCAGAATGAATTTCAATGGCTTGATACCACATCTTTCTGTCAGTAACCACAGGAAACTAACAATTAACACCTGTCCTGGTGTGTATTGGACAGGAAACATAATTAGAAACTCAAAACTTAAACTGAAATCAATATAAGAATGAGAAAACAGAACATTCATCATTTCTGCTGACATTGTGTAGACCTAACTACCATTGATTAAGACATCAATAATTTTTATGTCCAGATGACATTACAAAAATGACATGATATATGCGTAGGTTCCAAGAGATGAACGAAAACACTGGAAAATCTATATAAATCTTCTTCTTTTTTTACGAGTTTGTTATTAGACATCTCCTATTATAAAGCTAGAAAGTTAAACACATGCATGCATGCACACACACACACACACACGAACACACACACATGAACACACATGAACACACACACACACACATGAACACACACACACACACACGCACGCACACACACACACACACGAACACACACACACACACACACACACACACACATGCATACACACACACACATGAACACACACACACACACACACACACACACACACACACACACGCATAAATACAAACACATATTACACATAAACACATATACCATTACTTATAAAGCACTCCACTGGTTTTCATACTGCATGACAGAATAGCTCAGTTAAAAACATAGCACATCCCTGCACCATTTCATTTATAGAGACCATTTATAGTATGAAAGCATGTGATATATGATTAAAAACAAACAAATTGTATTATTTGTGTTATGACCACCAGTAGTAGGGTAGTATATAGGTGGTTACAATGCCAGAAGTAACTACTGAACACTCTCTGAAGTGGTCAGACTAAGTCCACAGCTAAAAGCTGATGGGGAATGGCAGGTGTGTGGCATGGAGAGACAAGCATCTGTTGTGGTTGGAGAGACAAGGACTGGGATGTAGAGGTTGACACTGAAAAAAATTGAAAGATAGGAGGAGTTTACAGATCGGGAAGAAATGAGATGGAATTCAGAGAGAAAGGAAAGGAGGTAGTAGGATAAAACAAAAAAAGAAGAGAGAAAAAGAAAGAAAAGAAAAACAAGTTGTGTTATAAATGGTCTCTTTTAAGAATGTTCGACATCCAATAGCTGATGATTGATTAATCAATGTGCTGTAGCAGTGTCGGTAAACAAACAAAACAAACCCCCCCCCCCACCCACAAACTTTCAAGAATGAATATAGTCCTCTAATTATTGCAATGATGTGCACTAACACATATTGGACAGTGACTTGCAATATAACTCAGTGACACATTTGAATGCACAGAGCTAAGATTAGAGAAGATGACATTGCTTACTGAAATAATGCCATGTGGTGGTCACCTGATCTGAATATTTAACAAGGAAGAACAGAAGTAATGTTGTATTTAATGACACTACTCAACACATTTTAATTGGGGGTATATGGCATCGGAGATATGGTTAAGAATCACACAGATAATGAGAGAGAAAACCCACTGCTTCCATGTAATGGACTATTCTTTCTGATTAGCATCAAGGGATCTGTGATATGCAGCATCCTACCGACAGGATAGTACATACCATGGCCTTTGATATACCAGTTATGAAGTACTGACTAAAATGTGAAGTAGCCCCCAGTGGGTCCTCTAATGGGATTATTTGATGAAACTTTGTATTCCTACGCCATGCACACATTTTTCAATGAAATTTGCAGAAACAATACTATAAACACATTGAAGGCAAAAGTATTCAAACCAGTATTTTATTAAATAGACTGCAAGTATTTATCAGTTTATGCAAGTGTGAACTGAAAGAACACTATGCAAGTATTTTGCATGACACACCATGTGGAGTTATACAGACTGACACTGCCATTTAGCTATTCTGAGGTCACAATCTCTTAAAAGATGTAATTCACACTGTAATTTACAGAAAATAAACCACAAGTATCTCTTGCACCTCAGTGTACTGTATTTTCCCATGTATTATGCGCACCGGTGTATAATGCGCACCCCCCACTTTGAACGTTTATTCCAAGAAAAAAAACATAAACCACAATATAATGCGCACCGTTTTTTTAAACCACAAAATCGACAGTGAATTCAAGATGTACCGTTTTCCCCGTCACCAAAATTAACAAAAAGCGAAAGAAGCGGTATATTCAAGAAACAAAACTTAAGTTAGGTATTTGAGTACATAGACCTACATGTCACATTAAATAAAGGCTAGTACTTGCGTAGTTACATGTCACAGACTCACACGTGCATAAATCAAAACAGTTATATACCCCATACACTGTAAATTACTAATAAATATATGAAAACAAAAATATAGCATATTACATTTCGTTCTCGTGGCTAACGTGAATGCGCGAGATTTCTAAATTTATAATAGTGTGGTATATTTCCGGTTTGCCGGAAATGGCCGAATTAAATCTCGTGGAAATTAAAAATATTTACGGTCCAGTTTTGTCATTTTTGTGCACTTTTTGGTGAGGTATGGATACTTTTGTAGATTTATTTTGTATTTATTACAACCATCACAAATGAAAAGCGATTTTTAAGAGGGTTTTGGCGTTTCGTTGTAATGAACACTGTCAATAACCTGTAAAGTACCGATCGGCGATTTTTCATGGGTGATCGCTGGACATTTTTAAAAGATATGTTTTTCTATTGCTATGTATAGTGCGCACCCCCATTTTTAACCTGTATTTTCTGGAAAAAAAGTGTGCATAATACACGGGAAAATACGGTAATAAACATAGCTGTATGTACAAAAAACTATGTTTGATCGACTACCTGTTACAATGTATCATTCCAAGAAAAGTTGTTCCGACTGTCAGAACTTGTGGAGAATGCACCACAGAACTCTGAGCCTGTGAGACTATTTTGTTGCACTTGCATACAAAAAAAATAGCCACCTATTTTAAACAAAACATGCCCCAGATTTCTATTATAGAGTGCACAGTCTTCTAACAAGCATCACTCCTGGCATTATTGGAAAGAAAAGGATCATGTGTTCTACCAAATCAGTCACTGCAATGCTCTGTGCACTGCATGTAATGATTAATACCATGTCGACAGTAGAGACGGCAGTAATATATGTGAAAATATGCACCAGCTAACATCAGATGATGGGACAGTCTTGTCGGTGTTATACAAGTTCTGATAACATCATAAACTGCAGGTTAACCATAACTGTTTTTGATCTACACACAGGTGTATACTAATTGATCAGTCGGGAGTTGGTGATAATGAAGATACGATGGTGTTGTCGGTAGGTGTGTGCTGAGCATTTGGAAAGGAAAGGAATGTGTGTTTAATCACACCTCATCACTTTTTAAATTATGGCTTTTTGGTAGCTAACATATACATGCAGTAGGTATTTTAACACTTGGTCAAAAGAGAGAAAATTAAAGTTTGTTTTTGGTTAACGACACCACTAGAGCACATTGATTTTCAAAAGAGGGAAAGAGAGAATTTAAACCTGCTACTGCAACAAAGAAGAAGAGAGAAAACCTGTTTCCACCACAAAGACGTAAACCTACAGTAACAATATCAAGTGATCTTTAAATGAACATACACATGTGGACAAGATCATGGCTTCTGATATATCATTTGTGACACCCAATAGCCGATGTGTATTTTTGTGCTGGGGTGTCGTTAAACATTTATTCATTCATTCTGATATATCACTCAGGTGCACTGGTTGGAATGGAAACAATGCACTGAGGGCAAACAGTTCTACAACCTGTTGCACCTCTGATTTGTACTGCCAATCACCTTCTTTATACTTACTCGATGCTGCATTTAGCAAGGATCTTTTTACACTCATGTTCAGTCAACCACCATACACACACCATGCTAAATATTGCATAAAAAGATTACATTCCATAAATACAACCTTAATGGAAGCCACCATTTTTGTTACTTAGCACAGAAGTGGCAATAATATATAGTCTTGGCTAATAAGGTCACATGTTGTGGGTTAAGCCCAGTGTAAGGCCACCCCCCACCCCCACCCCATCTAAACGTCCCCACACTAAGCATGGTCTACATCTAGTACAATATAATACAGTGTATCTGCCTGTCAAACTAAATTCAATGTCAGATTCGCATTTGTGTGACAAACAGGATCTTGGGATCAAGTTGGTTGCACTGCATTTGCATGATATTTGATACATGAATCACCACTGGCAAGCTTGATACACTTTCAGAAGCCCTACACCCTATCAGCAGTGTCAACCAAGATGTACTGCAATGGATCCCTGAGAACAGGAGGATAACTGGGTGACACATGACGGGATGAAAACCCATATAAAATCACTCTACAGATCTCCCAAACTAACTGATGGTTATTTCCAGCTAACTCAGCATGAATAGGTGATCATGTTTTGAATAAGGACTGGACACAACAGGCTGAACCAGCACATGCATAAGAGGGTCCAGCTTGTACCCTCTTCCATGTGCTCCTGTGGAGAAGCAAAACAGATGACCGAAAATGTCATCCAAGACTGCAAAAATCTACAGCAGCTGAGGGACACTGCCTGGACAACTACAACAACACTCCAGAAGAAGCTGTATGGTACCAAGAGTGATCTATAGAGGACAGTATCATTCATAGTCCCATCTGCCCTCAACGTGTAGTCAAGCGAACAAAAAGAAGAAGAAATCATTGATGTTAAGTAAATACTCCACTGGCTACAGAACATAACAATTTCATGGACTTTTTCAAATATTTGACTTACGATACACTTGTGTTGTCAAAAGTAAAAAAGTGCTGCCATTATTTAGATGACTAAGCACAAAATTCCCTAAAGACAGAATGTAAATCTGATTACAGTCATTATTTTTAAACCAATTGTCTCTTGATCAGCTTGTCTCTGTTTGTTTAATTTTTTTAATTTTTGGGCTCAGACTAGAAATAACTTTGTGTTAGCCAATTTTCAAATAGGTAGAAGAATTCCTTAAAAAATATTTTAAAAAGTGGCTTATTTAAATGTTATAGCCATTTGGTGTAAAAATTACCAAATGGCTAAATTGGTGATTGACAGGGTGAGCCCTGCATTTATTGACCAAATGAAAAGTAATGGTAAAACTTATTTGCTTTCATAACAAAACTGATAGTCAAGTTATTTTTTTAAAGTCAAAGAAAATTTCATAATTGGTAGCTAGCACAATAGTAATAACTTAACACCTGGTTGGTGAGGTTCTAAGTTAAATATCATGAAAATGTGATGTGACCAACTTGGGCAGAGAATTGGACATTAAATTCAGTTTGATGGAAAATGTAGCCAACTACAGAACTACATGTACTACATTGTGTTCACATAAGTCAAAAAAAAGGAAATTTTGGCCCTGGCATCAAACATTGGAACAATTGGCCCTGATCTCAACACCAAGGTGGTACACAATACAAGGTGGGGCACCTCACATTTATACAATCTACCTGTAAGAACACTGGAGTTCAAATTCACATGGCATTTAAGAGATTTAATGAAAACGTTTTGTATTGGCAATCTTTTGATTGGCTGACAGTCATATGCAGTTCCATTTTTGTGAGTACCATGCACTGGTTTCAACCTCTAGTTAACAGCTAAATTTAACTGCATTAACTTATTGGCCCACCTCGGTAGACCCATTCAACTGATTGGGCTTTTTCTCGTTCCAACCAGTATACCACAACTGGTCAGAGGCTGCAGTATGTGCTTTCTTGTCTGTGGAAAAGTGCATATAAAAGATCCCCGCCCGTTACCAGCTACGGTCGGACTGCCAGTGCAGGCGGTCCCCCCTCCACCCTACCCAACCCTTTCCTGTCCTGGACGGAGGACAGGCGTGCGCTATAACAGCTTGCTCTGAATGTGCACGTTAAACAATTTCCCAATTCCCAATTAAGAAAAATGTAACATGTTTCCTCTGATGACTATGTGTTAGAATTACCAAATGTTTGACATCCAATAGCCGATGATTAATAAATCAATGTTCTCTAGTGGTGTCGTCAAACAAAACAAACTTGTTTATTTATTTATTGGCAACAGATAACAGTATCACATATTACACGTACTACATATCAGAAATGCATTTGCTTTTATTCCATAAAGGGGCGAGACATAGCCCAGTGGTAAAGCGTTTTCTCATTCCAGCCAGTGCTCCACAACTGGTGTAACAAAGGCCGTGGTATGTATTATCTTGTCTGTGGGATGGTGCATATAAAAGATCCCTTGCTGCTAATCGAAAAGAGTAGCCCATGAAGTGGCGACAGTGGGTTTCCTCTCTCAAAATCTGTGTGGTCCTTAACCATATGTCTGACGCCATATAACCATAAATAAAATGTGTTGAGTGCGTTGTTAAATAAAACAGTTCCTTCCTTCCTTATTCCAAAAAATATTTGCCAGTGCACCTCATAACCCTTGATACAGATCTGTCTGATTTGGTGCCATACAACCTCCATGTCGTGGTGTTTACTGTGCCATACAAAATATGTAGGTCAGGGAATCAACACCAACCAAACACTTGTCTTCTGCAGTATTTTCCTCCATCCCACTGTATGCTCTGCCAACCAAACACTTGTCTTCTGCAGTATTTCTCACCATGCCACTGTATGCTCAGTATGTTTCTCTGACAGCGTGTTCATTTAGCAGATGTTCACCTCATTCATTACATTCTTCTCACCCACAAATAGGTCCGCTTGATTAGCTTCATCTTTACAGCACCAACACAGCATTAACAGATTACTAGTGTATATACATGTATACATGTAGAGGTGTCAAGGACAGCCAGCTTGACCCCAAAGTATCTCCAAAGTTAGAGTCTGTTTTGTTTAACAACACCACTAGAGTACACAGATTTAGTAATCATTGGCTATTAGATGTAAAAAAAACTTTGTAATTTTGGTCTGTGCATATAAAAAATCACTAGCTGCTAATGGAAAAATGTTGTGGGTTTCATCCAATGACTAAGAGTCATAATTACCAAATGTCTGACATCCAATATGCTCTAGTGGTTTCGTTAAACAAAACAAACTTCTTGTTGATAATTCTGGAATATAATCTTAGAGAAAACCTGCTATATGTTTCTATTAGTAACAAGGAATCTTTTATATGCACGTTCTCACAGACAGGATAGTACATACCATGGCCTGTGATATACCAGTTGTAAGTCATTGTTTAGGATGAGGGAAAAACAATCAGAAAATGGGTCTGCCAATCCTATGATTAAAGCATCTTAAACGAGTGCTCTGTAACTAAGCTAAATCCTGCTCCACAATATTTTCACTCATTCATTTTAACTTATTTTTGTGCTTATATCCAATTGAGGATCAAGTACGCTGTCCTGGGCACACACACACACACACACCTCAGTTATCTGGGCTGTGTATCCAGGATAGTGGGTTAGAGAGAAGAGGGTGTAGTGGTCCTATACACCAACCCATTGAGTCGTTAAAACTCGCTCTGGGTGGGACTAGGAGCTGGTACCAGGCTGTGAACCCATGCAGAACCTGTCAGCCTTATGTCTGATGGCGTATGCCCACAACATGTTTTTAGAACCTGTTGCTACTTATTATGAGATGGTGTTTGTCATCTCCAGTCATCAAGTGAAGTCCTGTACATTGTCCCTAAATTGTTTAGTCTTCACTTACCCAGTGTGAAAAACAACAACATATTACTTTTCTTTCCATAGCAATTGCTTTAACAGGGCATTCTAGTACTTCAATAAATCACAGAGATGGTATTTTCCAGTTCATCCTACAGTTTGCTTCAGCCCTACTTAATCTGGCCAGATGAGAAAGGTTTGCTGGTGGTATAAACCAATATCGATTCTCATCAGTTTCCTTCTCAGAAATAAACACTCAAAGAGCGTGAATCACAGTATTTCAAATTTCCTGCACTTTCTGATGTTACCTCCAAAATAATGTTTGCAATTTCAAGGAAATTAAAAAGAACCCCCCCCCCCCCCCCCCCCAAAATACATGTAGTTTTGAATTTCAAGCAGATTTAAAAGAAAAATTTAAAAGATGAATTTAGCAGTTTTAAATATCACAACTTGGTTTTGTTTTTACAAATTTGCAAGCATTAATTCTGAACATTTCTAACTAACAATAGAAGTATTTTTTTTTTTATAAAAGAACATATATCTTTAATACAAGCACCGATTTTCATACCTTTAGAGATTCCACAATACACTAACTACAATATATATGTTAATATAGATTTCCATATCACCAAATTTTGCAATAGTACAGTGTTCGAAATAAGCACTTGTCCGTTTGTCCTGACAAGTGATAATCTGCTAGGACAAGCAAAATGTACCTCAGTGGTTATCCAGTGGACAAGTAAAAAAAATATAATGCTGTTTCATTTTGAGCAATAAAAAAACATTGTCCTTGCTCTTGAATAAAACCAACAACTTATTTGGACAAGTAAAAATATTGATGGACAATTAGATTTGTAGATGTACTTGTGGACTAGTGAAAAAATATGCTTATTTCTATCACTGTAGTATACACAAAAAATAGCAATATCCCCATCCATAATAAAGAAAGAAATACTCAACACATTTTCATTTATGGTTACATATATGGCACTGGACATAGTTAACAAGCACAAAGATTTTGAGAGATAAATCCTGCTGCTTCCATTTTATGGTCTACTCTTTTTGATTTGCATCAAGGGATCTTTTATATGCAGAATCCCACAAACAGGACAGTACATACCATGGTCTTTGTTATACCAGTTAAAAAGCAGTGGCTAAAACAAGAAATAGCTCACTGGGCCCATGGGGACTGATCCTAGATCAACTGCATATCAGACAAGCTATGTTCGGACCCCCCCCCCCCCCCCCACACACACACCTTCATAATAAAGGAAGAAGAAAAAGTTTGTTTTATTTAACGAAGCCACTAGAGCACACTGATTTTTTATCTTATCATCGGCTATTGGACGTCAAACATATGGTCATTCTGACACTGTTTTTATCTTATCATCGGCTATTGGACGTCAAACATATGGTCATTCTGACACTGTTTTTATCTTATCATCGGCTATTGGACGTCAAACATATGGTCATTCTGACACTGTTTTTAGAGGAAACCCGCTGTCGCCACATAGGCTTTTCTTTTACGACAGGCAGCAAGGGATCTTTATTTGTGCTTCCCACAGGCAGGATAGCACCACATGATCGTTGATATACCAGTCATGATGCATTGTCTGCAATGAGAAATAGCCCAACAGGCAGGATAGCACAAACCATGGTCGGTGCAAGTGGTTTACATCATAATAAAGGATTACATAACCTATTGCACCATAGAGAGCTATATATACTCTACCACAGACATACATATAACAATTATATCCCATTCTCAAGCACCCCAGACCAGTAATAGAAGTGTCTGAATTGTATATACCTGCCAGTTAATCCATGAATCGAAGACAATTTTTTTTTTTAATGTCTTAAAAGCAATGAAAATGTGTCTGGCCACTCCAAATATAATAAAAAGACCTCCCTGGATAGGATTGATTTTATCATCACTGCACAGATAAGAGCATCAGCCATCTTAAGAATGGCAAGACTGCCAGGAATGTGGTTATTGTAACATTCACTGATGTCTTGGACCAGACTGCAGGTACCACAGTTAACCTGGCAGACACACACACTGACCCAGATAGCAGGTCGTCTATGGGTGCTGACAGACCATCAGTGGGGCACAATCAGTGGCTTCATTGTTAATTGGCCCACAGTCCATTTAGGCTCAACAGCCTGTCATCGTTTTGACTATGCAGTCCACTGTCATTTTGGCCATACAGTCCTTTTTGACTTGGCAGCCTGTTATCGTTTTGACTATGTAGTCCACTGACATTTTGGCCATATAGTCCTTTTTGACTTAGCAGCCTGTTATTGTTTTGACTATGCAATCCACTGTCATTTTGGCCATACAGTCCTTTTTGACTTAGCAGCCTGTTATCGTTTTGACTATGTAGTCCACTGTCATTTTGGCCATACAGTCATTTTTGACTTAGCAGCCCGTTATTGTTTGAGTAAATGTATATTAATATTTCATTTCATTTTAATTTATTTTTGTGCTTATATTATTTTGAAAAATCATCTGTGAATGTTTTAAAACGACTGAAAAAGTCACTGAGTGGCTGGAATGACAACTTCCTGCAAGTAGCAGCTGGCCTGGAGACTAATTAACACCACTGAAGTATTAACTCCTCGAAGGCAGTCCACCAAATTTTCAATTATGCGACAGTTTCTCAAATTACACTCAACAAAGAGAGAATTGATTTTCCTCCTCCAGAATAGCACTGTTGCTGGGAGAAGACCTCTAATTCCATCAAATGAACAATGGTCGGCTCTGTGCAGCATTAGGCTCTTCTCTGACGGAATCTAGCACCTTGACAGTTGATGAAATATTAGCATTTTTACCATTATACTGTGTGTCCAATTTGTTTTGGCAGAAGACAAACTTTGGGACAAATGCTTTTGGTAAAATCATGAGGAGGTAGGGTTGGTGTTATGAAGCTACAAGTGCTTATTTGAGGACTGATGGGGCATGGGATCCACCCTTGATTGACACATGGAACAGGAGGGGATCTATCATTCTCTATGGATGCATTGGAAGGGGGAATCCATCACTATTGATGGACATATTGAAGGGGGAATCATCACTATTGATGGATGTATGTGAGGGGATCTATCATTCTTGATCAATGCATGGAAGGGGAAGCCACCATTCTTGATGGACACATAGAAGAAGAGGGGATTCATCATGTTCTTGATTGATGCATGGATCATGAGGGGATCCATTACTCTTGATGAATGAATGGAAGGGGAAATCAATCACAATTGATGGATGCTTGAAATGGGGAATCCAGTACCTTTCATTGAGACATAGAAGGGGGAATCCATCACCCTTGATTGACACACGGAAGGGGGAATCCATCACCCTTGATTGACACACGGAAGGGGGAATCCATCACCCTTGATCGACACATGGGACAGGAGGGGATCCATCACCCTTGATGGACACATGGAACAGAAGGAGTTTCCATCACCCTTGATGGATGGATGTAAGGGGATTCATCACCCTTGATTGACACACGGAAGGGGGAATCCATCACCCTTGATTGACACACGGAAGGGGGAATCCATCACCCTTGATTGACACACGGAAGGGGGAATCCATCACCCTTGATTGACACACGGAAGGGGGAATCCATCACCCTTGATCGACACATGGGACAGGAGGGGATCCATCACCCTTGATGGATGGATGTAAGGGGATTCATCACCCTTGATTGACACACGGAAGGGGGAATCCATCACCCTTGATTGACACACGGAAGGGGGAATCCATCACCCTTGATCGACACATGGGACAGGAGGGGATCCATCACCCTTGATGGACACATGGAACAGAAGGAGTTTCCATCACCCTTGATGGATGGATGTAAGGGGATTCATCACCCTTGATTGACACACGGAAGGGGGAATCCATCACCCTTGATTGACACACGGAAGGGGGAATCCATCACCCTTGATTGACACACGGAAGGGGGAATCCATCACCCTTGATCGACACATGGGACAGGAGGGGATCCATCACCCTTGATGGACACATGGAACAGAAGGAGTTTCCATCACCCTTGATGGATGGATGTAAGGGGATTCATCACCCTTGATTGACACACGGAAGGGGGAATCCATCACCCTTGATTGACACACGGAAGGGGGAATCCATCACCCTTGATTGACACACGGAAGGGGGAATCCATCACCCTTGATCGACACATGGGACAGGAGGGGATCCATCACCCTTGATGGACACATGGAACAGAAGGAGTTTCCATCACCCTTGATGGATGGATGTAAGGGGATTCATCACCCTTGATTGACACACGGAAGGGGGAATCCATCACCCTTGATTGACACACGGAAGGGGGAATCCATCAGCCTTGATTGACACACGGAAGGGGGAATCCATCACCCTTGATCGACACATGGGACAGGAGGGGATCCATCACCCTTGATGGATGGATGTAAGGGGATTAATCACCCTTGATTGACACACGGAAGGGGGAATCCATCACCCTTGATTGACACACGGAAGGGGGAATCCATCACCCTTGATTGACACACGGAAGGGGGAATCCATCACCCTTGATCGACACATGGGACAGGAGGGGATCCATCACCCTTGATGGACACATGGAACAGAAGGAGTTTCCATCACCCTTGATGGATGGATGTAAGGGGATTCATCACCCTTGATTGACACACGGAAGGGGGAATCCATCACCCTTGATCGACACATGGGACAGGAGGGGATCCATCACCCTTGATGGACACATGGAACAGAAGGAGTTTCCATCACTCTTGATGGATGGATGTAAGGGGATTCATCACCCTTGATTGACACATGGAAGGGGGAATCCATCACCCTTGATTGACACACGGAAGGGGGAATCCATCACCCTTGATTGACACACGGAAGGGGGAATCCATCACCCTTGATTGACACACGGAAGGGGGAATCCATCACCCTTGATTGACACACGGAAGGGGGAATCCATCACCCTTGATTGACACACGGAAGGGGGAATCCATCACCCTTGATTGACACACGGAAGGGGGAATCCATCACCCTTGATGGACACATGGAACAGAAGGAGTTTGCATCACCCTTGATGGATGGATGTAAGGGGATTCATCACCCTTGATAGATGCATAGGAGGGTAAATCCATCACCCTTGATGGACGCATGGAAAGGGGAATCCATCACTCTTGATGAATACATGGAAGGGGGAATCCATCACTCTTGATGAATGCATGGAAGGGAGAATACATCACCATTGATTGACACATGGAAGGGGGAATCCATCACTCTTGATGGATACATGGAAGGGAGAATCCATCACCCTTGATACACACATGGAAGGGGGAATCCATCACCCTTGATGGACACATGGAAGTGGAAATCCATCACCCTTGATGGACACATGGAAGTGGAAATCCATCACCCTTGATGGACTCATGGAAGGGGGAATCCATCACCCTTGATGGACACATGGAAGGGGAAATTCATCACCCTTGATGCACATATAGAAGGGGGAATCCATCACCCTTGATGAATGCATGGAAGGGGGAATACATCACCTTTCACTGACACATGGAAGGGGGAATCCATCACCCTTGATGGACACATAGAAGGGAGAATCCAACACCCTTGATACACACATGGAAGGGGGAATCCATCACCCTTGATGGACACATGGAAGTGGAAATCCATCACCCTTGATGGACACATGGAAGTGAAAATCCATCACCCTTGATGGACACATGGAAGGGGGAATCCATCACCCTTGATGGACACATGGAAGTGGAAATCCATCACCCTTGATGAATGCATGGAAGGCATGAGGGGTCCATTTCAACCACTGACCTATGATTGATACATCAAAGACCATATTGTGTATTGTATTATTAAATAGCTAAAAATGTAAATTTGGAAATGAATTAAATACAGTTCTTTTAAAGAACATTAATTCTGTTATGTACTCATGGAAATAAGTTCCTCTGCGCCAAATACAATAGTAAAGCTTGGTGACATTTGTAACTCATAATGTGTACAAATTACCAATTAAATAATTTCTTTTAAAAAAATTATTTTTTCCTTCATAATTACAATTTGACACTTCCCAAGAGAATATTTTGTTACAATGAATGAAGCTTGAATTTCTTTACAGATTTCCTGTCACAATTTGTCAAACTTCTTATAATATTTTGGGCCCAGCTTAAAGACAGGACAGCATGTACCATGGCTTTTGATGTACCAGTTGTTCAGTACTGGTTGGGATGGGATAAAAATAATAATAACAGGTCCACCAAGGTTTATGTATTCTGTAACCCTACACACCTTACATACCTCTACCACAGTTACATCCTGTTTCTTCTTTTCTATACCAACAATCAGTTTATATTTTGTTTGTTTTAAAATACTAACAAGTGTACTGGTGTACATATGATACGCCCATCAGGAGTTTGATGGAAAACCATATCTATATTAATGAATATGTTACGGGTATGATTCAAGTCTAATTATGTGACATTTTTGCAATGGGATGGATGAACAGTTTGTTTTGGACCAACCACCATCCCAAGTTGTTCCTACATGTGAGATTTGATGGTCCTGTATGCATCTTATGCATGATATGGTCTGGACAAGAAAAGGTTAACAGATGGAAGTATAGACGGATGGACGGACAGATTGATGAGTGGACAATGCCATACCATAATACGACCCATAGATGGGTATATAAAAATCTAATATTTTTTACATAGGTAACCAGACATTTTTTTCTCTTCTGTTTTGTAATTTGTACAAAGTAGATTGAGCACCTTAATAGGTCATAATGACCACATCAACTATTTACAAGTTACACTGATTAGCACTGGGCTAGCACCAAATTAAACTAGCACTAGTGAGGTGGTCTCCCCATACAATCAATAGCTGTTCAATAATCCCAAGTGATGAATAATGAACACTGGTTTATCAAACATCACATCATCCATGCACTGAAATGTGTGGTCAAGTGACGACTACTAGAAAAACCAATATAGCATGTGTGGTCAAGTGATGACTACTAGAAAAACCAATGTAGCATGTGTGGTCAAGTGACGACTACTAGAAAAACCAATGTAGCATGTGTGGTCAATGTGTGGTCAAGTGATGACTACTAGAAAAACCAATGTAGCATGTGTGGCCAAGTGACGACTACTAGAAAAACCAATGTAGCATGTGTGGCCAAGTGATGACTACTAGAAAAACCAATGTAGCATGTGTGGTCAAGTGACGACTACTAGAAAAACCAATGTAGCATGTGTGGTCATGTGGCATGAAAAACCAATGTAGCATGTGTGGTCAAGTGACGACTACTAGAAAAACCAATGTAGCATGTGTGGTCAATGTGTGGTCAAGTGATGACTACTAGAAAAACCAATGTGGCATGTGCATGTGTGGTAGCATGTGTGGCCAAGTGACAACTACTAGAAAAACCAATGTAGCATGTGTGGTCAATGTGTGGTCAAGTGATGACTACTAGAAAAACCAATGTAGCATGTGTGGTCAAGTGATGACTACTAGAAAAACCAATGTAGCATGTGTGATCAAGTGATGACTACTAGAAAAACCAATGTAGCATGTGTGGTCAATGTGTGGTCAAGTGATGACTACTAGAAAAACCAATGTAGCATGTGTGGCCAAGTGACGACTACTAGAAAAACCAATGTAGCATGTGTGACCAAGTGATGACTACTAGAAAAACCAATGTAGCATGTGTGATCAAGTGATGACTACTAGAAAAACCAATGTAGCATGTGTGGTCAATGTGTGGTCAAGTGATGACTACTAGAAAAACCAATGTAGCATGTGTGGCCAAGTGACGACTACTAGAAAAACCAATGTAGCATGTGTGACCAAGTGATGACTACTAGAAAAACCAATGTGGCATGTGTGGTCAAGTGATGACTACTAGAAAAACTAATGTAGCATGTGTGGCCAAGTGACAACTACTAGAAAAGCCAATGTAGCATGTGTGGCCAAGTGATGACTACTAGAAAAACCAATGTAGCATGTGTGGTCAAGTGATGACTACTAGAAAAACCAATGTAGCATGTGTGGTCAAGTGATGACTACTAGAAAAACCAATGTAGCATGTGTGGCCAAGTGACAACTACTAGAAAAACCAATGTAGCATGTGTGGTCAATGTGTGGTCAAGTGATGACTACTAGAAAAACCAATGTAGCACTGTGTAGCATGTGGCCAAGTGATGACAAGTGAGCATGACTACTAGAAAAACTAATGTAGCATGTGTGGCCAAGTGACGACTACTAGAAAAACCAATGTAGCATGTGTGGTCAATGTGTGGTCAAAGAAAGAAAGAAAGAAATGTTTTATTTAACGACACACTCAACACATTTTATTTACGGTTATATGGTGTCAGACAGATTCTAAGAGGAAACCCGCTGTCGCCACTACATGGGCTACTCTTTCCGATTAGCAGCAAGGGATCTTTTATTTGCGCTTCCCACAGGCAGGATAGCACAAACCATGGCCTTTGTTGAACCAGTTATGGATCACTGGTCGGTGCAAGTGGTTTACACCTACCCATTGAGCCTTGCGGAGCACTCACTCAGGGTTTGGAGTCGGTATCTGGATTAAAAATCCCATGCCTCGACTGGGATCCGAACCCAGTACCTACCAGCCTGTAGACCGATGGCCTAACCACGACGCCACCAAGGCCGGTATGTGTGGTCAAGTGATGACTACTAGAAAAACCAATGTAGCATGTGTGGCCAAGTGATGACTACTAGAAAAACCAATGTAGCATGTGTGGTCAATGTGTGGTCAAGTGATGACTACTAGAAAAACCAATGTAGCATGTGTGGCCAAGTGACGACTACTAGAAAAACCAATGTAGCATGTGTGGCCAAGTGATGACTACTAGAAAAACCAATGTAGCATGTGTGTCCAAGTGATGACTACTAGAAAAACCAATGTAGCATGTGTGGTCAAGTGATGACTACTGTAGAAACGACTACTAGAAAAACCAATGTAGCATGTGTGGTCAAGTGATGACTACTAGAAAAACCAATGTAGCATGTGTGGTCAAGTGACAACTACTAGAAAAAATAATACAGCATGTGTGGTCAAGTGATAACTACTAGAAAAAACAATGTAGCATTTATGATGTGTTAACTGTGGCAACTGTATAATACACTGGTAGCTTTGTAGAGATACAGAAAGTTACAAAAAAATTAAATAACGACCTCATGAGATCATATTGATTTATTAAAGTTTGTTTTGTTTAACGACACCACTAGAGCACATGATTTATTAATCATCAGCTAATGAATATCAAACATTTGGTAATTTTGTCATATAGTGTTAGAGAAGAAACCCACTACATTTTTCCATTAGTAGCAAGGGATCTTTTATATGCACCATCCCACAGACCGGATAGCACACCACATGACCGTTGATATACCAGTCGTGATGCATTGACTGGAATGAGAAATAGCCCAATGGGGATTGATCCTAGACTGACCACTCATCATGCGAACACTTTACCACTGGGTTACATCCTGATTAACCTATTTTTTGTTTGTGCAAAATATTGAGCACCATTCACATGGATATAACAGGTTACACAAAAATGAAATGGGTTACATATACAGAACTTCATATACGTTGTTTTCGCTTTCTATTTATTGCACCAGTTTATTTTGCACAAGAATATATAACACGAGACCATGTAGCAGTCGAGTGGTATGTTCTTTTGCAAAATAAACGAGTGCAATAAATAGGAAGTGAAAACAACTTATGCGAAGTTCTGTATTTATTACATACCTTCTTGTAAGTTTTATAAAAACGGTTTTTAATTTAACGCCATAACAACACTTTGTTAAATCTATGATCAAAACTCCTTTCATGGACTTGCTTAACATTAAGAATCTTACTCTGCGGCAGCCTTGTGTAATGTTTCAAATATGATGTAACGTAATTTGTAAATCATATATGATGCCAGTAAATAAAAGGTGCTAACTGCAGTAAAAATAAAAAGGGAATTCCCCATTTAAAAGCTCCAGTCCAGATTGGACATATGTGTAATACAAGATAAATTTATTACACGGTTTGAAAATGTCTTTATCACTATAGTAAGATTAAATCAGACCTGTCAACCCTCCCGGATTCCGCGGGAGTCTCCCGGTATTTGATAAAATCTCCTTTTTCCTGTGCGGGAGACAGTTTCTCCTGTTAAATGACATTTTTGTAAGCATAAAAAAAAATCGATCCTCTTTTGTCAAAATAACAGAAGGGAAGTAACTCTGCCTTTTTTTTCTCATTCGGAAAATGTCGACTACTTTCGGTTTCCGAGAATGTAACAGGCCGAATTGTCCCGACTGTTTAACCTTTGCCGAAGTGAGAATTGTGGGATAGCCTATTTATATTGTTAAAAAAGCACATGGAGTTTATAAAATGACGTGTTATTATAATGTTTGTTGTCATCGTAATGGCTACGAAGCGTGTTGCCGCTAATTCAACAGGCTGAGTATTGACATTCAGTGTTGCCATATAAAAAAAAAAAAAATATCCAATTTAGTTCTAATAACACCTCTGAATTGTAAAATGTCTTCCCACTGAATTACATAATGCAACTATGACGAATCTGAACTGCCAGACTCCTGAGTTGACAGCGATACACACGATGCATGTTAAAATCACGTCACAGCAAGACAACGAAAAGACCAATTAGCTGTATAAACATACTTGTGCCAGTTAATTTTGTATGTTTGTGCGGTAAAATGTTGGTTATAAGGGTACACTTCAAGAAATTATTTTGTACAATTAAAAAATGTTGTGTTTGACATTGACATAAAGTTACTCACGGAAATGGGTATAATTCCGGTATATTTCACACGATGTCCGTAATGAGGTTTTACTTATGATTAATGAAAATACAATGTTTATTGCATCATTATAATGATTTTAAATAAGTACCATGCCACCATTCCTCATTATAGTAAAAACTGAATATTAATTTATAAGATTTATATAAATTTGTTTATGGTACTTAGGTACACTAACCACAAATGATAATGTAATGCAACCTGTAAGGCTGTAAGTGTAATACCGTAAATGTACTAATTAAAAAAAAAAATTCTTGTTCATGTTCTTAACATTTTTGGATAAAAAAAATATTTTTTTTAAATATGTTTTAAATCATATTTAAACTTAAAAAAAAAAAAAAAAAAAAAAAAAAGCCAAGATCTAAGGTTAGGAAGTATATATGACATTATAAAGTATTCATATAACTTATTGTAATAATGTTTTTTTTTAAATCTTGCGATTTTGGGTTAAATTGTGTGAATTTAAAAAATCTCCTGCTTTTTGACAAAATCTCCTGCTTTTTCAACACACACCTCCTGCTTTCTCTTGACTAAAGGTTGACAGGTCTGTTAAATAGATATATAATAAATAGATTTATTTCTGCGTAACTGATAAATGGGTCACGCAGATTTTCAGTTCTCATAGGCCTGAATAATGGTTAAGATGGAGAATATACTCAAAAGTTAATTCACGAAAAACAATTAACTCAGCTGTATCAGGGTTGCAAATTATTGTTCACGAATCCAGGAATCCAGACTTCCTCGTTCATGCTCCACTAGCTAACACAACTCAACAATAGTGTAATGTTTTTTCTTTCTCTTGTTGTATCAATATATCATATTTTTCACACCTCCAAGATCATTTCCACCAGTGTTGTAAGATTTGTATGTCACTATAAGTATTAAATTATCAACAATCTGGGCTCATTTCACCTGCTCTGCTTCTACAAGGAGTTCTGTTAGTCCTGCCTATGATCTGTTTATTTGTTTTGTTTAATTAATCATCAGCTATTGGATGTCAAACATTTGGTATTTCGGACACGTAGTCATCAGAGCAAACCTGCTACATTTTTCTAATACAGCAAGGGGTCTTTTATATGAATTTTCCCACAGACAGGAAAGCACATACCACGGC
Organism: Gigantopelta aegis; assembly: GCF_016097555.1. NCBI lineage: Eukaryota > Metazoa > Mollusca > Gastropoda > Neomphalida > Peltospiridae > Gigantopelta > Gigantopelta aegis. Next base: position 79,450,140 of record NC_054708.1, on the reverse strand, counting down.
CTGTGACCAGTTGTGGTGCACTGGTTGGAATGAGAAAAAACCCAATCAACTGAATGGATCCATCGAGGTGGTTTGATCCTGCGATGCAGACACCTCAAGCGAGCACTCAACCTACTGAGCTAAATCTGCCCGTCCTCCCTATGATTAATCGGACATGCCGCCTGTATGCCACCTGTACATGTTTACCTTTCTGCTTGGTTTCATCAAACACTAATTAGCTCTATAAACTCTTACATCTTCAGACAATTTTGTCAAGTACATCCAGTTTGACAGAAATTTTATTTTTCCGCTAGCACTTTTTATGAAGTCATTTATTGCAAATTTTCAGATCCCGTAAAAAAAAAAAAAACTTTTCATTCTGAATATTTTAAGGAGTAAATGGATGAATGAATGATTGACAGAACTTTTTATTATATTTTTTTAGGCAGCAATTCAACATACAATATTAACAAATAAATAACTTGCCTATTTTATATTAATTTTTACCTATATTGGTGGTAGGTTTTTGTGTGTGTTTTTTTGGATATCCTGTTTCCAATCTCTGGAATTTGTATTAGTTTAAAATATTTTCAGGACAACACACACAGGACATTTGATATACCAGTCATGGGGCAATGTTTATTTTGAACAGAAAAAAATCTTATCAGAGAATGTGTCCACTGAGGTTCGATCCTGCTACCAAAGCACCTCAGGCGAGTGCTCTACCAACTGAGCTACATCCTGCCCATTGAGCATGTGGTAGAAGACATATATAACATTTTAGGTGGAGATTGCTCATGTTAGAAGACCATTCCCAACTGTACAATTTAACCTTTTCACTGCAGATGTTTGCCTCAATCGTGCACATCAATCAATGTAGCTGGGAAAATGGATTACAAGGCAATGACTTGCAGCAACTTCAGTTCATCTATAGAGATTTGGGTGTGAAACCGATGAAATGCAAAACTGCAATTTACAGCAGTCTACAAACGATGCAACGCAGAACTGCAATTTACAGCAGTTCACAAACGATGCAATGCAGAACTGCAATTTACAGCAGTTCACAAGTAGGGTGGCAGTGAAAAGGCGTAAATCATAGGTCATGAATCGTGATAAAAGCAACGGTTTCACATTTTAAACACTGTAAAAGATTCTCCTTCTAAAGAGAACAGTTTTACGACATCATGTGAAAAGGCGTAAATCATAGGTCATGAATCGTGATAAAAGCAACGGTTTCACATTTTAAACACTGTAAAAGATTCTCCTTCTAAAGAGAACAGTTTTACGACATCATGTTAAAAGCACAGATTTTCATTTTTAATCATCATAAAGAATTGCCAAGGGTCAGTCTGCATCAGATCAACAAGTGGCTTTCATACCTTACTCCATCTTAGAATTGAGTGGGACATAGCCCAGTGGTAAAGTTACACTTTGTTTTGATTAACGACACCACTAGAGCACACTGATTTATTATTTATTGCTTATTGAATGTCAAACATTTGGTAGTAGTGATCTAGTTGCTAGTCCACAAGAAATCAACACTCTTGCACTATTTATTTGTGCCAAGTATCTCCAATGAGCTCTAGTGGTGTGCTTAAACAAAACAAAGTCTAACTTTCATACGTCTCTTAGATGTTTCTTAAATCAAATGGGAATACAGAAATGTTTTATTTAATGATTAACTCAACATATTTTTATTTATAATAATATACAGATAATGAGAGAGGAAACCATGGGCTACTCTTTTCAATTAGATACATTTTTGTAGATCATCACCATAGGCTCATATTTCCAAAAGGATAAGTTATACAGCTTAGAAACTTTACAGGTATTCTCTAAATACGCATTAGAAACATATAACAAAATTAGAGATCTATTCTTCTTAAATTAGTTTTAATTTTATAATTTTTTTAGAAATGCAAGTATACTGGACTAGTCTGGCTCAGTAATGTTAGTATATTTGCTCAGGTGAAATATAACTCAAGGAAGGAAGGAAATGTTTTGTTCAGCAACGCACTCAACACATTTTATTTATGGTTATATGGCATTGGACATATGGTTGAGGACCACACAGATATTGAGAGGAAATGCACTGTCGCCACTTTTGGACTACTCTTTTCGATTAGCAGCAAGGGATCTTTTATATGCACTATCCCATAGACAGGATAACACATACCACAGATATACCAGTCGTGGTGCACTGGCTGGAATGAGAAATAGCCCAATGGGCTCACCGAAGGGGATCGATCTCTGACCGACCATGTATAAGGCGAGCGCTGTACCACTGAGCTATGTCCTGCCCCAAATCTAACTCAATTGCAGAGAAGTGAGTACCATACTCAGTCATCTCCTATTTCTGCTACATGTTGCTAATATATGTTAGTGAGATAGAAGTCAATGTAGTGACATTAACCTTCCCACTAAGTCGATCAGTTTTTTTACATGCCACTGATATATGTTAGTGAGAGAGAAGTCAATGTAGTGACATTAACCTTCCCACAAAGTCGATCAATTTTTTACATGACACTAATATACGTTAGTGAGAGAGAAGTCAATGTAGTGACATTAACCTTCCCACTAAGTCGATCAATTTTTTACATGTCACTGATATATGTTAGTGAGAGAGAAGTCAATGTAGTGACATTAACCTTCCCACTAAGTCAATCAATTTTTTACATGCCACTGATATATGTTAGTGAGAGAGAAGTCAATGTAGAAGTCAATGTGGTGACACTACACCTTCCCAATGGGCTGTTCAAATTTACTCTGGGTATTGGTCATCAATTCATTTGTATACCAGTACTTAACTTTGTTTGACACAGCCAGTGATAAACAAATCAATGTATACCAGTACTTAACTTTGTTTGACACAGCCAGTGATAAACAAATCAATGTATACCAGTACTTAACTTTGTTTGACACAGCCAGTGATAAACAAATCAATGTTAAACAAAACAAACTTTAACTTTAAGTCATTAGACTTAAAGAACATTTGGGTTTTTTAATGACACCACTAGAGTGCATTGATTTATTAATCATCAGCTATTGGATGTCAAACATTTGATAATTGTTACCAATATAATTTTAGAGAGGAAACCCACTACATTTTTTCATTAGTAGCAAGGGATCTTTTATATGCATCATCCCATACAGGATAGCACATACCATGGCCTTTGATATACCAGTCATGGTGCACTGGCTGGAACGAGAAATAGTCCAATGGGCCCACTGATCGGAATCAAACCTAGACTGACCATGTATCAGGTGAGCGTTTCCCCACTGGGCTATATACGTCCTGCCCCAACAGTATCAGATGTGCACTCCACCATCTGAGCTAAATCAGGCCCCAAATAACTCTTAACGTCATCAACATTTAAAATAACATACATTATGTACAAGTCTTACGTAGAGCATGGTAGCTTTTACTTGGTGACTGTCTTATATTTCGCACATGACATTTACGAACAATGACAATAAGCGATGCCGAGCCATGTGATAATATGACAAACATGAATGGCTTCCATCTATTTTTACAAGCACAGCAGACATTTGTAGTCATCCACCTGACATCTGACGTCAGTGGAGACATTTTTCTGGATGAGAAAATACTTACCCGACTCAGATAGCAATTTTTATGGGTTTTTGTCTTCAAGTCTGACAGTTTTAAGGATTATAAATATAAGCAGTTTGAGATACAAAGAAGATAAAATTAAATATTAAATGTAATACCAGGAATCATTTCTCTCCCATTCTGTAAAACTCAAATTTGATTTCCACAACTTTATATCACAAGAATTTTAATTTGTTTTAGCTCAGTGCCTGATTAATTGAGAATTCAATGATAATAAATACTGAGTTGATTGGACATAGTGAAATGAACAGAGAGCAAAATATGTTTTCTTTGTGATCTGTTGTATGAAATGATTTCTAGTCAAGTCAAGAAAACTACCATCATTTAAAAAAATAACCCTACAATTTGGTTCTTTGAACTGACTATTCAAAAATATTACACCAGAGATGAAAGTGGGAATGAATGAATGAATGAATGTTTACCGACACTCCAGCACGAACAATACATCAACTATTGGGTGTCAAATTATGGTAAATGAAAAACGTAATGAATGAATGAATGAATGTTTAACAACACTCCATCACAAAAAATACATCGGCTATTGGGTGTCAAATTATGGTAAATGCAAAACGTAATGAATGAATGAATGAATGAATGAATGAATGAATGAATGAATGTTTAACGACACCCCAGCATGAAAAATGCATCAGCTATTGGGTGTCAAATTATGGTAAAGTGAAATTGGGTCACATAAAGAAATCTGAAAATTTTAATATTGGTGGCCAGGTATTGAGGTTGGCCCTAGGCACATGGAGGCCTCCATACAGAATGTATACACGGTATCAGCCGAAACCAGATTGTTACTTTTAACAGAGAATAGGGAAAATGTTGTATAAACAGTGAAAAAGCCAGAAACACTGGAATTCTGGATAAATCTGGGAACCTATCATCTCTTTTAACAAAAAAAAGTTTGCTTTGTTTAACAAACCACTAGAACACATTGATTTATTAATCATCAGCTATTGGATGTCAAACATTTGGTAATTCTGACATATAGTCTTAGAGTGGAAACTATCTACATTTATTCCATTAGTAACAAGGGATTTTTTATATGCACAATCCCATAGACAGGATAGCATACACCATGGCCTTTGATATACCAGTCGTGGTGCACTGGCTGAAATGAGAAATAGCCCAATGGGCCCACTGACGGGAATTGATCCCAGACCAACCTACATCTCTGATGAATACACATTTACAGTGGGTAACAAATTGTTGTTCTGTGTTTTGGCTGTCACTCCGGTGGGGTTTTCAGACTGGTATATCAAAGGTCATGGTATGTGCTATCCTGTCTGTGAGATAGTGCATATAAAAGATCCCTTGCTACTAACAACACCACTAGAGCGCACTGGTTAATTAATCATCGGCTACAGTATGTCAAACATTTAGTGTGGGGTTTTTTTGCAGAGTAAGAAGGATGTATTCTTCAGTAAATGATCTCCTTGGAAGAGGAAGTCGTCCTTTTGTCCCGAGTCAGACCCCCGATCAAATTGGAGGCTGGACTCAGAATAGGCATGTTCGAAATCCTAGTGGTATAGGAGCACGTTAAACTAGTTATGATTGATTGTCCTCCTTTAGATGAGACACTATGGATAGATATTCATGGAATCATCCACTATTTTATCAAATGCCCCATTTGACTGCATTGTGCAGAGATATGGTCTTAATTAATCACGGATAACGGTTTTGTTATTCAGATTTTACACATGATATTTAGAAGAAACCCTCTACACTTTCCCATAAACTGGACAGCCTTTAATGTATCAGTACCATAACATAAACAGAAAACAAAATCTGAAATCAAAATATTAAACAAGATGAATTTTTTTTAAAACAGCATCTAACCTCCCATGTGTACTTTGTCATAGATTTGGCCCATACTTCTGGCACTTGAAAAAATATGTCGAGACCATTCGCAGTTCCAGTGAATGTAAAAACACACACACAAAAAAAAAAACTTCCTCCTCCTTCAAGAAGAAAAACAACAAAGTATTATCCAGCAAGTCGCCAATGAAGTAAATCCATGCCGAGATCACTGCCCGACCATTAAGGTGGGTTCAATTATCACAAACCGGTATAAAATCCACTGTTACAGGTATCAATGATAGACCGGTATAAAACACACACTGCTACGGGTATCAATGAGAGACTGGTACAAAACACACTGTTACAAATATCGATGATACACCGATACAAAATCTACTGTTACAGGTATCGATGATGGAACAAAATCCACTGTTACCATTATGGATGAAAGACCGGTACAAAATCCACTGTTACAAATATGGATGAGCACAAAATCCACTGTTACATGTATCGATGATAGACCGGTACAAAATCCACTGTTACATGTATGGATGTTAGACCGGAACAAAATCCACTGTTACATATATGGACGATAGACCGGTACAAAATCCACTGTTACAGGTATGGATGAGCACAAAATCCACTATTACATGTATCAATGATATAGCGGTACAAAATCCACTGTTATAGATACAGCCGATAGACCGGTGCTGGTGAAGCACAGCTGTGAATGTTGCAGGTTTTCACTGTGCACCACACCAGCGGAGTCCGGTCTCCCGGTCGTTCATTTGCCAGCTACCAGACAACGTCTTGTCTTACATCTCTCCAGATGAACTGCAACACCAAACACAAATCTCACGGGTAATCCTCGCTCAGCTGGGGATAATTTCACGTGTCAACTGTCAAGATTTTCAAGTCCCCCTTTTCCTAATGTAATTCCGAGCTTTGAGACCGAGAAGATTGAATCCCATGTTTTATGGGGGGGAAATGTTTTTGTTGTTGCTGTTGTTGTTTTTTTAAAAGTGAAATACTGCTTTAATATTCCGTGACTGCCAGACATGAACGCACGCCGCGAGTGACAGATGCAGCCAGAAAATAGCTTTGATTGCGTTGTGTTATAGCGGCTAAAAGAATATATCAGCAAGCATTCCCCAGAGAGAACTTGGTAAAACACTGCCTCAGTGGATCCTGATCAATACTTCACCTTATTATTCCTACGGCATGTAACATCTCGTTTATACTTGTAAGCAAATGGTGAATATTAGTCCCAGGGAACAACCAGATTTACTACATACAGTGAAATCAGTAAATATTAGTCCAACAAACAACCAGATTTACTACATACAGTGAAACCGGTGAATATTAATCCAACAAACAACCAGATTTACCATATACAGTGAAATCGATGAATATTAGTTCAACTAACAACCAGGGGCCTAATTAACTAAACTTGCAACTTGTGTGTGTATGTGTGTGTGTGTGCGTGTGTGTGCATGTGTTTGTGTGTGTGTGCAAGTGTACGTGTGTGTGTGTGTGTGTGCAAGTGTATGTGTGTGTGTGTGTGTGCGTGTGTGCGTGCATTTGATTATTTGTTTATTAAAAAAAAAAAATTTAACATCTCAAGTATAATGTGAGTATTTCTTGATTTGTTTGAGGAATGTAATTATGGTCTTTATTTGATGGAAATAACAGAAATTATGTATGATTCATCCACATACACTATTTTGCTTGGACGTTTGTCAGTTCTCTGCACAAGAATTAGCATGTGGACACATGTTGTTTGTTCATTTGTTGTTTTCTTTAAATGTTGAAATTGGAACAAGCATAACTTCACTGCATTTTCAGGGTGGGACGTAGCCCAGTGGTAAAGCATTCACTTGATGTGCAGTCCGTCTGGGTTCAATCCTCATCGGTGGGCTCATTAGGCTATTTCTCGTTCCAGCCAGTGCACCACGTCTGGTATATCAAAGGCTGTGGTATGTGTTATCTTGTCTGTGGGATTGTGCATATAAAAGATTCCTTGCTGCTAATCGAAAAGAGTAGCCCATGAAGTAGTGAGAGCGGGTTTCCTCTTTCAATATCTGTGTGGTCTGACGCCATATAACCGTAAATAAAATGTGTTAAGTGTGTCGTTAACTAAAACATCTCTTTCTTTCACTGCATTTTCAGACAGTTAAGCTAGCTCAGATACTGACCTGCATAAAGCAGCAACTCTGCTATCATACAGTCCAGCATCACCTACATGAGTGTAGTGTAATTACCGTAGTCAGACCCCATTTGTTCCATGCTTAATATTCTGTTAAAAGCAGTTTACATTGGTCAGAAGATGGGTCCACTGAGGGGACTGAATCCTTCAACCCAAACACCTCTTTCTGTCTCGATACATTGTGTCGAACTACCCTTAACATTAGATACCAAACAGCTGTAGTTTAATGTGTGCTTAGGTATGATTAAATATTCGTCTGGCCAGCATGGTGCATGATCACAATACAGTATGTATACCATGACTGTACATGTGTGTCGTTATACAGTTCTGTGTACAACAAATCTAACACAGACCCGCATTGGAACAAATATTCTGTCAGTGATATTTTTATCAATGACATAATTTCTTTTATTGAACCAGAAAAACTAATAAAAGTGACCAATTTATTCAGTCTGCAAAATCAATTTATTTGTTGGAAAAGAAACAGGTTTTTTTATTTAGGTTTCTTTTTTCTTTCAAATAGACAAAACAATCAGTGTATTCAGATTGTATTGTATTGAAAGGAAAGGAGTAAAGTTTTAATAACACCTCAGAATAGTTTTATAAAAGTCTGCCTATCTGGTTTCTAACATGATTTAATTTCTTCACTTGCAGATGGCGGATCCATGGGGGAACCAGGGGACTCATCCCCCTAAAAATATTTGAGAGTCCTTTTGATGACTTGGTTCATATGCTCTTTTCCCCATCAGTCCCCACCCCCTAAAATATTTCCTCAAACCACGCCTGCTTTTGGTTTAAAGAGTTAGTAAGGATTGAATACCTCTTTCATAGAGCACTGTTTGTGACAAGGAAAAAACCCCAATGGATCCACTGAGGAGGTTTGATCCTAGGACCCAAACCTGTTAGGTGATGCAATAACAAAATGAATGAATGAATGAATGAATGTTTAATGACACCCCATATAATAACAAAGATACGGCAAGGTATATGATTTTATATGCTTAATTCCAACAAGGATTCAAGCATGCTGCCATGGAACCTCAATCTAGGCTAGATTTTCAAAGCTATCTTAGCGCTACAATATCATAAAACTGTAGTAGGCTATGACATCACTATGATGGTTTTACGATATTGTAGTGCTAAAATAGCTTTGAAAATATGGGTCTTGGTGACTGGACTGCCTGTCCAATACGGGGGGTGGGAGGGGGAGGGTATTACAAATGCTGTTATGGCTTTATTGGATAATTTATTAACTGTATACATGCATTTGAGACGTAGCCCAGTGGTAAAGTGTATACTTGATGTGCGATCCATCTGGGATCGATCCCCGTCGGTGGGCCCATTGGGCTATTTCTGGCTCCAGCCAGTGCACCACGACTGGTATATCAAAGGCTGTGGTATGTGTTATCCTGTCTATGGGATGGTGCATATAAAAGATCCCTTGCTGCTAATCGAAAAAAGTAGCCCATGAAGTGGCGAAAGCGGGTTTCCTCTCTCAGTATATGTGTGGTCCTTAACCATATGTCCGATGCCATATAACCCTAAATAAAATGTGTTGAGTGTGTCGTTAAATAAAACATTTCCTTCCTTCCTTCCTTCATTCTAATTTGAACTTATAGTATATGTATATACAAAAATAATTAACAGTCAGTAGATGTTTTGCTAAGTTTTTCCTATAGCTATATAGTGTTATATTACGTTATTAGTTTGATTACTAAATGTTTGACACCCAATAGCCGATGATTAATAAATCAATGTGCTCTAGTGGTGTCATTAAACAAAATACATTTTAACTTTTTATCACAGATGATTACTGAACATTGTCCGAGTACATTTTGATCAGTAATGCTCGCTTTGTATGCTTTGTAAAACCAAAAACAAATGTTATTTTGTATCATATATAAAGAAAAATGTCAAGAATATCTATTGGTCCTTAAGTAAATTCTTGTTAAGTCTTTAATAAATGCTAAAGGCATTGAATCACAGTCCCCGTCAGTGGGCCCATTGGGCTATTGCAGTGCACCATGATTGGTATATCAAAGGCAATGGTATGTGCTATCCTGTCTATGGGATGGTGCATATAAAAGAACCCTGGCTGCATTAGGAAAAAAGTAGCGCATTTCCTCTAATGACTACGTATTAGAATTACTAAATGTTTGGTGCCCAGTAGCTGATAATTAATTAATCAATGTGCTCTAGTGGTGTCATTAAACAAAACAAACTTTTAACTTTCTTGCTGAATCTATAATAAATGTTAAAGGCGTTGAATGGTGGCGTGTAACCGTGTGTTTTCCAGCCATAACTAACATCCACATAACAGCTAACTACAGTAATAAAAACTCCTGCAGGTATTTAACATTTACTCCGACTCCTGGTGTACAGTTCAATGCGGAACCAATGCCAAGTTTACCAACTGACAATATGGCTGGAAATTGAGCTGTATGTTAGTTACGGCAAATGAGAAAGAAAAAACCAACAACACTTAGCCAACACATTAATCAGCAGAACAGGAGAGAACCTTCACAACAGCATGTGTAGAACACAGACCAAGAACAAGGTTTCTGAAGACTTACTCTTGCTAAACTACTTACCTTGCAACATGGAGGAGGATGGTGATGATGATGGTGGTGGTGATAGTGGTGATGATGGTGGTGGTGATGGTGGTGGTGATAGTGATGATGATGGTGGTGGTGATAGTGGTGGTGATGGTGGTGGTGATAGTGATGATGATGGTGGTGGTGATAGTGGTGGTGATGGTGGTGGTGATAGTGATGATGATGGTGGTGGTGATAGTGGTGGTGATGGTGGTGGTGATAGTGATGATGATGGTGGTAGTGGTGATGATGATGGTGGTAGTGATGATGATGGTGGTGGTGATGATGATGGTGGTGATAGTGGTCATGATGATGGTGGTGGTGATGATGATGGTGGTGATGATGGTGGTGGTGATGATGATGATGGTGGTGGTGGTGATGATGATGGTGACGATAATGGTGGTGGTGGTGATGGTAGTGATGATGATGGGGTGATGATGACGATGATGGTGGTGGTGATGATGATGGGGTGATGGTGGTGATGATGGTGGTGATGATGATGGGTGATGATGATGATGGTGGTGATGGTAATGATGATGGGGTGATGGTGGTGATGATGGTGGTGGTGGTGATGATGATGACGATGGTGGTGGTGGTGATGATGATGGTGATGATAATGATAAGGATTGTGGGGATGATAATAATAATGGTGATGATGATCATGGTGGCAATGATAATATTAATGATGGTTATAGCAATGCTAATTTTGAATGATGATGATGGCAATGATAATTGATGATGATGATTATGGTGATGACAGTGATGCTAAAGTATGTGGTCCATGGCAAGTAAATTATAGCAGTATATCTGTTCAAAATATATGTTATGGTAACCAGTTAATGTGAATGTAAATTCACTGAATGAATGAATAAACTAATAAATGAATGAACAAATGAATGAATGAATGAATGAATGAATGAATATTTAATGACACCCCAGCACAAAAAGTAAATTCACTGATGCCACATATGCTGTGCTTAATTATTAGAAGCAGTAAAAGAAAATTTTAAGGAATTTTCAAATAGGCAGGAAAATGTATACCAGTGTTTGAATGGCAGCAAATAAGGGAACACATAACAGCAAATATTGACTGCAACCCAAATCCCCATCCACTGTATGAATACAGTCAATACTACAGAACTGATATTCCATCCCTCAGTATATCTCTGCATTTGATACAGCTCATAAAGGCATACAAACATAACTACATACCGCACATACAGGCATAACTACATGTACTCTAGCAGTAAATTAAATACAGTTTCAAATACCAGGGGTTGTTTATTCAAACATCTGTTAGCTTAATTAGTTAACAGAAACATTCAAAGCCAAGGACTGAATCAATAAAAATAACAATTGAAAACATAATGCTGAAACTTCATTTAGAACAAGCAAAGGAACTCGCACATAATTTAAAGTTTGTTTTTGTTGTCCCCCCCCCCCCCCCCCGCCTCCTCTCATTTCTTCCCGATCTGGCAACTTCTATCTCATTTCTTCCCGATCTGGCAACTTCTATCTCATTTCTTCCCGATCTGGCAACTTCTATCTCATTTCTTCCCGATCTGGCAACTTCTATCTCATTTCTTCCCGATCTGGCAACTTCTATCTCATTTCTTCCCGATCTGGCAACTTCTATCTCATTTCTTCCCGATCTGGCAACTTCTATCCTAACAGACTGAAATCGTGGGAGAAATTGGAAAGATTTTTTTTATATTAAGATAATGAGAATTTTTTTGTATTTGTGCACAAATAATTAAAAGGAAAATAATAGACTATAACTATGCTTCGAACAAATAGGCTCAGATGTTGCCATATTTCTTTTTATTAATATAGTGGGGTTTTTTGACACACTACTGCATTAAAATGCAAATTCTTACAAAAACAACACCAGCACATATTGGAACAATTTTCAGTTCACCTTTATGAAATTGTCAGTTCACCACATACAGCATATTGGGGGCAGATGAAGAGTGCTGGATGTGCTTATATCAATGAGCAAGTTCGACTAGCTTCATACCGTGGCACCGTGGCATCGGTGTGACCACGTAAACCCAGAGGAATGGCCATCGCAGATTAGTTCCAAACTGCTTACTCTGTAACAATCCATAACCGTGATTTGATGGATCACATAAAGAAACACTGTAAAGCTGTGCAAGCGCTGATTAGAACTTCCATCCACCATTACTCTCTCAATGGCTGCAACACATTCCAGGCAAATTATAGCAGGTATATAATAGCAGACAGTCTATTGTGTGGTGGTGGTGTTTTTAAAGGATTTTTTTTTTTTTTTTTTTTTTTTTTTTTTTAATTCAAAGATTGTGTGTTATTTTGTTTATGTTTGTCAGGGTATGAAGGAAGGAAATGTTTTATTTAACAACACACTCAACACATTTTATTAACGGATAAATGGAATGAAAGAAAGAAATGTTTTATTTAACGACGCACTCAACACATTTTATTAACGGTTATATGGCGTCAGACATATGGCCAAGGACCACACAGATATTGAGAGGAAACCCACTGTCGCCACTTTATGGACTACTCTTTTTGCTTAGCAGCAAGGGATCTTTTATATGCACCATCCCACAGACAGGATAGTACATACCACAGCCTTTGTTACACCAGTTGTGGAGCACTGGCTGGAACAAGAAATAGCCCAATGGTTAGGGTATGAACTGAACAAAATCATTCACAAATTGTGTGAAACCTGTCTAAACCGGATCCTGAACAAACTGAAATCCTGTCAACACCAGCAAAGTTTCATGGTTCCAAATTTTTCTAAATTCTAAAATGTGACCCTTTAAACACAGAACCTGTCTAAATTGGATAAATGTTAGGTCCCTGGTGTGATCTGGTTTAGACAGGTTTCACTGTATGTATATATAAATTATATATATAAAATGAATAAAAAACACACACCCCAAGCACTTTTGGTTCTTTTGATGAATATCACCAGGGGCAATGCAAATATGGTTAAATAAGTGTAATCAACATGACAAGAAAAGGGGACATATGACTTTAAAATGTCAAACTCTGGGCTCATGTGATAAATGCAGATTGCAAATTAACTGATGCTTGCATGAACTCTTGAGCTGGGTTTTAGAATCAGTCACCTTGTGGCCTATAGTATGTACGTGTACATGTATTTGTTACATGACAAAAACAAAATTGGAACAAATGTCTGTTTAATACTGGCAGACAAAATTTGAGATCAAGTGACAAATGCAGACTGCATGCATGTAGACTGCTTAGTGCATCTTAGTGCATGGATACAAGCATGAATTCCGGAGTCGGGCTTTATAATCAGTCACTTTATGATATGTGGTATGTATTTGCCATAGTATGACGAAAAACTGGAGCAAGTGCCTTTAATACAGGTGGACACAATTTGGAACCAAGTAACAAAAAATGTGTTTTGTTTAACAGCACCACTAGAGCACATTGATTTATTTAATCATCAGCTATTGGATGTCAAACATTTGGTAATTTTGACATATAGTCTCAGAGAGAAAACCCGCTTCATTATTCCAATAGTTGCAAGGGATCTTATATATAAACCATCCCATAGACAGGATAGCACAAACCATGGCCTTTCATATACCAGTTGTGTTGCACTGGCTGGAACGAGAAATAGCCCAAAGGGCCCACTGCCAGGGATCTATCCGAGACCAACCACACTTTAGGTGAGCGCTTTACAACTGGGCTACGTCCCACCCCACCCCACAACCTCCCTATAGTCTGTAGTCTGTTTTTGTCACCAAACAAAAGCACTGGAACACGTGTCTTTAATACTGGTGGACATGTTAAAGATGAAAGAAAGAAAGAAAAAAAGAAATTGTTTTATTTAACAATGCACTCAACACATTTTATTTATGGTTATATGGCGTCAGACATATGGTAAAGTACCACACAGATTTTGAGAGGAAACCCGCTGTCACCACATAGGCTACTCTTTTATGACAGGCAGCAAGGGATCTTTTATTTGCGCTTCCCACAGGCAGGATAGCACAAACCTTGGCCTTTGTTGAACCAGTTATGGATCACTGGTCGGTGCAAGTGGTTTACACCTACCCATTGAGCCTTGCGGAGTGTTAAAGATGAAGCCAATGAGCAACCTGAAGAATTAAACAGACCATAATCCATGCAATTTTGTTTTCATCAGTGAGTAATCTACTGGGAGAGGCCATTTTTCACCGGGGATCAAGTTGTCAAAGCCAAGCTGCTATAAAGTGTAATGAATTAGCTCATTTTAATTTTAACCACAAACTACACAAATGCATCTGTACTCAAGTCTATAGTGCCAGTCTAATATTGTTGTTGAGCCCACACAGCTTGGAGTGACAAGCTTGTTTAGTGCATGGTCATCAGTGTTATGCCAGCAGTGTATTAATTAATTGATCATGTGGGTGTCCGAACAACAAGACTTTTCCATCCAGTGATGAAATGAACATGGTGGATGGGAAGTACAGCTAAATGCCATACACAAAGAAACAGCTCAGCACATTTAAAACTAAGGCTATTTGGTATTTGACAAGTATTAAATTTTGACACCTGGGGCCTAATTCACTAAACTCTCGCAACTTTGCGATATCGCAGTGCAATGCTAAAAGACTTACAAAGAGGATGCTTTGTTGTCTAGCAGAGCCTAAGAGATCTTTGTGAATTAGGCCCCTGGCTCCGTATTCATAAACATACATAAGTCAATGTATGATACTTATCTATGTACTTTAAACATGTATTTAGGTATCATACTTTGACTTAAGTACGTTTATGAATACGGAGCCTGGTTAACAGAGAGAGAGAGATGAAACCTGCTGCTACTAAACAGGCTACTTAAAAAAAATAAAAAAAATAAAGAAATGCAGCAAGGGCTTTTTATATGCACTTTTCCATTGACAGAGCAATACATGCCATACCAATTATGGAGCACTGGTTCGGGAATGGGCTGACAATCATAGGGAAATGCTAAATCCACCATATTAGGTATTAAATACAACGATAGTAAAGTTAAAGTTTGTTTTGTTTAATGACACCACTAGAGCACATTGATACAATTAGTAATGCTCAGATTGTTTTGTTGTTTGACACCCAATAGCCAATGTTTATTTTTGTGCTGGGGTGTCATTAAATGTTCATGCATTCACATTTTGTTGCACATAGCCCTAGTGTACATACAGACTTTGAAAAATACTGATATGGAAACCATTCATTATAAACAGATGAATGTATGGCTGATAAAATGGATTCACAATCAAGTTAGACAAATGGTTCATATTAACCAGACAGAAATTGCATTGCACTATTTAACAAACTGTCTAGCCAAACACATTTTGTTTAAAGCCCTACAAACACAAAGGCTTTTGCTAAAACACATTTTGTTTAAAGCCCTACAAACTGCAATAAAACAAAGGCTCAATACACATTGCTAATATTTGTTTAAAGCCCTACAAAATGCAATAAAACAAAGGCTCAATACACATTGCTAATATTTGTTTAAAGCCCTACAAAATGCAATAAAACAACAGGCTCAATACACATTGCTAATATTTTTTTAAAGCCCTACAAAATGCAATAAAACAAAGGCTCAATACACATTGCTAATATTTGTTTAAAGCCCTACAAAATGCAATAAAATAAAGGCTCAATACACATTGCTAATATTTTTATAATGAAATACATGTATAGTCACTAAATTCTATTTTTAATTGGCATTCGCAAATGGCTGCTTAAATCCTGCAAATGGAACATATAATCTCTGAAATAGATTATAACCTATGAAGGTGTTTATGGGTGGGTGGGTATTTGGGTGGGTGGATGGATGGATGGATGGATGGATGGATGGATGGATGGATGATGGATGATGGATGATGATGATGGATAATGGATGATGGATAATGAATAATGGATGGATGGATGGATGGATGGATGAATGGACGGATGGACGGATGGACGGATGGATGGATGGATGGATGGATGGGCAGACAGACGGAAGGACAGATGGAAGGAGGAATAGAAGGACAAAGTGATAGATATACTTATGATAAAATTATTATTATTAGAAAAAACATACTGGTAACTAACAATTCATTCAAAATCAACATTCTATACAATTCTAAAATGCTAAACAAGCATATATATATATATATATGGACTATGTGGCAAAACCTTGAACAGTTAATAAATCTATTATAATTATTGATCAAATATACAGGTAGATTGTAAATAAAATAACACCTGTGCAAGTTGTATATAACCCTGTCAAAACCAAATCAATTCCAGGGAAGTGTTAATCAAGAATATTAAGTACAGGATGATAATGAGATATGTTTACTGTACAATACAGTGTAATATTACATTGTGTGTGTTATCGATAACTCTTAGTTAGTGTTACGTAACACTAACGTGTGTTTCCAACTCAGATCATCAGGTGCAGATTCCAACCCCAATTAAACTACAGTGCTGTCTAGTGTATCGGCGCACCTAAGCATTCAAAGACCATTTTCTATGTGAACACTGTGAAATACTTAATAAAATGTCTATCACCAAAGAAGCAGTGCATAATCTGAAATACACTACAAATTGTTTTGTCTGTAGTAAATAAACATTTTAAAATTGTGCATAAATATAGGCACACACACACACACACACACACACACACACACACACACACACACGTATCCAAAATAATTTGCATGTCCGGTGATTCGCCGCAGTAGATGTGGCCTGGTGACCCTGCTATATATAGACTGCCCATGACCTCACTTTGTAGCCCATAAATGCTACACTGCTGTCCCAAGATTATTTCAGCACTTTTTTGTTTTGTCTTGTTAAAAATATTAGTGTGAAAATTATCGATCACACATGACACGTCTCATGATCGGTTTCGGAAATGTTTTCTTGAGTGGCACAGATGGATGTTCATTGTCATGCATGCCTAAAATCCCTATATTAATTTTTTCTTGGGTAGATTGTGCACATACGTGGATCTTATTTCACTTTTATTGTGCACGTGGATCTTATTTCACTTTTATTTTTTGTAACAATGTGACAATTGTGAACTGGACTGACTGTCAAGTAAGGTGTTAAAACGTTTGTTTTGTTTGCAATTTTCTGTATTTTCCTTTTCAGTTTAAATAAAAATAACCAAAGAAAGAATTATACCGTTTACTATAATTGAACAAATGCAGGAAAGGTGGGGGTTTTAAGATGGGTTTTAATATTTTTAATATCAATAAGAATGAACTACTTCGTGTTTATATACACGAAAACATGTGATTGATTTTTTTCTTCTTCAAATAATGATATAATTATTGATAATTCTAAAAATGTTTAATTGCACCATAACAATAAATATTTTAATTCATGATTAACCATTAAAAAAGGAATTGAGCTTTAATTCGCAAAAAACCAACAACAACATGACAACTTCTTAAGTGTACTTAAGCAAAATACTGAGTGTGCCCAATCACCAGACTGTATAGTGTTTTGCAAATTAATATAATGAATTTAATTAGTAAGGAAGATCATATGTAATGCTTTGGTCAGCTGAAAGGATGGATGGGTGGATGGTTGGATAGGTGGATGGATGGATGGATGGATGGATGGATGGATGGGTAGGTGGATGGATGGATGGATGGATAGGTGGATAGATGGGTGGATGGTTGGATAAGTTGATGGATGGATGGATGGATGGATGGATGGATGGATGGATGGATGGATGGATGGATGGATGGATGGGTGGATGGATGGATTATGGATGGATGGATGGATGGATGGATGGATGGATGGATGGATGGATGGATGGATGGATGGGTGGGTGCGTGGGTGTTTTTTGGATGTATAGATGAATGGATGGATGGATGGATGGATGGATAGATGGATGGAAGAATGGATAGATAAATGAAGGGGGTGGATGGATGGATCAGGTAGATGGATGGATGGGTGGGTGAGTGGCTGACTGGGTGGGTGGCTGGTTAGACGGATAGATGGACAGATGGATGGATGGATGGATGTTTCTAGGACAGACTGCCATACTGCAGGTTACTGTATATTGTAGGTGCTCTTTTTTAAAAGTTAAAGAGAGAGTAAACTCAAACATGCATACCCAGACCACCAACACATACTGACATTAAAAAATGAAAAAACAACAATTTTAGAGACAATAAAAAAAACCATGATTATTCCTGCTAACTGGGAGTTTGTTTTTTTGTTTTGTTTTTTTTGGTGCATCCGGATTGTGCATATAAAAATTTCCCATGCTACTAATGAAAAAATGTAGCGGTTTTCCTTTAATGACTACGTGTCAGAATTACCAAATGTTTGACATCCAATAGCTGATGATTACGGTAATTAATCAATGTGCTCTAGTAGTGATGTTAAACAAAACAAACTTTAACTTTTTCATAGTTTCACCCATTTATTAAAAACATTATGTATCTGATCCTTACCATATGCTCTGTGGTTATGTGAACATAAATAATGATATTGCACTTTTAAAATACCATATCTCCTTACAAAGAGACCGGCCTCGGTGGCGTCGTGGTTAGACCATCAGTCTACAGGCTGGTAAGTACTGGGTTCGGATCCCAGTCGAGGCATGGGATTTTTAATCCAGATACCGACTCCAAACCCTGTGTGAGTGCTCCGCAAAGCTCAATGGGCAGGTGTAAACCACTTGCACCGACCAGTGATCCATAACTGGTTCAACAAAGGCCATGGTTTGTGCTATCCTGCCTGTGGGAAGCGCAAATAAAAGATCCCTTGCTGCTAATCGGAAAGAGTAGCCCATGTAGTGGTGACAGCGGGTTTCCTCTCAAAATCTGTGTGGTCCTTAACCATATGTCTGATGCCATATAACCGTAAATAAAATGTGTTGAATGCGTCATTAAATAAAACATTTCTTTCTTTCTTTCCTTACAAAGAATCGCAATGACCAATGAGCACTTTCAGTTCAGTTGACACATTTGAAAAGTTGTCTGCAGTAAGCATAAAGTTTACAGGAATCCAAAGCATTTTGTATCAATAAAGTTGATTTTCATGTTAAACAACAAAATGTATCAAAGATATTCAACCAAATATAGCATCTTTCAAAGAACGATGTCACCTATCACATGACATCATGTATCATGCAAGATATCATAATGGAAAAAGGCTTGCTTAGTTGTTAGATTAATCATACACTATTTGACAAAAGTTTGTTTTGTTTAACAACACCACTAGAGCACAGTGATTAATTAATCATCAGCTATTGGATGTCAAACATTTGGTAATTCTGACTTATAGTCATCAGAGGAAACCCGCAACATTTTTCCCTAATGCAGCAAGGGATCTTTTATATGCACCATCTCACAGACAGGATAGCACATACCATGGCCTTTGATATACCAGTCATGACGCACTGGCTGGAATGAGAAATAGCCTAATGGGGATCAATCCCAAACTGACCATGCATCAAGCCAGTGCTTTACCATTGGGCTACATCCCGTCCTATCATACACTATTTGAGTAATTATATTTTTTATTATAATTTACTTCATGTAGGAAAACAAGTCGATAAAATGTTTCATGGAGTATAAAAAAACAAATCTGAACCTCAGACTCGATCAATATACTTTTTTTTCTTTTTTGTTTTTAATAAAACATCACATCGATCTTATAAGAGACTTACAGTTGCATAATAAATAACACGACAGTGTTAACTAAGAATTCTGTATGCAAACAAGATATAATAATGCTAATGCTGAATGCTATGTCTAAAAGGGTACTACAATAATCTTAATCCAGAATGCACACAAACATAATTAGTGGCAGTCCTGCAGTTCCAAGTGCCGGGGATGGAATATTTTTTAATATTGTATAGCAATTGTTGTTCTGCTAAATCCAGTCTTTGTATAGCATTTGTTCAGGATGTTTGCTATGTTGTAAACCAATATAAGAACTAGGATAATCCTAAACCAGAATATTTTGTAAATCAGAGTGACAGGTAGTATTTGAAATGTATGTCACCAACCGACTGACTGACCGACTAACTGACCGGCAGAATGAATATTATTAATGGTAATAATATGTAGGTAGAGATCAAAGGGTTTGCCTGTTCGTCAATCATAAGTTAAAAAAGCCAAAACAATATTGTTTAAAAAAATTAATGAATAAATGAAATAATGTATAAATTAATACTGAATGAATGAACAATTGAAAGATTGGTCTTATTATAAGAATGTTGTTCAAATGAGATATGAATTGCTGGAATGAATAACTGATTTAAAAAAAAAAAAAATTAAAGAAATAAAACAAACTCCTCTAAATACAGTCAAATCCACTTAATTGGATGTCGGATTATTGTATATTTCGGATATTTGAATATGTTTGTCCTGCACGGAACCATTTGCCATTATGACAATACAAAATCCAACGGTTAATTGGATGTGTTTTTTAACATGTTTTCGGATATTTGAATATAAAATTATCCTTGCCGAATGGCAATTGCATGTAAAACATAGGAAAGTTTGTGTTACTTGATGTGTTTTTGTAAAAATTTATGATCGTACGTAATACCATACTATCGTACATGCAGAAATGAATACTTTTAATTTGATTTAATTTCATTGTTAAAAAAAGAGAAAAGACTTACAACAAACTTGTTTTCTTGTTTCTTAAATTATTTCGGATGACTCGTTATTAATCAATACATTTCCTAATTACATCGTAATTAATCCATGAACTCTGAGATTCATCTCAAATGTGACCCAATGGCCGAGACAATGCAGGACAATCAAGGATCAAAGTCGGTCATTCCCACCTTGTTGGCGGCCATGTGCGTTTCGTAAGCAGGCATCCCTTAATCTCATGTGGGCCACTTTTGAAGCAGTGTATGTTTAATCCATAAATAAACACTTGTCAGATATTTTTCTCTATGAATTGTCGGTGACAGTAACAAACAAAAGCCATTTGCTACTAGTGTTATTTTTAGCGGGATCTTTTGATCACGTGATTTTTCCTCTGCAGCTCACAATGCGAGGCCCCATTTGGGGTGACCGATTATGGTGATTACTGTTTAAATTGTTAAATGCCGACAAAAGGTAAGTTGTAGGAGATTTTCTTAGCAAGTTGGATTAATCATCTTTTGGCTATAAATATTGACAAGAACTTTTTTTTCTTCACAATGTCAACATGGCAAATAAACGGAAACGAAACGATTTATCTTTGGCTCAGAAATACAACGAGATATGTGCCCAGTATCTCGCCAATGCTAACCCAGAACGAAAAAGACAGAGAACGGGAAAAGCAGCCAATGTGGAGAAGGCCTTATCAGAATGGTTTTCCGTCATCCAATATCGGGCTCAATATTAGCGTTTGTGTTTGTGTTTTTCCTTCTGTTACATTGAATAACGGCCTTTCACTTATTTGACTTTGGCCAGTCTAGTTTACCTGTCAAATCAGTTACAAATGCACACAGATAATAGTCAGATAGATGTCCTGGTAAAATACAGAACATGGAAATGACTACTTATTCAAGATTATATTGGGTGGTGGGGGTGGGGTCTTGTTGCATTTGATTTACAAATGTACAAAGAAGTTAATAACGGCCGTTTAATTATCAAGAAGTTAATAACGGCCTTTTAATTATTTGACTGTGGCCAGTCTAATTGAGCTTCCGGTGGTTTTATCTGGGTCATTAGATGTTTAGTCACTTCTACTTCTAGGCGTACAAACGGCATTAACTGTTGCCTCTTGTATTTATCAAGTTTATAGACAAACTTGATAATGATAACAGAGTCACAATATGGAACTTGGAATCGGTATTTTATTAACACAAAATACTGAAGAAAATGCCACATGTCATGAGGCCCAAATTGGGAGAATCGTAATTAGGGTTTGCATAAATCAACAAGAGGTCTTAATTGGGTATATCGTATGTCGAAATTGTACCTTCGGTTTATTGAATATGCCGCTTATTTGAATATAATGTTGTTGCACGAGGCACATCCAAATAAGCGGATTTGACTGTAATTAATAAATTAATAAATGATGAACAGTCATTTCCAGAAAAAAAAAAAAAATGCTTGTGATCTTTAAAAAATACTTAAGAACCTAGACTACATAAAAAAACAACTTGAGAAAGGAAATGGGTTTTTTGCACGAAACAGAAAAGTCCTGACTCAGCGAGTTAAACGATGTGGTGCTATAGACTTGCCATGTATTAATTAATCCCCAGACACATGAATTAATTCTTACTTAATACCTAACGCAGTCCAAAAAACCCCTCATATCCACAAAGACCACTTTTCAAATTGATATATCGTTCTGTCCCTGAATGGCAAAGGGAGGTAATTACAGGATGCTGAATGAGAAAAGAAAAAGAGTTCTTAAGAAAAGGCAGTCAAGCTTGATGGCAGTATTGATTTGCGAGATGTATGTGTTTTTGATGGGCCAGGCAGCAACTTGTGACAGCAACTCTCAGAAGGCTTCAGTCTCTGTGGCTCACAGATATAATTATTTCCTTGCTTTACAGCTGCCGATAGTGTAAAAGGTTCAGGTTATTTTTGACATTAATTCCTGCAGGAATCACTAGGGCGAGGTGTGCCTCAATGGTAAAGGCACTTGCTTCAGTTGCCATGGTCATAGGAGTTATCATCCTCTGCATAGGTTTCGAAGGTGGGGGTGGGGGGACAAAGGGGTAATGCACCCCCAATTCTGAAGATAATACATCACACCTATATTGGAAATAGAGAATAATACATTCATGTCTGTTAGATACCATTTATCTTACAACGTGTCATTTTAAAATGTATCTAATGAGCAAAAGCGAGTTGAATACGTTTTTAAGCAACGAGTTGTAAGATAAATGATATCTAACAGACACGAATGTATTATTCTATTTCTTACATATCCTCAAAAATCAAGTTTTAAGCAAATTTTAACATCTTTTTTGACTAAAAGTTATTTACAGCCCTTGCTAACTTACGCGTCACAGACAAATGATTGTCAGGTTGACTATACATCAGTGTAATCAATTTCGACTGTGCTGTTTTTTCATTGGATGTATGACATTGGTTACCTGGTCATCACCTAGGAGCAGCCAGTCATAAGTCTTGAAATTGTTAACAAACGTACATGTATTAACAAGTATGTGTTATGAAAAATAACGAATGATGTTTTCACCAACAGGTGTGTAAGAAAACAAATTAATACATTACTGGTCCATCCATTTGCTAGTACCTTCTTATACTTAAGCTAAGTGGACTGCTTTCCCCCCAGTCAATGACTTGTAACTAGTATGTCATAGCTGTGGTATGTATTGTCCTGTTTATTGTCCTGTTTATTGTCCTTTTCATTGCCCTTGTTAGACCAAATAGGTTTTATTCATGTTAAAACCAAGGCTTGAAATTCAGTTTCTATAGTGGGAAGCAATCTTTGTTTCTCAGATTTCAAGATGGAAGCAAGAGCTAGAAAATGAGATGCAGTGCTAGAAAATAGTCCCATATTAAAGTTAGACCTGTAGTGTAATGTGGACTAGTTAGCTTGTTTTGTTTAACAAAACCACTGGAGCACACTATTTATTAATCATCAGCTATTGGATGTCAAACATTTGGTTATTTTGAGATATAGTCTCAGTGAGAAAACCCGCTACATTTTTCCAATAGTAGCAAGGGACCTTTTATATGCATAATCCCACAGACAGGATAGCACATACCACAGCCTTATATACCAAGACTTGATATAAACATGGATAAAAACATTTCTGAAAATTGAGGGTTCTTGGTATACTGTATCTGAAATACTGCCTACTGGTAAGTTAAGACAGAAAGCAAAAGCTGCTTTGTGAAGTTCATTATCATAAAGCACATGGTGCACTTTGAGAGCTACTGGCTGCCTGCCCTCGCAATTCCAAGCCTTCACAACGAGCGCTTCAAGACTGGTATATCAAAGGATGTAGTAGCTGTATTTTGGAAGTTTGTTTGTTTTGTTTAACGACACCACTAGAGCACATTGATTTATTAATCATTAGTTACTGGATGTCAAACATTTGGTAATTTTGACACAATTTGACAAATTTTTCCATTAGTAGCAAGGGATCTTTTATCACACAGACAGGATAGCACATACCACTGCAATTGATATACTAATCGTGGTACACTGGCTGGAACGAGAAATAGCCCAATTGGCTCACCGAAAGGGTATATTTAGGAAGATGCATATCAAAGATGTCTTGTTACCTTTTTGTTGGAACAGCCTATGCAGTGGCAGAGGGTTTCTTCTTTCACCATAAGCCAAGTTTCAACACGAAATAGCCAAAATACACCAGGTTTCTTCTCTTAAATATCTAGACCACGTGTAACATTAACCATATGTCAGTCACTAAATTAACAGACATAGTTTAAAATGAGGTGAGGTGTTGTTAAATTATCACTGCACCTGAGTGCACCGATTAATTAATCACTGGCTAATGGGTGGATGGAACATAGTTTAAAATGAGGTGAGGTGTTGTTAAATTATCATTGCACCTGATTGCACCGATTAATTAATCACTGGCTAATGGGTGGATGGAACATAGCCCAGTGGTAAAGCACTTGCTTGATGCATGGTCAGTTTGGGATCGATTCTCATCTGTGGGCCCATTGGTCTATTTCTCATTCCAGCCAGTGTACCACAACTGGCATATCAAAAGCTGTGGTATGTGCAATTCTGTCTATAGGATGGTGCATATAAAAGATCCCTTGCTAGTGATAAAAAAAAATGTAGTGGGCTTCCTCTCTAGGACTATTTGTCATAATTAACAAATGTTTGACATCCAATTGCCGATGATTAAAACAGCAATGTGCTCTAGTGGTGTCATTAAAAAAAAAACTTCTTCAGATAGTTGGTAATTATGACATAGTCTTGGAGAACACCTGCTACATTTTAACCATTAGCATTACGGTATCCTTTGATATATATCTCGTCGGCCACCATTTGGGTTGTAAAAAAACACAGAGAATGGGTCCGTCAAAGGTTTAATGGAGAGAAGAATATAGATAACATTTAAAAATCAACCAAATAAAATGTTTAGCTGTAATTCTATTTAAAAACAAAAACAAATAAAACAAGTAAAGAAAAAACTACTTCCCTTCCCTGATGACTGAAACAATTAATAAATGGGGAAAACATGGTATTAATCATCAATTTGTTTTCTTTCTTTTTTATTTAACTTATAAGCAAATCAATTTTTTTTTTTTATAAAAATGAAAACTAAATCGAAATGAATATTTATTAAGACAAATAAAAAAAAGTAACTTACAATTTATTCCAAAACATGTCTGGCATTCTGAACTGCCATCATTTTGCAGACTATTTAAGTGATTAGAGGCTGCATATCCATAAATGAACACATATTTCTGCCTCTATGCCATAATTACGAGTATAGATGATGATGCCACCTGTTACCTGAGTTCATGCACCACTGAAGACATAACAGGAAGCCATGCTTTGTTCCACATACAATAGATACTTCACATTAGCTGCTTGATGGTGACCACATGGCCTGCGCTTGATATGTATACTAATCAAAACCAATTACAGAACACAATGGTGATACTACTTATGTACAGTGTGCGGATCTATATTATTTAAAAACACACAGGCAGGATTCGAACCTCATCAAACCCAATTACAGAACACAATGGTGATACTACTTGTGCGCGGATCTAATATTTAAAAACACACAGGCAGGATTCGAATCTCATCAAACCCAATTACAGAACACAATGGTGATACTACTTACATACAGTGTGCGGATCTAATATTTAAAAACACACAGGCAGGATTCGAACCTCATCAAACCCAATTACAGAACACAATGGTGATACTACTTACGTACAGTGTGCGGATCTAATATTTAAAAACACACAGGCAGGATTCGAACCTCATCAAACCCAATTACAGAACACAATGGTGATACTACTTACGTACAGTGTGCGGATCTAATATTTAAAAACACACAGGCAGGATTCGAACCTCATCAAACCCAATTACAGAACACAATGGTGATACTACTTACGTACAGTGTGCAGATCTAATATTTAAAAACACACAGGCAGGATTCGAACCTCATCAAACCCAATTACAGAACACAATGGTGATACTACTTGTGTGCGGATCTAATATTTAAAAACACACAGGCAGGATTCGAACCTCATCAAACCCAATTACAGAACACAATGGTGATACTACTTACGTACAGTGTGCGGATCTAATATTTAAAAACACACAGGCAGGATTCGAACCTCATCAAACCCAATTACAGAACACAATGGTGATACTACTTACGTACAGTGTGCGGATCTAATATTTAAAAACACACAGGCAGGATTCGAACCTCATCAAACCCAATTACAGAATACAATGGTGATACTACTTACGTACAGTGTGCAGATCTAATATTTAAAAACACACAGGCAGGATTCGAACCTCATCAAACCCAATTACAGAACACAATGGTGATACTACTTACGTACAGTGTGCAGATCTAATATTTAAAAACACACAGGCAGGATTCGAGCCTCCTGCACCGATTTAGCAATTGATATGTATACTAATCAAAATTAATTATAGAACACAATGGTGATACTACTTAGTCTAATATTTAAAAACACAAAGGTAGGATTCGAAACTCCTGCACCAATTCAGAACTTGATATTTATACTAATCAAACCTAATTACAGAACACAATGGTGATACTACTTACACGAGCAGATCTAATAATAAAAAAAACACAGGCAGGATTCAAACCTACTGCACCTATCTGCACATGGCGTTTGACTGTCAGCGACCTTAACCATTCAACCAAGCAGGGGCCTAATTTACTAAACTCTCGCAACTCTGCGATCTCGCAGTGCAATGCTAAAAGACTTACAAAGAGGATGTTTTGTTGTTTAGCAGAGTCTAAGAGACCTTTGTGAATTAGGCCTCTGGTTTTCCACAAAAATGAAAGGCGAAGTAATCATAGTTAAGAAAATGTGCTGGTAGACACTCGGTTCCAAACTAATGTAACAGTTTGAGTTAATACACACTTTCTAATGATGCACATGGGAACTAATAGTCTACCATCAGAAACACTGATTAACCCAATAAATATAATATTCCAGTGGCAGGATTTGAACCTACTGCACCGATTTACATGACATTTGATAGCCAGCGCCCATAACTACTCGGCCAACCAGGTCTTCCACAAAATGGAAACCCCAATTAACCATAGTTAAGAAAGCATGCTGGCAAACACTCCATTCGAAAACAGTTTGTATTAATACACAGCAATTTTTTAATTACAACAGGGTTAATGATGCACCCGGGGACTAATAGTCCACCAGTAGAAATGTTATAATATTTAAAAACACAGAGTGTCAGTTGGTAGGATTTGAACCTACTGCACAGATTCACATGACATGTGACAATCTGCGACCGTAACCACTCGATCAACCAGGTCTTCCACCAAAACTGGGGAAAAAAAGCCCAATTAACCGTAGTTAAAAAAGTGTGCTGGCAGACACTCGAAAGTTATGTAATTGTTTGTATTAATATACAGCAATTTTTAGGGTATAGTGATATGGAGATTTCTTTTTATTCCTAATTCATTTTTCTTAACACACTGATATTTTAAGTTTGTCTTTAAATGCAGTGTGTTTGTATCATGGTTGAAAGCTAGAATTGTTTTTTTTAGATGATCAGGGTGAAATGGTCTTCTAATGAATAAATAATCAGATATAATGTTGTTGGAGGAACCTTCATCAACACAGAAGCCAACAAGACAGTATTTTCAATGACCAAATACATTTTCCCATCCCAAAATAAGAGATATTCATAAGAATTATGTATGAGAGTTATTCATATTACAAGTCACTTGATCTTATTATTGCAATAAACCAGTCCTTGACAATAGATCTTGTTTTCCTCCAAACCAGAAACATGCAAGTTACTAGGTTTTACAATTGGCCAGCAGTTTCACACAAACCACATTAAGATTATTAAATCATATTTTCCATGGTTACTAATGCAGCATGGGCAGAAATTACATATATTCAAACCACAGATGGCAATTCTCCCTGGCTGTCGGAATTTAATAATGATTGATAAATTAAGTTCAAAAATGTATTGATAGTTTTCTGGAAGTCCCCCCCCCCCCCCCCCCCCCCCCCCCCCCCCCCCCCCATTTTTCATTGCGTGACTATGGCTGAGTTCAACCACACTGAGCAGAAAAATGTCTGCTAGATTGGTTTATGCACTTCACGGTAAACCAAATGGCCACATTGGGAACCAATAAAATAGTTCGCAAAAATTAGCCAAATGTTTGCTAGTTGAACTTGGGGTGTGAGTACTGGCAGCACCTCTTGGGCATATTAAAAAACTCATATGGAATTTATATAACAATAAAAGTAAAACAGACAAGAAATGGAAAGGACTATTCATGTGATGACATCTCAGCACATTTTAAATCATGACTGTTTTTGGAGTCTCACTCACAGCTAATTGTATATTACTCCTATCAAAAAACCGGCCTTGGTGGCGTCGTGGTTAGGCCATCGGTCTACAGGCTGGTAGGTACTGGGTTCGGATCCCAGTCAAGGCATGGGATTTTTAATCCAGATACCGACTTTAAACCCTGAGTGAGTGCTCCGCAAGGCTCAATGGGTAGGTGTAAACCACTTGCACTGACCAGTGATCCATAACTGGTTCAACAAAGGCCATGGTTTGTGCTATCCTGCCTGTGGGAAGTGCAAATAAAAGATCCCTTGCTGCTAATCGGAAGAGTAACCCATGTAGTGGCGACAGCAGGTTTCCTCTCAAAATCTGTGTGGTCCTTAACCATATGTCTGACGCCATATAACCATAAATAAAATGTGTTGAGTGTGTCGTTAAATAAAACATTTCTTTCTTTTTTTACCTATCAAAAAGGCAGCAAGGTATCTTTTGTATGCAGTTTCTCCATAGACAGGCCATGCATACAAAGTCTGTTGATGCACAAGTCATGGGGCACTGACTGGGATGAGAAAAATACCAAAGTCCATCGAGGATGATCATGATCATAGAGATGATGATCATAGAGCTTGGTGCATGTACAGACATTTCCTTTCGGTTTCCACGTTAATGCTGATGCATAGCTTCTTTACTCTGACTTCAGCGAACTTGGTTTGAGTTTGGAGTTTTCCTTCTTCTAGGAGAATTTGCTTACTAGGATTCTGAGCCTCTCCAGTCCAGTTTTGATTTTGGAGTTTGCTTCTCCTAGACAGTTGTCTTTCTTGACTTCTGTCCTCTGTCTGGTTCATATTAGTCTAGATGCCATTTTGTTTTTCAGGACGACAATGCCCCTGCTCACTGGAGTCTACTGGTCACTGCGTATCTGCAGCAACAGAACATCACCGTGGCCAGCCCTAAGTCCAGACCCTTCACCCATTGAGCACATGTGGGACATCATCGGATGACGTCTCCGAGAATGTCAACTTCAGCCAACCAACTTGGCTGAATTAGGTGCCGCTCTCCAAGAGGAATGAAACAGGATCCCCCAAAATGTTATTGGACGTTTTAATCAGGATTGGATTCGTGTGTGCTTGGCAAACCATGGGGGTTTTACCCGTTACTAGTGCAAATATTGAAAACATCAAATTGACAAGCACCACCCCTGTTGCCTATCTGTGTCTCCTCCTGACCTACATCACTATCCTGGCTATAATCTTTAATGTCAATCCCTTGTCACACGAGTGCTTGTGTTTTAGCATTATTATTTTTTATTATTATATTTTTTAAATAAAGTTTATTGACACCAGAAAACAAATCCAGTAGTGACAAGGGTTTTACCATTAATTAATACGGCAATAAAAATTAATACACCTCTGTTACATTGTGTTATATTTGAATATCCCCTACTTATTTTGAACATTATATTATCCATATTGGGCATATGGGACATGCATAAGTAGGAAGAATTAAAAATAGATGTTGATGATTTGAATGATATTGGAAGTGAGGGAAGAATGACTGGGAATGAATACTGCAAAACCAATGGTAAATCTGAATGATCATTGCTGGCTATAAGTTTTTATGAGGAATTTACAGTTGAAGAGCTGTCCAGAAAAACACAAGTAAAACATTCTGCTGTGCCAAAATTAAAATGCAGTTGTTAAAACTTCACTCTGGGTAGGAGCTGGTACTATTATATTAATGATACCAATCCCAGAAGGGTAAAGCATTCACTTGATGCACGGGTGGTCTAGGATCGATCCCCATAGGTGGGCCCATTGGGCTATTTCTTGCTCCAGCCAGTGCACCATGACTGTGGTATGTGTTATCCTGTCTGTAGGATCTTACATATAAAAGATCCCTTGCTGCTAATCAAAAAGAACAGCCCAATCAAATATACTGCACAACAAAAATAAAAAGACCATGAATAATTTAACATATATATTTCTTATAACAATATTCACTGAGAAAATAGACCGTCAAAATGAGTGTAAAATGTTCACACAACATGAATCATTTTACTAGACACAGAAACTAATGCAATTTAAAGTGAATGATTTAAATACATTAAAACCGGCCTTGGTGGTGTTGTGGTTAAGCCATCGGACATAAGGCTGGTAGGTACTGGGTTCACAGCCTGGTACCGGCTCCCACCCAGAGCGACTTTTAATGACTCAATGGATAGGTGTAAGGCCACTACACCTCTTCTCTCTCACTAACCACTAACAACTAACTCACTGTCATGGACAGATAGCCCAGATAGCTGAGATGTGTGGCCAGGACAGTGTGCTTGAACCTTAATTGGATATAAGCACGAAAATAAGTTGAAATGAATGAATAAATAAATAGATTAAAGAAAAGTAAATTAATATTCATGTTTCTTTTGTCCTTCAGTATATACCAGACTACACAAAAAACAAAAAACAACAAAATCAAAACATGACTACTCCACTTGATTACTCTTGTTGGATATTTATATTTCTGCTAACAAAACCAGAGAGAACTAAAACCGTTTGCCAAACGAAAGATGAGTATGCACAAGTGGTACATTGCACACACTGACTACACCTCCAGCAGCGAAAACCGGGAGACTGGGTACCTGTATTGTAAATCATCCACAATACAATGCATCAGACATGCAAAATCACATAACAGACTGAGTTTCTGGCAGATGGTCTTATTAATAACTTAAAAGTATATTTTGTTTAATGACACCATTAGAGAACATTGATAAATTAATCATCACTATTGGATGTCAGACATTTGGTAATGTACATAGTCTTCAGGGAAAACCTACTATATTTTTCTATTAGTAGCAAGGGATCTTTTATATGCACTTTCCCACAGACAGAAAAGCACATACCATATGCAGTAAACAGTGTCATGTGCAGACAGAATGGCACATACTGTGGCCTAAAGCATGGGGCACTGGTTGGAAGGGTAGAAGGAAGGAAATATTTTTATTTAACGATGCACTCAACACATTTTATTTATGGTTATATGGCATCAGACATATGGTTAAGGACCACACAGATATTGAGAGAGGAAACCCACTGTCGCCATTTCCATGGGCTACTCTTTTCGATTATATGCACCATCCCACAGATAAGATAACATATACCACGGCCTTTGATATACCAGTCGTGGTGTACTGGCTGGAGCAAGAAATAGCCCAATGGGCCCACCAACGAGGATCGATCCCAGACCGACCGCACATCAAGCGAGCGCTCTGCCACTGGGCTACATCCCGCCCGGAAGGGTAGAAAATTCAATAGGTCCACTGATGAGGTTTGATCCCACGACCCAAACACCTCAAGTGAGTGCTCTACTGACTGACTTAAATCTCACCCAGCCTTGGTAACAAAGCATTCACTAAAATTCAACTGTTCCTTTACCACTAGCTACATAACTATACATGTCTGAAAATTGAAAAAATCCCACTTCTGACACTGTGCTTGATATATGTTATTATCATAAAATAAACTGACAAAGACTGTTATTACAAGAAGTTCAATTTATGTAAACTTATAAATTTAAGCAGCCATGATGAGAGTGCTGGGCGGAAGCTACTGTCACAGGAACCTATCATAATAACTACCGTAATGTCTCTAGTAAGCTAACACAAAGGGAACCTGTCATAATAACTACTGTAATGTCTCTAATAAGCTACCACTACAGGAACCTGTCGTAATAACTACCGTAATGTCTCTAGTAAGCTACCACTACAGGAACCTGTCGTAATAACTACTGTAATGTCTCTAGTAAGCTACCACTACAGGAACCTGTCGTAATAACTACCGTAATGTCTCTAGTAAGCTACCACTACAGGAACCTGTCGTAATAACTACCGTAATGTCTCTAGTAAGCTACCACTACAGGAACCTGTCGTAATAACTACCGTAATGTCTCTAGTAAGCTACCACTACAGGAACCTGTCGTAATAACTACAGGTACCTGTCGTAATAACTACTGTAATGTCTCTAGTAAGCTACCACTACAGGAACCTGTCGTAATAACTACTGTAATGTCTCTAGTAAGCTACCACTACAGGAACCTGTCGTAATAACTACTGTAATGTCTCTAGTAAGCTACCACTACAGGAACCTGTCGTAATAACTACAGTAATGTCTCTAGTAAGCTACCACTACAGGAACCTGTCGTAATAACTACCGTAATGTCTCTAGTAAGCTACCACTACAGGAACCTGTCGTAATAACTACCGTAATGTCTCTAGTAAGCTAACACAACAGGAACCTGTCGTAATAACTACCGTAATGTCTCTAGTAAGTTAACACAACAGGAACCTGTCGTAATAACTACCGTAATGTCTCTAGTAAGCTAACACAACAGGAACCTGTCGTAATAACTACCGTAATGTCTCTAGTAAGTTAACACAACAGGAACCTGTCGTAATAACTACCGTAATGTCTCTAGTAAGTTAACACAACAGGAACCTGTCGTAATAACTACCGTAATGTCTCTAGTAAGCTACCACTACAGGAACCTGTCGTAATAACTACCGTAATGTCTCTAGTAAGCTACCACTACAGGAACCTGTCGTAATAACTACCGTAATGTCTCTAGTAAGCTACCACTACAGGAACCTGTCGTAATAACTACCGTAATGTCTCTAGTAAGCTACCACAACAGGAACCTGTCGTAATAACTACCGTAATGTCTCTAGTAAGCTACCACTACAGGAACCTGTCGTAATAACTACCGTAATGTCTCTAGTAACTTAACACAACAGGAACCTGTCGTAATAACTACCGTAATGTCGCTAGTAAGCTACCACTACAGGAACCTGTCGTAATAACTACCGTAATG
This sequence comes from Gigantopelta aegis, assembly GCF_016097555.1. Taxonomy (NCBI): domain Eukaryota; kingdom Metazoa; phylum Mollusca; class Gastropoda; order Neomphalida; family Peltospiridae; genus Gigantopelta; species Gigantopelta aegis. The sequence goes on along the minus strand of NC_054708.1, from coordinate 79,416,608 downwards.
TCTCTAGTAAGCTACCACTACAGGAACCTGTCGTAATAACTACCGTAATGTCTCTAGTAAGCTACCACTACAGGAACCTGTCGTAATAACTACCGTAATGTCTCTAGTAAGCTACCACTACAGGAACCTGTCGTAATAACTACCGTAATGTCTCTAGTAAGCTACCACTACAGGAACCTGTCGTAATAACTACCGTAATGTCTCTAGTAAGCTACCACTACAGGAACCTGTCGTAATAACTACCGTAATGTCTCTAGTAAGCTACCACTACAGGAACCTGTCGTAATAACTACCGTAATGTCTCTAGTAAGCTACCACTACAGGAACCTGTCGTAATAACTACCGTAATGTCTCTAGTAAGCTACCACTACAGGAACCTGTCGTAATAACTACCGTAATGTCTCTAGTAAGCTACCACTACAGGAACCTGTCGTAATAACTACCGTAATGTCTCTAGTAAGCTACCACTACAGGAACCTGTCGTAATAACTACCGTAATGTCTCTAGTAAGCTACCACTACAGGAACCTGTCGTAATAACTACCGTAATGTCTCTAGTAAGCTACCACTACAGGAACCTGTCGTAATAACTACCGTAATGTCTCTAGTAAGCTACCACTACAGGAACCTGTCGTAATAACTACCGTAATGTCTCTAGTAAGCTACCACTACAGGAACCTGTCGTAATAACTACCGTAATGTCTCTAGTAAGCTACCACTACAGGAACCTGTCGTAATAACTACCGTAATGTCTCTAGTAAGCTACCACTACAGGAACCTGTCGTAATAACTACCGTAATGTCTCTAGTAAGCTACCACTACAGGAACCTGTCGTAATAACTACCGTAATGTCTCTAGTAAGCTACCACTACAGGAACCTGTCGTAATAACTACCGTAATGTCTCTAGTAAGCTACCACTACAGGAACCTGTCGTAATAACTACCGTAATGTCTCTAGTAAGCTACCACTACAGGAACCTGTCGTAATAACTACCGTAATGTCTCTAGTAAGCTACCACTACAGGAACCTGTCGTAATAACTACCGTAATGTCTCTAGTAAGCTACCACTACAGGAACCTGTCGTAATAACTACCGTAATGTCTCTAGTAAGCTACCACTACAGGAACCTGTCGTAATAACTACCGTAATGTCTCTAGTAAGCTACCACTACAGGAACCTGTCGTAATAACTACCGTAATGTCTCTAGTAAGCTACCACTACAGGAACCTGTCGTAATAACTACCGTAATGTCTCTAGTAAGCTACCACTACAGGAACCTGTCGTAATAACTACCGTAATGTCTCTAGTAAGCTACCACTACAGGAACCTGTCGTAATAACTACCGTAATGTCTCTAGTAAGCTACCACTACAGGAACCTGTCGTAATAACTACCGTAATGTCTCTAGTAAGCTACCACTACAGGAACCTGTCGTAATAACTACCGTAATGTCTCTAGTAAGCTACCACTACAGGAACCTGTCGTAATAACTACCGTAATGTCTCTAGTAAGCTACCACTACAGGAACCTGTCGTAATAACTACCGTAATGTCTCTAGTAAGCTACCACTACAGGAACCTGTCGTAATAACTACCGTAATGTCTCTAGTAAGCTACCACAACAGGAACCTGTCGTAATAACTACCGTAATGTCTCTAGTAAGCTACCACTACAGGAACCTGTCGTAATAACTACCGTAATGTCTCTAGTAAGCTACCACTACAGGAACCTGTCGTAATAACTACCGTAATGTCTCTAGTAAGCTACCACTACAGGAACCTGTCGTAATAACTACCGTAATGTCTCTAGTAAGCTACCACAACAGGAACCTGTCGTAATAACTACCGTAATGTCTCTAGTAAGCTACCACTACAGGAACCTGTCGTAATAACTACCGTAATGTCTCTAGTAACTTAACACAACAGGAACCTGTCGTAATAACTACCGTAATGTCTCTAGTAAGTTAACACAACAGGAACCTGTCGTAATAACTACCGTAATGTCTCTAGTAAGTTAACACAACAGGAACCTGTCGTAATAACTACCGTAATGTCTCTAGCAAGCTAACACAACAGGCACCTGTCGTAATAACTACCGTAATGTCTCTAGCAAGCTACCACTACAGGAACCTGTCGTAATAACTACCGTAATGTCTCTAGCAAGCTACCACTACAGGAACCTGTCGTAATAACTACCGTAATGTCTCTAGTAAGCTACCACTACAGGAACCTGTCGTAATAACTACCGTAATGTCTCTAGTAAGCTACCACTACAGGAACCTGTCGTAATAACTACCGTAATGTCTCTAGTAAGCTACCACTACAGGAACCTGTCGTAATAACTACCGTAATGTCTCTAGTAAGCTACCACTACAGGAACCTGTCGTAATAACTACCGTAATGTCTCTAGTAAGCTACCACTACAGGAACCTGTCGTAATAACTACCGTAATGTCTCTAGTAAGCTACCACTACAGGAACCTGTCGTAATAACTACCGTAATGTCTCTAGTAAGCTAACACAACAGGAACCTGTCGTAATAACTACCGTAATGTCTCTAGTAAGCTACCACTACAGGAACCTGTCGTAATAACTACCGTAATGTCTCTAGTAAGCTACCACTACAGGAACCTGTCGTAATAACTATCGTAATGTCTCTAGTAAGCTACCACAACAGGAACCTGTCGTAATAACTACTGTAATGTCTCTAGTAAGCTACCACTACAGGAACCTGTCGTAATAACTACCGTAATGTCTCTAGTAACTTAACACAACAGGAACCTGTCGTAATAACTACCGTAATGTCTCTAGTAAGTTAACACAACAGGAACCTGTCGTAATAACTACCGTAATGTCTCTAGTAAGTTAACACAACAGGAACCTGTCGTAATAACTACCGTAATGTCTCTAGCAAGCTAACACAACAGGCACCTGTCGTAATAATTACCGTAATGTCTCTAGCAAGCTAACACAACAGGCACCTGTCGTAATAACTACCGTAATGTCTCTAGCAAGCTACCACTACAGGAACCTGTCGTAATAACTACCGTAATGTCTCTAGTAAGCTACCACTACAGGAACCTGTCGTAATAACTACCGTAATGTCTCTAGTAAGCTACCACTACAGGAACCTGTCGTAATAACTACCGTAATGTCTCTAGTAAGCTACCACTACAGGAACCTGTCGTAATAACTACCGTAATGTCTCTAGTAAGCTACCACTACAGGAACCTGTCGTAATAACTACCGTAATGTCTCTAGTAAGCTACCACTACAGGAACCTGTCGTAATAACTACCGTAATGTCTCTAGTAAGCTACCACTACAGGAACCTGTCGTAATAACTACCGTAATGTCTCTAGTAAGCTAACACAACAGGAACCTGTCGTAATAACTACCGTAATGTCTCTAGTAAGCTACCACTACAGGAACCTGTCGTAATAACTACCGTAATGTCTCTAGTAAGCTACCACTACAGGAACCTGTCGTAATAACTACCGTAATGTCTCTAGTAAGCTACCACTACAGGAACCTGTCGTAATAACTACCGTAATGTCTCTAGTAAGCTACCACTACAGGAACCTGTCGTAATAACTACCGTAATGTCTCTAGTAAGCTAACACAACAGGAACCTGTCGTAATAACTACCGTAATGTCTCTAGTAAGCTAACACAACAGGAACCTGTCGTAATAACTACCGTAATGTCTCTAGTAAGCTACCACTACAGGAACCTGTCGTAATAACTACCGTAATGTCTCTAGCAAGCTAACACAACAGGAACCTGTCGTAATAACTACCGTAATGTCTCTAGCAAGCTAACACTACAGGAACCTGTTGTAATAACTACCGTAATGTCTCTAGCAAGCTAACACAACAGGCACCTGTCGTAATAACTACCGTAATGTCTCTAGGAAGTTAACACAACAGGAACCTGTCGTAATAACTACCGTAATGTCTCTAGTAAGCTACCACTACAGGAACCTGTCGTAATAACTACCGTAATGTCTCTAGTAAGCTACCACTACAGGAACCTGTCGTAATAACTACCGTAATGTCTCTAGTAAGCTACCACTACAGGAACCTGTCGTAATAACTACCGTAATGTCTCTAGTAACTTAACACAACAGGAACCTGTCGTAATAACTACCGTAATGTCTCTAGTAAGTTAACACAACAGGAACCTGTCGTAATAACTACCGTAATGTCTCTAGCAAGCTAACACAACAGGCACCTGTCGTAATAACTACCGTAATGTCTCTAGGAAGCTAACACAACAGGAACCTGTCGTAATAACTACCGTAATGTCTCTAGTAAGTTAACACTACAGGAACCTGTCGTAATAACTACCGTAATGTCTCTAGTAAGCTAACACTACAGTGCTCATGCAAATATACTTTCACAATCCTTGAAAAGAAAAATATTGGTTGGCTTTACAAACTTTATTATTACATTGGTGAGTTGAATCAATTATCCCATTCATCTTATAAATATACATGTAATTAAAAATAAGTATCACAAAATTTTAAAAGAAAATCTTATAGCTCCAGCCAATAGAGATGGATCCAGTAATAAGATGCGAAAATACAAATTATATAAACACAGTATTCAACTAGAGCCATTTTTATTACACTGTATACATCCAGAACACCGTAAAGCTTTTACTAAATTGTGTCTCAGTGACCACAAATTAAAAATAGAGACTGGGCGCCATACAAAACCCTTCACGCCAGTGGAAGAACGTTTATGTGACCACTGCAATGTAATTGAAGATGAATACCATCATATCACAATATGTAAGAAATACAATACTCAACGTGTCAAATTATATGCATATCTAACTTTCCATAATTACCTATTTACAAGTATGAGTATGCAAGAAAAATGTATATTTATTATGCAAAACAAAAATCCAGCCAATGTTGGTGCAGTATGCAAATTTGTTCATGATTATACATCAGTCTTTATTTGGTCATTAGAATAGTATGATGTTTGTTTGTATCTTGTTTGTGCATTTGTTTTGCATCCAGTTCCATATGTGGAATGTCTATATACAATAAAGTTTTATCTTTTATCTTATCTTTATCATAAGTCTTTTGTTTTGGTTTACATATTAAATTTAGGACATCATATAAATGATTGCAACAGAGGCATGTTGAGGAGGGCAAGCGATCCTGGTCAGTCACTAGACTGGTTTTTGCACCTAATACTAGATAAATGTGATGTGATAGAACAGGATGGTACCAGTCAACCAGTCCGTGAGCACTGCACTGGCCTTGCTGAACATGCCTCAGGCCATGCAGAATGAAATAGGTTATAACACTGACAGCAGCTGACATGGTACACTGTGACATTTACTGTCAGCATGGAAAAGCCAATATCAGTGTTGAGTAATCAATGAATGAACGAATGTTTAACGATACCCGAACACGAAAAATACATCGGCTATTGGGTGTCAAACTGTGGTAATGCAAACTCAAATTTTTAATTTTATGTTGTATTGGCCATTCTCAAAGAGAATGTTACACCTCTGCACCACGGTAATCAATACAGAGCTCGGTGAAATGTTTACCCTCATTACAAACAGTCTAATCAAGCCTGTCCGCACTGTCTGGGTAGATAAGATGTGGCAGCCTATTTTTATTTAATTATTAACACAAACAGAAAACTAGTTGGTACAAATGTCAAAATAACAATGATAATTCATTTCAGCAGAATGGGTACATCCAGAAAAGTCATTTGGGACTTTAGCTGTTCAGCTAGAATGAAGCAATGTTTATCACAAGTTATATTATTCCTGACATAAATCCTTGGTTAGAAATTTTATACGCCATTTTTCGTGTGCAAAATGAAGAATTGATCTCAACATACGTCGCAATTTGATAGCAAGAAATTATAAAAGATGTAACTAAAAATGTTGTGTGTAAAACGTCCTTGTAAAGTAAAGTAAAGTTTGTTTTATTTAACGACGCCACTAGAGCACATTGATTTTTAATCTTATCATCGGCTATTGGACGTCAAACATATGGTCATTCTGACACTGTTTTTAGAGGAAACCCGCTGTCGCCACATAGGCTACTCTTTTTTACGACAGGCAGCAAGGGATCTTTTATTTGCGCTTCCCACAGGCAGGATAGCACAAACCATGGCCTTTGTTGAACCAGTTATGGATCACTGGTCGGTGCAAGTGGTTTACACCTACCCATTGAGCCTTGCGGAGCACTCACTCAGGGTTTGGAGTCGGTATCTGGATTAAAAATCCCATGCCTCGACTGGGATCCGAACCCAGTACCTACCAGCCTGTAGACCGATGGCCTGCCACGACGCCACCGAGGCCGGTCAAAAACGTCCTTGTGTAAATATGACAATTTTCAATTTCAATTTATTGCACAATACCAAACAAACTGGTGTCAGCAAACAGATAAAAACCCACATATAACATCAATAATAACAACAGCAACAATTAATAATAACAATATGAATGTACAGACCAGATGGGGACAACAATTAGTATCATATTTATAGGAATAAAATATATATAATAATAAAGTATATTATAAAAATAAAATGGTCAAACTACTTGGAAACAATTAAAATAAATTAAATTACTGCCCCACTGCTAGCTGGAACAAGAACTTTCTTTACGTTTAGAAATACAGCCATCAATAAATGTTAATACATGGTTAAATGAATTTCAATGTCACCATTATTGTATGACATAATAAACTGTACATTGCTCATGACAGTCGATGAATGATTGAAAATAATGTAATTAATTATTTGTCAAATATTGGGTAATTTCAACCCTATAAACAATGTCCGTAATACAACACTGCATGGTCTATGGGGTATCTGAGGAGTAATCTGCTTTGTGTATAGGACTATGTCTTATGTACTATATACAGGGGACTGATGAATTACACGTAGGCCTACCTAATCCTAAAACACTATAGTGATTTTCACTTTCATTGCTAATATATGATACTTTTAATTTTATAATGTAAATGTTCACCATGTGATTGGCAGTTCTCATGATTTTAATGTTGCATAACCGACATGCAAACAATACACCAGTTCTGGTGAAATATTGTGCCCTGCATATATTACAACATAGACTCACTGCTGCCATTTAAGCTCATGTTACATATGTTTTTTCACAAACAGGATAGTACATACCATGTCCTTTAATAAACTGACTGTGGGACACACACTGATTGGAAGAGGAAAATATCCAATTCAATTATATCTTTCTCCCAACAAGGGCCTAATTCGCTGAACTTTCACAACTTTGTGACCTTGCAGTGCCATGCAAAACAACACACAAGAAATAAAGGGTATCTTCTTTAAGAGAGCTTTATGAATTAAGGAATTAAGGGATCATAGCATTAAGATCATCTTAAGTGCATGAAGTAGTTATGCTTTTAAGGTGATCTTAGGACTAATATTACTTCATGCAATGGGGCCCTGATCTATAACTGTTTTTTGTTTTTTTACATTACTGCTTATTTAAATTTCATAATTTAAACAGACATGGCTTGTATCATAAGTAGAATCTACATAATTCATGACACCAGCCTCGGTGGTGTCGTGGTCAAGCCATCGGACATAAGGCTGGTACTGGGTTTGCAGCCCTGTATCCAAGCCATCGGACATAAGGCTGGTACTGGGTTTGCAGCCCTGTATCGGCTCCCACCCAGAGTGAGCTTTAATGACTCAATGGGTAGATGTAAGACCACTACCCCCTCTTCTCTTTCACTAACAACTAACCCACTGTCCTGGACAGCATGCTTGAACCTTAATTGGATATAAGCACGGAAATAAGTTGAATGAAATCATGATCCATAACAGTTGATAAACCTTTTTTTTTTAAAGATTGATGTTAGACTATCCAATAATCCGTATCAGACTGAGTCACCATATACTGCCATAATCATCATTAGACTGAGAGGAAATGTTTTATTTAATTATGAACTCAACACATTTTATTTACGGTTATATGGTGTCAGGATTAGACTGAGAGAGAGTTTGTTTGTTTTGTTAACTGGAGCACATTAATTAATTAATCATTAGCTATTCGATGTCAAACATTTTGTAATTCTGGCACATAGTCTTCAAAAGAAACCCACTGCATTTTTTCTAATGCAGCAAGGGATCTTTTACATGCACGTTCCCACAGACAGGAAAGCACATACCACAGCCTTTGTCCAGTTGTGGTTCACTGGTTGTAACAAGAAAAAACCCAGTCATCTGAATGGATTGACCGAGGTGGTATGAGCCTGCGATGCAAGCACTTCAAGCGAGCACTCAACTGACTGAGCTAAATCCCTCCCCTACAGAGAGACAGACAGACAGAGAGACAGAGAGACAGACAGACAGACAGACAGACAGACAGACAGACAAGACAGGCAGACAGGCAGACAGGCAGATAGACAGACAGACAGACAGAAACATGCATTACCATAGCCATAAAAATTACAGGGACTATTTCTTTATACTTAATTTGTGTCTTTACTAGAGAGAGAAGGCAGGGTGGGAAGGAGGGAGAGGGAAAAAGGAAAGGAAAGGAAATGTTTATTTAACGACGCACTCAACACATTTTATTTACATTTATATGGCATCGGACATATGGTTAAGGACTACACAGATATTGAAGGAGAAAACCCGCTTTCACCACTTCATGGGCTACTCTTTTCGATTGGCAACAAGGGATCTTTTATATGCACCATCCCATAGACAGGATAGCACATACCACAGCCTTTGATGTACCAGTCGTGGTGAACTGGCTGGAGCGAGAAATAGCTCAATGGGCCCACCAACGGGGATCGATCCCAAACTGACCGTGCATGAAGCGAGTGCTTTACCACTGGGCTACGTCTCGTCCTGGAGAGGGAAAAAGAGAAAGATAGACGGAGACACATGCAAGTTTTGTTTTGTTTAATGATACTACTAGAGCACATTGGTTTATTAATCATCAGCTATTGGATGTCAAACATTTGGTAATAGTGACATAATATAGTCTTAGAGAGAAAACCCACTAGATTTTCCCATCAGTAGCATAGGATCTTTTATATGCACCATCCCACAGGCAGGACAGCACATACCATGCCCTTTGATATTCCAGTCATGGTACACTTATTGGGACGAGAAAAAACCCACAATCAGAGAATGGATACACTGAGTTGGTTTGAGATTACAACTCCAGCACTCTACCGACTGAGCGAAGTCCAGCCCTGACAAAGAGAAACACTGTAGCTGTCTTTCTAAAGGGGCGGACACAGCCCAGTGCTAAAGCATTCCCTTGATGCTCTGTCGATCTAGGATCGATCCCCATCAGTGGGCCCATTGGGCTATTTCTCGCTCCAGCCAGTGCACCACAACTGGTATATCAAAGACCGTGGTATGTGTTATCCTGTCTGAGGGATGGTGCATATAAAAGATCCCTTGCTGCTAATCAAAAAGAGTAGCCCATAAAGTGGCGACAGTGGGTTTCCTCCCTCAATATCTGTGTGGTCCTTAATCATATGTCCGACGCCATATAACCATAAATAAAATGTGTTGAGTGCGTCATTAAATAAAACATTTCCTTCCTTCCTGTCTTTCTAAATGTCCCACTGTAAATGCAACCAATGTAATTATCACTCTCATATGTCCAAAGTACAAGTAACTCATCATTATCTCCCATTAGGCATAGTCAATTACATGTTCCCATCACCCAGTAAAACTAACTAATGTGATTACATGTAGCTCGTGTAGCATGTCACCCACCAAAACTAACTGAATGTAATTAACTCCTATAAGATATCACCATTAAAACTAACTGAATGTAATTATCCACTATAATGTGTCAAGCAGTAACCATAGATAATACAATCAACACCACTGGTCATGCAGGGCAAAAAAAAAGAAATATAAATCATGATTAACTCTTTTTCAAGTCAAAAGTATCGATAACTTAAAATTAACTTCATTACATATATTATAAAGGGCAGATACCTCACAATTAACTCCACTATTTGCTGTACAGTATAAAATGAGAGCTGTAAATTGAATCAAGCACATACAAATATGTTTAAATTGAATGATTTAAAAAAACAAACAACCAAAGTGTGCTGTTTAAACATTATCTGCATTGGTTGATGAAAGCCAGAAGGTACTGGGTGTACCTGTAGTTCATTCATACTGGATGCCACACTTGCATGCATGTGTCGTCTAGCTCTTTCATCTGTTATGAGTACTGCAGCTTCTGTTATACCCCCATCACACCGGAGTCTGAGCCCACGGCGACCTCACTGCGTTGCAATTTTCATCAAAAGCGCAGAGTGATCATGGAAAACTGACAGAAATGTGTGAAATGTATTAGGCAGGTAGTACACAGTACGCTCTTGACTCGCTTACTGCGTTCTCACTACGCTCTCACTGCGATCCCAGTTTGATTATCGGCACGCTCTCACTGCGCTCCCACTACGCTCTATGCGATCTCGCTGCGACCAAGTCGCTTTTGCTACAATCTCACTGCGCTCTCACTACATTCTCCTACGTTTGGACCACGCTCGCATTCTACATTCAAACTGGTCAGCAATGGGAGCCCATTCTGCAGGGGTGGATGGACAGTTCATGACTTCATCCTTGTACTCGTCTACAATGGCCTGGCAGACTTCCTTTACTATGACAGACATGGTATTCGATGGAATTCTGAAGTCAAACTTCAGGCCGGAATACTTCTCACCAGATGCCAGATGGCGCAAAGTCATTGCAATCTTCATCCCTGGTTCGATAGCCTTCCTATAGTTGGTATCTTGCTTCGTGCATCGTGGACCAAGTCTGGCAAAGAGCTCATCAAACATTTCTGGTGCTACTCTCAGGAAGTTGAAGTAGGATGCAGGATCTTCATGCCTTAATTCGGGCATCAGGCGGTCATAGTGGCCAAACTGACTTCTTCTCCTCTCACCTAGCCATGGTCGGACCCAGCATCTCCTCGGCCTTGCCCTCCTCCTTCTTCGCCTTCTTCTGATGATGTTCAGAGCAGCCACATCATTATGTGCCTCTTGTTGCTGGATATGTGCTATCTGTTGTTCAATTATTAGCAACTTCTGACAGTCTGCAGCCATGGTGAACAGGAGGTGACACTGATGATGAGGTTGTATTTATACCATTTGTGTGTGCGCGCGTGACCAGATCGCATTTCAAAGTCAGAACGCACTATAAACGCACTGTAAACGCTCTTTGAACCTACAGCAAGCTTCGAACCTACAGCAAGCTTCGTAAGAACGCCATGGACACATCAGGAGCGACATAGTCACACTGACAGCCCCGTGTGGATGCAGTGTAAGCGTGAACAAGCGCACAGCGGTCCTACTTCTGACGTACTTCAGTCGCAGATTGGGCAGACGGCGATACCAACTCGGTCTTGCTATGCTGTCGACACGCTCAGATAGATTGCATTGCGCTAATGTTGCACTCAGGTAGTTCCCGTTATGCTCCCAGTGCGCTTTGGGCCAGAGCGCCAGACCTCCGCGCTTGTTTTGAGCCTGCTCAAAACAAGCGCGGAAGTCTGGTGCTCATGGGGACCCTCTCACGTTCTAGATAGCGTCCAGTACGTTCCCAACACGTTCTTTGAGATCCTACTGCGCTTTGCCCGTGCTTTCTACATGTTTTGGTCGCAGCGGGAGCTCAGTGGCAACGTAGCTCTGGTGTGACGGGGGTATTAATAAACTCACTACAATGCATTTTTATATTAAACATATCAGAGCAGAGCAGAGCAGAGCTATATTTATAATCAATGTTTTAGGTTGTTTCAAAGCTGAGGTGATAAAGTGTGTGCCCAAAATAAGCCAGCCCAAATGAAGTACAAACTTGCTAACCTCAAAACATTTCACTTCAATATCAATGGAATGTTAAGTTGTAATTAGACTAAAATAACTTGAAATGCATTTCTGAATTTTACATTAGTAGCAAGGGATCTTTTATGTGCACCATCCCACAGACAAGATAGCACATACCACAGCCTTAGATATACCAGTCATGGGACACTAGCTGGAAACGAGAAATAACCCAATGGGACCACTGACTGGGATTGATCCCAGACTGACCGCACATCAAGCAAACGCTTTACCACTGGGCTACGTCTCACCCCGAGTAGCCTATAGATAACAATGATCTCACAATGAGTTGTTTTAAAATGATATCTAATGGGCACCAATGTATTATTCTATTTCTTACATATCCTCAAAAAACTGTTTTTTAAGCCAAATTTAACATCTTTTTTTATTAAAAGTTATTTACAGCCCTTGTAAATGTGTCACAGACAAATGATTGTCAGGTTAACTATAAATCACAATGTAATCGATTTTGACCATGCTGTTTTCTCATTGGATGTATGGTATTGGTGACCTGGTCGTCACCTCGCAGCAGCCAGTCATATGGCTTGAAACTGTTAACAAACATACAAGTGTTAACAAGTATGTGTTGTCTAAATTAAGGAATGACGTTTTCACCAACGGGCGTGTAAGAAACCTATTTTAATTATCCAGTGTATAGCCATCTTTTGTCACAGCTCCATGTTTACTACTGCTGCTACCAACGCTTACATAATGAGGTCTGATGGATCTCTAAAGGCTAATTAATGGTGATGGCCGGTTTGCGTGAGACAGGTGCATGACTCGGGCAACTCCTTGCCGGCTCCAGACACGCACCAGCAGTTAGCCCGAATCGATCACCTCTTTATGTAATGGAGTTTACCACTCTATAGGGTGTATACTACCAAATCAAATCCCATAGACGACAATAGTAACATATGTGGCTAAAACTCCTACCTGCAACGTATCAACCGACACAAACGCCACGGATATAAATACTACCACCCCTTACACTTAAAGTGAATCAGAAAAAAATGGGGGTCAAGCTGCTCATTTCTGAGATAACGGGTAGCGTCTATGTCTACCCTAGTTTCGCACAAAATTCTAGTACTTTTTTTTACAGGTACCCCATACATGTTTCAAGCACAAGGCTACTTGACACATTGGTACTAGATGAAATAAAATTGCAATTTTTTTTTACCCAGATGAAACTATTATTTTTTACAGCCAACACACTCACCTTTATAACCAATCACAGGACTTGTGGTGTTCACTTTTCTATCAAAAGTTCGGTGCACCTCGAACTTTGACCCAGCCGGAAGTTATTTGGTATAGTAATACCTATACTGATAACATACATTTTTCAAAAAGTGTCCAGCTATGTGTCTTTATGACAACCAGGATCTGGTGTATTCTGACATAAACTGACAACCTCACTGAAACTGTTGTTTCTACAGTGCAACCTAATATAATGTACACCTCAAAAAGCATATATATTGCATATAGTTTTGTACAAATGCAATATGTCATATTAAACAACAAAATGTTTTAAAATAAAACTCCTGAAGATATTTACTTTCAGTTGGGTGTGTGTACTCGGGTATATATGTAGAGACAACAAAGATAGTCAGAGTACCTCTACCCCTTTAAAGAATTCCATTAAAACACATGCACTTGATTGACCCCTAGATTATGAAGACCTTAACAGGCACATCAAAGAAATATCAGTATTAAAAAAATACACTGTCTGAGGAAGGAAACACAAACATGACTGTACCTGTATGAAGTAATGACTTAATGTCCTGAACATTAGTGTTGAGAGGAAATCCTATATGCTGGGTGTGGGTGTCTTCAAGTTACCAGGTGTGCGAATTTCAAATCCATCGGCCATGCTGATTTTCATAATGAACCATCAAAACTATTGGCAGCCACCAATATTCCTGACTATATTTTATTTATAGCCTACTGTAGTTGGAGGTTTTAATAGTTGTGATATCTGGAATAATCATGCAGCTTTAACACATTTATTTTTGATTAATTACTGAAAAAAACTATTTTTAAATGACAAAATTACCCGAACATCTATTTGCTTGCATTATTTTCTAATCCGGATGAATACAATATGTACATTAGATGTATTCCTACAATCTGTAATCCAGCATTTTATTTAGCTAGTAACATTAGGTAATACAGCTTTAACAATAAAATAAATTATCAACTTAATCCAAGGCAGATAATCAGATCTGAAAAAATTGGTTCTGAATCTAGTATAAACTCAAAATGCTTTTCATGAGAGCTAACTAAGTGATTATTAAAAAAAAAAAAAATTATCTGGAGATCTAAGTATATGTTTAACAACCTTATTGTTATGTACAAATAAGAATAGAAGGCACAATAGTGACAACAAATTTAATTATGTTTTTGGTAAAGTTTTTCTAAAAATTTACTTTAAATTTTGCATAAAACTACAAATTTGTCTAAAATATAACTTAGCACCCTATAAATATGTCAAAATTACAATAAAAATCAACTTCTTTACAAATTTGAGTTTTCAGAATTTCATACATAAAAAATTAACAATGTTAATGGAAACTAAAGACATTAACCCACTATTGGCACATGCTATTTTTAATATAAAAATAAATTGCTATTAAAATCTTAGTTCAGGTTGCTTATATATAATACCATATTTAAGAGCAGTTGTATATGGCAAGTCAAATACCATGTAAAAAGAAATTATTGAAATCTTTACAGTATGAATTATAGGCCAAAACCAACTTTTCTTCAGTGCTAACTTTGATTCACTCCATTCAGAGCCATGTACAGAGATTATTGTCAAGGTCAAGGTCATTGTGAACTTGCATGATCGAGTGATGGCTAATTTATCAACCAGTATAGTTTAATTAAATAAAATGACAAAATCATAATATTTTTTATTATGCACTGAATATGTGCTATAGGGTGTATACTACCAAATCAAATCCCATAGACGACAATAGTAACATATGTGGCTAAAACTCCTACCTGCAACGTATCAACCGACACAAACGCCACGGATATAAATACTACCACCCCTTACACTTAAAGTGAATCAGAAAAAAATGGGGGTCAAGCTGCTCGTTTCTGAGATAACGGGTAGCGTCTATGACTACCCTAGTTTCGCACAAAATTCTAGTACTTTTTTTTACAGGTACCCCATACATGTTTCAAGCACAAGGCTACTTGACACATTGGTACTAGATGAAATAAAATTGCAATTTTTTTTTACCCAGATGAAACTATTATTTTTTACAGCCAACACACTCACATTTATAACCAATCACAGGACTTGTGGTGTTCACTTTTCTATCAAAAGTTCGGTGCACCTCGAACTTTGACCCAGCCGGAAGTTATTTGGTATAGTACTACCTTTAGCACTGCCTGGAAACACACACAATGTAATTACATCTTTTGAAGAATTTGTTTTCCATGACAAGGTTTCTTTTCTTCTTTTTTTTTTTCTCATTTTTTAATTATAGATTTTGCCGATCTTTTACACAAGAGGGTTAAAGTGCTTCTGTTTTTGTAGAAGTCATACTGGCCTTGGTGGCATAGTGGTTAAGCCATCGGACATAAGGCTGGCAGGTACTGGGTTCACATCCTGGTATCTTAATTGAAAATGAAATGAAAGTAGAAGTCATATTGGCCAAGTGGATAGGATACTGCATGGACTGTCAAATGCCATGCCAATCAGTGCTGTACTAAATCATTATTTTATTACACAGAATATCAGATTTATTGTCGTTAAAGATACATTCATTCATTCACTGATGTTGATCATTTGTTTGGTGAATTGGATAATAGGATCCACTACATATATATATTTACCACTGTGTGATACCCAATAACCGATGTATTATTTGTACTGGGGTGTCGTTAAACATTCATTCATTCATTTATCAGAGTTGAAGCTCTTCAAAACTGTGGAAATGTGGGATGTTTTATATGCAGACAGGATAAAACATACCAATTTCACGGCTGTAGATATATCAGTTATGACGTAATCACAATTTGTTTTATTTTGTTGCATTCAAAGAGAAAATCAATATATAAGAATTCTGTGGAATTAAACGTTTCTCCCATCATAAACCTGTTTGGTGTTGCTCATAGTTGTATCCATAGATGTTTAAAAGCAAACACTTAAAAAAAAAATTCAAACTTCAAATCTTAATTTAATAAATTATTAGTGGGTGGTCGGTTGGTGAATGAATGGATGGATGGATGGATGATTAACAGATGGATGGAGGAATGGATGGATGGACAGATGGATGGATGGATGGATGGAGGAACAGATGGGTGAATGGATGATAGGTGGATGGATAGATGGATGAATGGATGGAAACACTTTTTTTTATGACACCACTAGAGTACATTGATTTATTAATCATTGGCTATTGGATGTCAAACATTTATAATTCTGACATAGTCTTTGAGAGGAAACCTGTTATATTTTTCCACTAGTAGCAAGGAATCTTTTATATGCACCATCCCACAAACAGAACAGCACATACCTTGGTATTTGATATACCAGTCGTGGTGCACTGGCTGGAACAAGAAGTAGCCAGAAGAATGCAGGTGCACATACACACGTGTTGGTGATGAGGAAGAGAAGATTGGTGTGTGTGTGTGTGTGTGTGTGTGTGTGTGTGTGTGTGTGTGTGTCTGTCTGTGTCTGTTATTCTTCATCTGTGCAAGATGCAGCTAGGAGTTACCTTCTGCTGTGTGATCTTGAAGATTGCTACACTATTGCTCATAGTTCACCTTATAAACTAGAAGGTTGTGCGGCCCATACTTCAAACGCTTGGCTAATATGGTGTATATATACTACACGGCAATGTGGAAATTTTCTTCATATTGGTTTATTGCCAGAGAACACATTTGTTTGGTGATTTAGATAATAGGATACACTATCCCTGTGCTACAGGATGCTCATGAATATTAATGAGTAAGAGAAAGGCCCATTTGTCAGCCCAGTTTGTTTTGCTTGTCTATGGTAATGTTATGAATGAAGTGCATCAGGCAACTGCTGGTGATGAAACAGATAGGTGAAGACTTTGTGGAACGTTGGTGAAATTCATGGAGAACAAGATAAAGATATCTTCTCCATGGATGAACTGTTTGAAGATTTATGAAATTAAAAGTAACAAAAGGAATGGAAGGTTTGTTTAACAGTTTTATGGTGTTTAAAACAGTTTTTAAAAGCTAATTTTTAAGTGAGAATGAAAGAGAGAGAGAGAGAGAGAGAGAGAGAGAGAGAGAGAGAGAGAGAGAGAGAGAGAGAGAGAGAGAGAGAGAGAGAGAGAGAGAGAGAGAGAGAGAGAGAGAGTGACAGAGAGAGAGTGACACAGAGAGAGAGAGAGAGAGAGAGAGAGAGAGAGAGAGAGAGAGAGAGAGAGAGAGAGAGAGAGAGAGAGAGATGGGGAGATAGAAAGTGATTAAAAGAGACTGACACCATATAACCATAATTAAAATGTGTTAAGTGCCTTGCTAAATAATTCCTTCCTTCTTTATGATAGGACAGTACATACCATGACATTTGATTCTACCAGTCCATTTAGTGTCTTATTGATACTGAGACCCATCCCACCTAACACACTAAAAAGAGGTGGGATATAGCCCAGTGGTAAAGTGTTCGCCTGATGTGTGGTCAGTCTAGGATCAATCCACATCGGTGGGCCCCTTGGGCTATTTCTCATTCTGACCAGTGCAACAAGACTAGTATATCAAAGGCCATGGTATTATGTGCTATCCTGTCTGTGGGATGGTGCATATAAAAGATCCCTCGCTACTAATGGAAAAATGTAGCGTGTTTCCTCTATATGTCAAAATTACCAAATGTTGGACATCCAATAGCCAATGTTAATAAATAAATGTGCTCTTGTTAACAAAACAAACTTTAACAGTTTAAAATGTCCTGAAGTGTCATAAAACAAATATTCATGGATTTTTTTTCTATATCTGAATATTGATTTCAATGTTGTATCCACAACATCATTAATCAAAAAAAAGTTTATTACATCTTCCTTTTTTATATCTTTTCTATGCACTTTATACACCATAAGAAACATTTGCTGTGTTTTCCTAGACTATTTCTGTGGTAATGAGCTGGTATGTTTAGCTGAGAAGCCAGATCATAAACCAGGCAACAGCGACATGGATGTCCGGCAATGGCTTTGTGTGATTTGAACCATTTACCAGACCAGCATCACGTGCAGCATGTACAATGGTCCTTAAATACCACCTGCTGAAGGATATAACTCCTGGCAATTTAACAAGACAAGACTCTTTCCTTCAGAGCAAGTAATGGACAGTTCCTCTCGTGCATGCAATCTTATTGCACAGCGTAATATGCCATTGGTAAAATGCTGATGAAAAAACCACTGAAATTCAGCTGCATGGGTCGCCAATGAAATTAGCTCTTGCAGAAAGTACTTTTACTGTTATTAATAGTAATGAATTTAATCAAAGTATGGAGGCTAAGAGAATAACCTGGACAAAGTGCTACACATGTTTAAAATAAGATGTGCTTAGTCTTAATGGCTTTCAGTTGTTAAGTACTGGATGGTGCAAGAATAAACCATTCTGCATGAAGGGTAAGAAAGGAATTAGACTATTATAAAATAAATGAAAAATGTTCATCCACACCCACCCAAAGATTAAAGGACTGTTCTCACCCCATCCCCCATATATTTGCTCAATGTGCAATATTTCCATTGTCCAAAGTGTTGAGTGTGTCGTTAAATAAAACATTTCCTTACTTCCCTCCCATACCCATATTTAGACAAACATTTTTATGAAAATCGAACAACTGATTTATAATCTGAGCACTTTATAAGCTATGGGGGATGGGACTTAGCCCAGAAGTCGGTTTGGGATCTTACACCTATCCACTGAGTCGTTAAAATTCCTCTAGGTGGGAGCTGGTACCGGGCTGCAAACCCAGTACCTACCAGTCATGTCTGATGGCTTAATCACAAGCCTTCTTGCTGCTGTTCAGTAGGAATGTTGACAGAACTTTGTAATTGCTGGGCGGGATTTAGCTCAGTCGGTCGAATGCTCGCTTGAGGTGCTTGCGTCACAGGATCAAACCACGTCAGTGGGTCCATTCAAAAGATTGGGGGTTTTCTCATTCTAACCATTGCACCACTACTGGAAAAAGGCCATGATATGTGCTTTCCTGTCTGTGGGAAAGTGCATATAAAATGTTTATCAGGTTTCCCCTGACGTCAGAATTACCAAGTGTTTGACATTCAATAGCCGATTATTAATTAACCGATGTGCTCCAGTGGTGTCGTTAAACAAAACAAAACTTCTTGTAATCACTGGTAAGACATAAATTGCCATTAAGCCATTAAAATACTGTTTTAGTTGGAGTTGGTGCTGGGATGTGACAGCTAGGTTTACAGGGTGGAGGAGCTAGTTCGTGTGATCTCTCAAACACCAGTCTCTCCAGGGAATGGGCCAAGTTCCATGGTAACTTGTAATTCAAACTTAAGTAAATATCAGACAAAATGTTTGTCTGTAGTTTTCACATTATGATCTATAATCCGCAATGACTATAATTATTTCAGTCTCTCTAATTTTTATAGCATTCAAGTCTCTGTGACATCCAATAGCCGATGTGTATTTTTGTGCTGGGGTGTTGTTAAACATTCATTGATTCAAGTCTCTGTAACATGTCTGATGGTAATACATAATAATTTACTTACAAAACAAGTTCTGCACTTTTTGAGCTGACAATGAATGAACAGACAAAACCACCTAAGAGAATAAACAGCTAATATTGTTACAGAACTAGCTTATAGGTATCAAGTTAAAAAAGTCAGGCAAAAGCCTTTTAACTGTTGTTTTATCATACAGATCTGTTGAAATGATACACGCTCAGCTTGTTTATAACATTAATAAAGCAAAATGAAACACATGTGATATAACAATACAGGGAGTTTATAACAAAAGGAAAGCGTGGGACGTAGCCCAGTGGTAAAGTGCTCAATTGATGCGCGGTCGGTTTGGGATTGATCCCCGTCGGTGGACCCATTGGGCTATTTCTCGTTCCGGCAGGTGCACCTGGTATATCAAAGGCCGTGGCTATGCTGTCTGTGGGATGGTGCATATAAAAGATCCCTTGCTCTAAGACTATATGTCAAAATTACCAAATGTTTGACATCCAATAACTGATGATTAATAAATCAATGTGCTCTAGTGGTGTCATTAAACAAAACAAACGTAACAAAAGGCTTTCTTTTTACAGAGTGTTATCAGTGGGCTTATTCAACTGGTACTGGACTTGCTATACAGTGAAACTGCTCAAACAGGATGTCCAGGGATTATATTTTTAAAAATCCAGTATTGAAGGGCAAGTTTAAAGACTTTTAATATATATTTTTTTTAACGAGTTAAAGGTCCTATGTTAAAGTTGAAATTACAACATTTTGTTATTTTCATATTTATTGGTAATAAATAACTACAAATTAATAGATCCCATGCATAATCTTTCCATAAATTAATTCAAGAAAAATTATTTTAAAAAGTTTTGTACTGGATGACAAGAGGGGTTTCCTGAATTATTTGTGGCTAAATATAGCATGGCCACCATCTTTGTTTCTTTGTCAGTTATCTGCATAGAATTATGGAAAAATCTTAGTGTGTTGAATGTGTACATGTATGTATAAAACAATGACATTAGTAGTTAATGCATATGTCACTCTCAAGATTCAATATTTCGTTTGAATTTTTTTATAAGCATATATAGTTGAAGATATAAACTTTATGATTCAAAGCAAAAATTAATAAATATTTTTGGTGAGAACTGCCATTATTGCAACTTTGACATAGCACCTTTAAAGGTCTTTGTGGTGTTCTGTACTAATGTGACAAAAGTGAAAAAACCATCAAAATACAACCCCAATAAAATATTCTGTAATTTTGAAAAGTCAAACTGTACCTAGATTACTCTTTATTATTTTAAAATAAACACTGCAAAAGAAAAGTTAATTTGAACATTGCAAATACAATACATTAAATATATGGATGGTTATAACTAAACAAACATATTTGGACTAGATTATTCATCTGCTGTTTAGTTTAGAAGGAGTTCCTGTTTAGAGGGGTAAATTTTAATGTTGAAAGAAGAGACTAAGAAACATGTCCAATTTGGGAGAATTCCAGTTTACTGAATATCTAGTTTGAAGGAGTTTTACTGTATTTGCAGAGTGTCATTACGGCACTTTACAGGAGAACTAAACTGAGATATGAATCTTATGTGTTGGAAATATGCATACCCAGATCACCAACACATGCTGACACTTTAAGAATTGAAAAATGCGTAATTTTAGAGTTCATAAAAAAACGTGATTATTCCTGCTAACTGGGGACAGCCATTTTCTTTAGGTCTTTTTTTGCATCTGGTACTAAGCTTGGAGCGAAGTGACGTCAGCTCCAACCAACTCCTGTGTGCACAGAGTAAACAAACGCAGTCATTTATGACAAGGCGTTTCACTTTCATCAACCTGACTTGTAAAACAAGATAAATGACTTGATAATATAATAAACTATTTAACTAAATATATTTCAATTTGCATTAATAGAATGAAATAGGGTTATAATATTTTTCTCTCTTAAAAAATTCAAAGAAAAAATGCATACTATTAGGCCTATTGGTAGGCTACGCTGGAGCAAAAACAACCACTTATGATACCCAAGTGATAATGTTCTTTTCTTTGGGACTACGTAATTGGTCAGTTCTGTGATTTTAGATGGGAAAGTCTACTTAATCAAGAGTTTTACAGAATGATTTACAGTAATAGAGCATGACAGTTGATGATGTACATTACTATTTTAGGGGTGGCAGGTATATCCCAATACCCTGTGATGTTAAAAAAATACCGCCTGTAGGTAATTTTGTGTCTAGACGGCGATAATTAATGGCTTGTCTACCTACCAAATATACATCTGCCAATGAGGAATAGAAAACACTCTGGTTATCATTTCAGTAGGTAGGTTATTGCATGGACAAAACATGATACAGTTATTTTGATACTTTGACAATAATGGTTTATTTTATATTGTAAAATAATATATACTTATTACTGGCTTACTGGAATGGATATTATTACAGAACATTGTGCAAAAATCAGGTATATTTGTTTCTTCAGTTCTAAGACTAATTCCTGATGTGATACATTAAATATTACGTAACCACTGGCTCACCAGAGAGCATATTCACTGGGATGGTACAAAATGGCTGCACCCATTATATATAATAGCCATCACATTTAACCATTTATTAATTAATTATAATAATATACTTGTTGATATTAAGCAATAATGTGCATTATATATTGTTGAATATGCATACCAATCCAAAAGCCTTGAGTGAGCATTCCTTTAATGTTTTACACCAAAACTGTCATTGGGGACTATGTCTGATTTACATGTTACACAAACGTCACTACCGTGACACCAGGATATCTGTGCACTGGAGACCATGTCTGATTCACATGTTACACAAATGTCACTACCATCACATCAGGATATCTGTGCACTGCAGACCATGTCTGATTCACATGTTACACAAATGTCACTACCATCACATCAGGATATCTGTGCACTGGAGACCATGTCTGATTCACATGTTACACAAATGTCACTACCATCACATCAGGATATCTGTGCACTGGAGACCATGTCTGATTTACATGTTACACAAACATCACTACCGTGACACCAGGATATCTGTGCACTGGAGACCATGTCTGATTCACATGTTACACAAATGTCACTACCATCACACCAGGATATCTGTGCACTGGAGACCATGTCTGATTCACATGTTACACAAATGTCACTACCATCACATCAGGATATCTGTGCACTGGAGACCATGTCTGATTCACATGTTACACAAATGTCACTACCGTGACATCAGGATATCTGTGCACTGGAGACCATGTCTGATTCACATGTTACACAAACGTCACGACCATCACATCAGGATATCTGTGCACTGGAGACCATGTCTGATTCACATGTTACACAAATGTCACTACCATCACATCAGGATATCTGTGCACTGGAGACCATGTCTGATTCACATGTTACACAAATGTCACTACCATCACATCAGGATATCTGTGCACTGGAGACCATGTCTGATTCACATGTTACACAAATGTCACTACCATCACATCAGGATATCTGTGCACTGGAGACCATGTCTGATTCACATGTTACACAAATGTCACTACCATCACATCAGGATATCTGTGCACTGGAGACCATGTCTGATTCACATGTTACACAAACATCACTACCGTGACACCAGGATATCTGTGCACTGGGGACCATGTCTGATTCACATGTTACACAAACATCACTACCGTGACACCAGGATATCTGTGCACTGGGGACTATGTCTGATTCACATGTTACACAAACATCACTACCGTGACACCAGGATATCTGTGCACTGGAGACCATGTCTGATTTACATGTTACACAAACATCACTACCGTGACACCAGGATATCTGTGCACTGGAGACCATGTCTGATTCACATGTTACACAAATGTCACTACCATCACATCAGGATATCTGTGCACTGGAGACCATGTCTGATTCACATGTTACACAAATGTCACTACCATCACATCAGGATATCTGTGCACTGGAGACCATGTCTGATTCACATGTTACACAAATGTCACTACCATCACATCAGGATATCTGTGCACTGGGGACCATGTCTGATTCACATGTTACACAAATGTCACTACCATCACATCAGGATATCTGTGCACTGGGGACTATGTTTGATTTACATGTTACACAAACGTCACTACCATCACATCAGGATATCTGTGCACTGGGGACTATGTTTGATTTACATGTTACACAAATGTCACTACCATGACACCAGGATATCTGTGGGTTGATTAACCCAAGAATTTAGAAAATGGGAAAAAATCTAAATGAGATGATGAATGCTACATGGCATTACTCCCAGAGGAACAGTGTTAAAGCATTTCCAAATTAAGGCAGCCCGCCAATAAATCCTTTGAAATGTTTCAAAGAGACATACTCGGCTAAGAAGCCATTAGATTTTATCAATAAATCTCTGTGAATCCATTATTAGTTTGCTAAAAAGGATGTCACTGTGGGCCACCACAAGAGCACTTAGTACGGATTTGACTACATGCAGAAGGACAATTAAAAGGGTTCGGTTCTTCACAGAAACTTACTGTACAAGTTAAACCTTTAACATCTAGCTCTCTTCCATACCAAAATAAAATCTTCCAATTAAACTGCCAACAATGAAGCTGGGACCATTCTGAATGAGTTATTCATGCAATAGTTTTTACAACAAATTTCATATAATCGGTTCTTCAAAGGAACCTACTACTGAGTTTAAATCTTATCTTCCAGGCCAATTTTGCTTGTTTTTTAACTGCCAACAATTAACCATTCAGGGACCATTTTCAACTAGTAATTACTGAAGTTTTTTAAAAACAAAGTTAAAGTTTGTTTTGATTTAAGGGTGCCATTAGAGCACACTGATTAATTAATAATCAGTTATTGAGTGTTAAACAATTAGTAATTTTGACACATTCTTCAGAGGAAACATTTTTTCAGTAGCAAGGGATTTTTTATGCATTTTCCTATAGACAGGACAGCACATACCATGACCTTTGATGTACCTGTTGTGGAGCACTGGTTGGGATGGGAAAAACCCAATGGGTCAACCAAAATGGTTTGATCCCAATCACCTTAGATGAGTGCTCTAACCACTGAGCTAAGTCCTACCCTTTTCTACAGCCATTTAAACTAAGTCCCAGCATGCTAGTCGAGTTCTATGTTAGACATTAATTATTGCACATATTTTTAAAATGTTCTGTAGTTTACAATTATTCCTTTCATTTCCTTTGTACAGTCTCCACAAGGGAAATCACTTGCAATCCTTAGCTTCCTCATCTTCCACCGACAATGCCCATGGATCCATTCTTTGTTTTTCTTCTAATGTTATGTTAATCTGAATTTTTCAGTGGAGTTTTAACTCTGTGAATGTTTGACACTAACAACTGCTGATTAAATACAGCAGTGGGAGGTGTTGGAGGGAGTGGGGGGGGGGGGGTAAAGCTGCTGAGAAACAGCTAAAGAATCTTCTGCAGTCTAAATTTTACCTGTATTTTTTTTTTTTTTAAGTTTTTTTATACAACATACTGAGATGTCAATACAACTATCTATTTACTTTCAATTATGTACAATGTATATATACATATATTTTTAGCTGCTTCGTACAAAAGTTTTTGTTTTCTCTTGTTAAGAATTCCGACACTGGTATTTCCTTCACTATAAAGAGCCTAACACGAACTTCCTGAAAGACATACTGCACTCTCATTTCCTTAATCCACGAGGATCTACACACCTTTGGCATTTCGGTAAGTAGTGGCACAGGATCTCCAAAAGCTTCCGAGTGTAAATGCAGGATCGCGGAAAATGCAAACAGCTGCCGAGAACAAAATTTCTCCCATCTGAAGATGATCCACAGTGTTGCCAATCTTTAGCAGGTGATGAGGACTGTAGTACTGCTTGACAAAAGCAAGGCTCAACTAGTCAATAAACTGGCTTAGAATCCCCACGGTTACGCCAGTGTATGTAAGACAGGTGGGATTACAGATCTGGATAACTTGTTGAGGTGGTTCAGTGTTATGGTTTGTCTCATCACCGGTTGGTACTAATCTGCAGACAGCCAGATCATCTTCAAGGGGCTTAGACGGATCACAGGCTGTCGTCAACAAGCCTTCTGTGAAGTATAACTTTCCACAAGGGATTTACCTTATTGAAAATTAGATATATAAATATTTGAGGTCTGTATAATCACAGGCAGTTGTAACAAGCCTGTTTTGAAATATAAACTCTCCATAAGGGATTTGCCTCTTATCAAAAATTAGACGTATAAATATTTGTGGTCTCTATATAATAAGAAAGCTGTCGTAAACAAGTTTGTTTCGAAATATAAACTTTTCACAGAAATATAAACTTTCAAAAAGGGTTACACCTCTTTGAAAATTAGATGTATAAATATTTGTGGTCTCTATATAATAAACAAGCTGTCATAAAGAAGTTTGTTTCGAAATATAAACTTTCCACAGAAATGTAAACTTTCAAAAAGGGTTTTACCTCTCTAAAAATTACATGTATAAATATTTGGGGTTTATACAATCACAAGCTGTTGTGATAACTAGCCAATAACGTAGCCACTAGGCCACTAAAAGCAACCTTTTTATAGTTACAAACTCTCTAAAATTAAATGTAAATTTTATCCACCCCTTAAACTGCACTCAAATACATAGAGATCAAGACCAAAACCAAGATCAAGACCAACAACACACTATTCTGCTCTCTTCACTTGCATAGCTCACAGACCCCCATTCCAGCATTTCTGGATCCACCCTAAACACATGACTAACACCTGTACATCCAGTTGTGACATAGTAAGAATGTCTTGGGGAAAAGAAATGCTTTTGACTGAATAAAAAACTAAATAAACACTGTACATGCATACAATGAAAGGTGATTGTTGTACAAAATGTCCTCCACAGTATTTGATGAACTGTTTTGAATGACAATTAATTAATTAATATACATGCAGTCATACATACAGTTTGTACTCCAATATAGCTTCAATCATTCTCTGCGATTCAAATGGTACTTACCTGAAATAAAAAGAATCTATATAAATACCGTGATTTTATTAAAGTGAAAAATAAACATGCAATAATTAAACTGCACACTCAGTCACATTTAGTTTGAAACAGTTTTAAAACCTAGAGTAAAACGTTTATTTTATTTAACGACACCACTAGAGTACATTGATTTATTAATCATCAGCTACTGGATGTCAAACATTTGGTAATTTTGACATATAGCCTTAGAGAGGAAACCCGCTACATTTTACTAATTTAGCAAGAGATCTTTTATATGCACTTTGCCACATACCATGGCTTTTGACCAGTTGTGGTACACTGGTTGGAATGAGGAAAAAAACCATTCAGTTGAATGGATCCACTGAGGTGGTTTGATCCTGTGATGCAAGCACCTCAAGTGAGCACTCAATTGACTAAGCAAAGTCCCACTCTCAAAACCTAGAGTAAAGTGTACAATTTAAAGTTTGTTTTGCATAACCACACCACTAGAGCACAATGATTAATTAATCATCAATTATGGAATCTCAAACATTTGGTAATTCTGACATATAACCTTCAGAGGCGACCCGTTATATTTTTCCAATAACAGCAAGGGATCTTTTATATACACGTTTCCACAACCATGACAGCACATACCATAAGTTTTGATATGCCAGTTATAGGGTACAGGGAAAAACAATTTAAAAAAGGTTCCATGGAAGGGATTTGATCCTTTAACCCTAACACCTCAGATGAGTGCTCTGCCAACAGAACAAAACTCCTAGATCATCCAGCCAGGTCTATAAACTGTTGATGTCTTCTTAGATCATCCAGCCAGGTTTATAAACTGTTGATGTCTTCCTAGATCAGATGGCCAGGTTTATAAACTGTTGATGTCTTCCTAGATCATCCAGCCAGGTTTATAAACTGTTGATATCTTCCTAGATCATCCAGCCAGGTTTATAAACTGTTGATGTCTTCCAAGATCAGATGGCCAGGTTTATAAACTGTTGATGTCTTCCAAGATCAGATGGCCAGGTTTATAAACTGTTGATATCTTCCTAGATCATCCAGCCAGGTTTATAAACTGTTGATGTCTTCCAAGATCAGATGGCCAGGTTTATAAACTGTTGATGTCTTCCAAGATCAGATGGCCAGGTTTATAAACTGTTGATGTCTTCCTAGATCATCCAGCCAGGTTTATAAACTGCTGATGTCTTCCTAGATCAGATGGCCAGGTTTATAAACTGTTGGCGTCTTCCAAGATCAGATGGCCAGATTTATAAACTGTTGACATCTTCCAAGATCAGATGGCCAGATTTATAAACTGTTGATGTCTTCCTAGATCATCCAGCCAGGTTTATAAACTGTTGATGTCTTCCAAGATCAGATGGCCAGGTTTATAAACTGTTGATGTCTTCCAAGATCAGATGGCCAGGTTTATAAACTGTTGGCGTCTTCCAAGATCAGATGGCCAGATTTATAAACTGTTGATGTCTTCCTAGATCATCCAGCCAGGTTTATAAACTGTTGATGTCTTCCAAGATCAGATGGCCAGGTTTATAAACTGTTGATGTCTTCCAAGATCAGATGGCCAGGTTTATAAACTGTTGGCGTCTTCCAAGATCAGATGGCCAGATTTATAAACTGTTGACGTCTTCCAAGATCAGATGGCCAGGTTTATAAACTGTTGGTGTCTTCCAAGATCAGATGGCCAGGTTTATAAACTGTTGGTGTCTTCCAAGATCAGATGGCCAGGTTTATAAACTGTTGATGTCTTCCTAGATAATGTGGCCTGGTTTATAAACTGTTGATGACTTCCTAGATCATGTGGCCTTGTTTATAAACTGTTGTACCTGGCACTGTTTCATGCAGCCAGGTTGATCATGCATCCTGGTTTATAAACTGTTGATGACTTCCTAAATAACGTGGCCTGGTTTATAAACTGTTGATGACTTCCTAGATAATGTGGCCTGGTTTATAAACTGTTGATGACTTCCTAGATAATGTGGCCTTGTTTATAAACTGTTGCACCTGGCACTGTGTTTCATGCAGCCAGGTTGATCATGCATCCTGGTTTATAAACTGTTGATGTCTTCCTAGATAACGTGGCCTGGTTTATAAACTGTTGATGACTTCCTAGATAACGTGGCCTGGTTTATAAACTGATGATGACTTCCTAGATAACGTGGCCTGGTTTATAAACTGTTGATGACTTCCTAGATCATGTGGCCTTGTTTATAAACTGTTGCACCTGGCACTGTGTTTCATGCAGCCAGGTTGATCATGCATCCTGGTTTATAAACTGTTGATGTCTTCCTAGATAACGTGGCCTGGTTTATAAACTGTTGATGACTTCCTAGATAACGTGGCCTGGTTTATAAACTGTTGATGACTTCCTAGGTCATGTGGTCTTGTTTATAAACTGTTGCACCTGGCACTATGTTTCATGCAGCCAGGTTGATCATGCATCCTGGTTTATAAACTGTTGATGTCTTCCTAGATAACGTGGCCTGGTTTATAAACTGTTGATGACTTCCTAGATCATGTGGTCTTGTTTATAAACTGTTGATAACTTCCTAGATCACATGGACTGGTTTATAAACTGTTGATGACTTCCTAGATCACATGGCCTGGTTCATAAACTGTTGATGACTTCCTAGATCATGTGGTCTTGTTTATAAACTGTTGCACCTGGCACTGTGTTTCATGCAGCCAGGTTGATCATGTATCCTGGTTTATAAACTGTTGATTACTTCCTAGATAATGTGGCCTGGTTTATAAACTGTTGATGACTTCCTAGATAACGTGGCCTGGTTTATAAACTGTTGATGACTTCCTAGATCACATGGCCAGGTTTATAAAACTGTTGATAACTTCCTAGATCACATGGACTGGTTTATAAACTGTTGATAACTTCCTAGATCACATGGACTGGTTTATAAACTGTTGATAACTTCCTAGATCACATGGACTGGTTTATAAACTGTTGATAACTTCCTAGATAACGTGGCCTGGTTCATAAACTGTTGATGACTTCCTAGATCATGCAGCCAGGTTGATCATGCAGCCTCGTTTATAAACTGTTGATGTGTTCCCAGATCACGTGGCCTGGTTCATAAACTGTTGCACCTGGCACTGTGTTTCAGTGCATCTTTCTGCTTTGATCTCACTAAACGACAACACAACTTCAGGTGTGTATGTGCACGCTGACTGCTTCCACATGTATCCCAGCATGCACATGGTTGCCACCTGACTGTCTGATACCTGTTCGGTGCATGTAGACAAGACACGTGGCAGAATCACAAACTGGATTCCATCTTCCATAATATACAACATCAGTGAATTTAATGAAGTAGAACTGTAATAATTATGATGTGGTAACAGACAACTGTTGTTAGTTTCAGTCCAATCCCATCCTTGTATTGAAGGTACATGGTCTTTCAAAAACGTTGTAATGGGCGGGATGCAGCCCAGTGGTAAAGTGCTCGCTTGATGCATGCTTTGTGTGGGATCAATCACCGTCGGTGGGACCATTCCAGCCAGTGCACCATGACTGGTATATCAAAGGCCGTGGTATGTGCTATCCTGTCTGTGGAATGGTGCATATAAAAGATATCTTACTGCTAATGGAAAAATGTAGCAGGTTTAATTCCTATATGTCAAAATTACCAAATATTTTACATCCAACAGTCAATGATTAATAAATCAATGTGCTCAATTGTACAGTATTTCTAAAGTTTTTTGTGGGTTTTTTTTCAATTATTAGTTTTGTTAGCCCACCACTTATCACATTAGATTGTTAAAAGGTTAACCGTATCATAAAATTATGAACTATGAGGTAAACAGTTTAAATCTATTTACATTGCTGGTGTCAAATCATAGTACCCATTGCACTCAAGCCAAGTGCTCTGCGTGTGTGCGCCTGTGCGTTTGTGACATAGAGTGTATTCCCAAATGAGTAAGATGTGTTATTCCTACTTCTTATTCCTCGCTTTCACATAACACCACAAAGTGTCTACAAAATACCAAAATACAGGACTTAAACTTAACGGTGGCACCGATAGCAATTGCCGTCATTGAGATATAAATTGCCGTAGGTAGAGTATCACTGATAGCACTTTTGTGCCATGGATAAAGCTCCTCAACAATGGCGAAATGTATACACCTGGTGTACATTATCTGCCAATATTTAACATTTACACCTTTAAAAGATGTCTACATATAACAAGATAGCCTTTCAGTCAGGTTTATTTGCTGCAAATATCACTTTAAAAAATATTGCCATAGGCAGGCTCAAAATTGCCGTCGGTGAACTGTTTCACCCATTGCAATCCTTTTAAAAATTGCCGTGGGAGACAAATTCTTAAGTTCGAGCCCTGAAAATATCTATAGTGTGATCATTTTGTGAATGTCACTATATAGCTGCAATTGGGAGAAATCTCTTGAGTTGTGTCACTATTTTAGACAGGTATAACTTCCAATCGCTTTCCTTTTTGTATGAAAAAACTATTTTAATCATTAATTTCTAATGACACTACAACTGTATTATTTTATTGTAAACATTTGGATATAAAAATTAAATTCTGTTATATATGCCATGACTTCACTTACATTATGCATGTACAGTTATATTACGTAATGGCTGATAGCTTTGTTACAGCAGAGGAATTTTTATATTAAAAATGAGCGTAAACTGACAATGGGTAATAAAGAGAATAACCAACTCACTATGAAGAATTATAAATAATCTGTCCCTTGTGAATGAATGTTGTAAAACCCTTGCCAGAAGCTCATGTTTACTACTTGGAATAGATAATTTCTCATAGCTCATTAGTTATTCTCTAAGTAACATTGGTGATAAATTAACAGTTCTCCTTCTGGAAGCCTGAGTTTGATGATCATGCAACTGATCTGCAAGATCCACTTACCCATGGGCTAGTGAACTATTAAATAAATAAAGTTTCAATATGTTGACAACATTTCTTATATTTCAAAATATGATAACTGAATGATATAACATGTTTTTATAATTCATGTTAACCATCTTGTCTGTGGTATTCAATCACATTGTTTCAGATATAATTTCCGTAATGGTAAATAATTTAAAAGGTTTTTTGTTTAGAATAAAATATTGTTCATTTCTGTGTATGTACATCTAGTGTTTTCTTGTTTGTCGTGGCGGGGCGTTCGCTTGATGTGCGGTCTGTCTAGAATCGATCCCTGTCGGTGGACCTATTGGGCTATTTCTTGTTCAGCCAGTGCTCAACAACTGGTGTAACAAAGGCCGTGGTATGTACTATCCTGTCTGTGGCATGGTACATATAAAAGATGAATGGATGGTTGGAAGGATGGATGGATAGGAGGATAGATTTGCATGAATGAATGAATGAATTAATAAAAGAATGAATGGATAATGGATTTGGATGGATGGACTACTGGATAGACTGATGAATGAATGAATGAATGAATGAATGAATGAATGAATGAATGGATGGGTGGATGGATGGATGGATGGATGGATGGATGGATGGATAGACTGATGGATGGATGGATGGATGGATGGATGGATGGATGGATGGATAATGGATGGATAAATGAATGAATGGATGGATGGATGGATGGATGGATGGATGGATGGATGGATGGATAGATGGATGGATAAATGAATGAATGGATGGATGGATGGATGGATGGATGGATGGATGGACAGTTGACTGGATTAGTGGATCAAGAGGCCTGATTAAGTAGTTTATAGACACATTAATGGCTGCATTAGCATGGCAAGTGCACCAGCATGTTACTTAACCTGCTTTAAGCGCAGCCTTCCAGTTCAATAAAATATTAAATTCTTCCACTCTGATGGGATGCCTCAGGCCTCCACATCCCACCTCCTGATGGCAAACATTTTTATCACCAATAAATCAACTGTTTTGTGTTGATCTCTTTCCCAGTGGATTTACATTTCATGAATAATATTCTTCAGAGGAAGAATCTCTAATCCCTAAGTAGGCAATTCCCTGAATGGCAAAAAAATGACCATAATCTCTCATAGAAGATAGTCTAATTTTAACTCCTAATTGTTTTTTTATTTGGATGAATACAAAGTTCTGCTAAAAGTCATTTTCATTAGCAATGTTCTTTGGAAAAAATCATTATGCATAGACACATCACAATGAATCTTCCAAATGACTTCCAAACGAAGATGTACTGGGGTGGTGTGGGGATGATATAATAATTTTTATTGGATGTCAAATTTTAAAAAGAAAGTAGTCTCATTAATAACGAAAAGAACATAATGCCTTTGAATTGGGGTTGGAAAGAAAGAAAGAAGTGTTTTATTTAATGACGCACTCAACACATTTTATTTATGGTTATATGGCATCAGACATATGGTTAAGGACCACACAGATTTGTTTAGAGGAAACCCGCATAGGCTACTCTTTTTATGACAGGCAGCAAGGGATCTTTTATTTGCGCTTCCCACAGGCAGGATAACACAAACCATGGCCTTTGTTGAACCAGTTATGGATCACTGGTCGGTGCAAGTGGTTTACACCTACCCATTGAGCCTTGCAGAGCACTCACTCAGGGTTTGGAGTCAATAACTGGATTAAAAATTCCATGCCTCGACTGGGATCCGAACCCAGTACCTACCAGCCTGTAGACCGATAGCCTGCCACGACGCCACCGAGGCCGGTGAATTGGGGTTGGATTTAGCTTAGTTAGTAGAGAGCTCACCTGAGGAGCTTGGCTCATAGGAACAAATCTACTCAGGGGACCCATTGATTTTTTTTTTCTATCCCAAACAAATAACCCATGCCTCATACATCAAAGATTGTGCTATGTGCTGTCCTATTTGTGGAAATGTGCATATAAAAAGATCCCTTGCTGCTGATGGAAAATTGAAGTGGGTTTTTTCTCTGAAGACTATGTATACATGTCAGAAATACTATACATTTGACATCCAATAGCTGGGGTTGGGACATAGCTCAATGGTACAGCGTTCGCTTGATGCGTGGTTGATCTGGGATCAATCCCCGTTAGTAGGCCCATTGGGCTATTTCTCATTCCAGCCAGTGCAGCATGACTGGTGTAACAAAGTCCATGGTATGTGCTATCCTGTCTGTGGGATGGTGCATATAAAAGATCCCTTGCTGCTAATCGAAAAGAGTACCCCATGAAGTGGCGACAGCGGGCTTCCTCTCTCAATATATGTGTGGTCCTTAACCATATGTCCGACGCCATATAATTGTAAATAAAATGTGTTGAAAGTGTCATTAAATAAAACATTTCCTTCCTTCTTCCTTCCAATGTGCTCTAGTGGTGTCGTTAAACAAAACTAACTTTAATTAATCAATGTGCATGCTCTAGTTGTTTCCTTGAACAAAACAAATTGTTTGACAGACAGCAGGGTTATTGACATCACAAAACGTTTCATGTGAGATCATGTTGGTATTTGGACGGCATTTTATAACTGCATGCAAATCATCAGTTTGTGCCAACCAAACAATGGAAAAATAATTTTAAATGTTCATATATTTTTTTCTGTTTCATATCTTGTAGCATTTTGGTAATAAAATACAGTGGTATAGACTCCATAATTTGTTTTGGAAACTGCACCACTGTGGAAATGCAGTGAATTCTGGAGACAATTAATAGACACCATTATTAATCAACTAGCCGTAATACGATGGAAACGGCCGGCATCATACACATTGTTAGAGGCCTTAACGGAAAAACTCATATTGCCCATGGGCTATACATGATTTTACTTCCGCCGGAAGTTCCAGTATTGTTTTCTATTAAGTCACCTCGGAAAGATTCTCTCACTTCATTGTGAGGACGTTTGCTTACTTTTGTAGACTCGTTTTAATGAAAAACTATTATTTTTTGTTATTTTTCCCATAAAGTTTCACTATAAATTTGCAACTTTTTAAAAGGTAAATTTACATGTTACAAAATGTAATGATTATATGTAATTTTCACCTATTGCCGTTATTGTCTATAGCCTGTCACAGGGATTGCATTTTTTCATACTATGTAATTCACTACAAGTTATTTATTTCTGAGCCAATTGATTTGTAAATTACACACACAAATTGTATTTCTTTGTTATTTCCAAAAGACTTTTACTTTTCTTCTTACGTCAAACCAAACTGAAATTATTTACAAAAAACATTTTAATAGAATGCTGGGACGGACTATAAAATGCCAACCAGTCATCAGTCCAAAGTTAAGTTTTGTTTTGGGCAATGTTGTCAATAACATTGTCAATTATGTTTCCTTGTGACCTTTATCGGAGACATTTATGTTTGTTTCAACACAAGAATAGAACATTTTGTTTGGATACATTTCAGTGCTGTCGACAACATCGTAATAACTTATAGTCTGTCCCATAGGGATTGCATTTTCTTGATTCTATGTAATTCACTACAAG
The DNA here is from genome assembly GCF_016097555.1 of Gigantopelta aegis. Classification (NCBI taxonomy): domain Eukaryota; kingdom Metazoa; phylum Mollusca; class Gastropoda; order Neomphalida; family Peltospiridae; genus Gigantopelta; species Gigantopelta aegis. Next base: position 79,381,597 of record NC_054708.1, on the reverse strand, counting down.
TTATTTATTTCTGAGCCAATTGATTTGTAAATTGCACACACAAATTGTATTTCTTTGTTATTTCCAAAACAATTTTACTTTTCTTCTTACGTCAAACCAAACAGAATTATTCACACTTTTTTTTTAATAGAATGATGGGACTGACTATAAATTATTTGCAAAACAAAATAAAAATTGTCAAAAAATTAATATTTTTATTTAGTATTCATCAAACTACATTGTAACTTACCCTAACACCCACCCATCCCCCTTAGAATGCCTAATCGATGACAGTCACTTTTTGCACCCTTGTTTTGGCTTCGTACACAATAAATATAACATTTCTAACTGTAATTGTTTTATACGATGTATTTGACAAATGGTACTTTTTATTTATTTCATCTTTTAAAACTTAAACTTAATATTTTGTCTAAAAGTATTAACAATAAAAACATACCGATATGTAAACTGTGTTATCTATTCTCGGAACTGTTTTTACAGGGGTCAAGGTTGTGTCGATCCTCCGGTGCTATATTGGCTCGAGGCAATGACGAGGGCCAATATAGCCACCGACGGGCCATTACAACTACCCAAGGACCTATAACTAGGCCAGTGTGAAAACATTTTAATTCAAAATTGCTATTGAACATTTTATTTTAATTTGAACATTACTAATGCACCTGGCTGTGTTTGAAAACATATTTTAATTAAATAATTCTACTATAAACGAAATATGGATTTAAAGTGAAATTATGGTAAAATATGTTATATTTATTGTGTATGAAGCCAAAACAAACATGCGAAAAGTGACTGGACCAGTTTTTATTTATTTTAATGTGGCGAAGCATTGTAATAATATAACTAATTTTGAATTTGCAACTGGGCTAGAAAGAAAGAAAGACACGTTTTATTTAACAACGCACTCAACACATTTTTGTTATGGTTATATAGTGTTAGATATATGGTTAAGGACCACACAGATATTGAGAGAGGAAACCCACTGTCGCCATTTAATGGGCTACACTTTCTGTGTAGCAGCAAGGGATCTTTTATATGCACCATCCCAGACAGGGTAGTACATACCACAGCCTTTGATATACCAGTCATGGTGCACTGGCTGGAACGAGAAATAGCCCAATGGGCCCCCCAACAGGGATCGATCCCACACCGACCACGCATCGAGAGAACGCTGTATCACTGGGCCAACTGGGCCAGATTCTACTCCTTAAGGCCATAGCTACACCCCCTAAACATCCTTTTTCTCTCTGACTCATCCAGGAAAGATGAAGGAGTGATTACATGGTACGGTCAAACATTTCCTTAATGATCAGCCCCCATTCTGGTATTCTACGGTCAGACATTTCCTTAATGATCAGCCCCCATTCTGGTATTCTACGGTCAGACATTTCCTTAATGATCAGCCCCCATTCTGGTATTCTACGGTCAGACATTTCCTTAATGATCAGCCCCCATTCTGGTATTTGTATTCATAGTTGTCATCACCTCTCAAAGACGGTTGTCCTAAGAGACTCAACTAAATGTGATGGTATCAATAGTCATTGCATCTTATTTCCGGAATCCCTTAATGAAACAGCACATGCCTGACCTTTAATATGTACTAGATTTTCCCCCAGACGAAATTCACTCCCATCGATCACTTTAACTTCCTTGAGTATAGACACATGATTACAGACTCTTGAATATTCATTATCTTCAGCACAGTTTGGGGATACATGCTTTTTTGTTCTGGTTATTTTACGTAAAGATGTTATTAAAAACAGCATTCTGTGATGTGTTATGTTGTGTGTGTATGTTGTGTTGTAGTTATGTATGTGTTGTGGTACATGTGTGTCTGTGCATGTGTCTGTGTGTACCTCTATGTGTGTGTGTATGTGTGTGTGTTTGTGGGGGGTTGGGTGTCTGTGTATATGGTGTGTGTGTATATGTATGTATTTAATATGTGTATGGTGTAGTGTGGTGTGATGTGATGTGGTGTGTGTATATGTATGTGTCTGATATGTGTATGCCTGCTTGTGTCTGTGTGTGAATACATGCATGTTCATGTGCATGTGTGTTTGTGTGTGTGGGTATGCATGCATGTATGTGTGGTAAAAATTTCATTTCCAGCAAAATTTCTATTTATAAAAACAATCTATTGCCAAATATGGGTTGCAAGTGTGACAAAAAGATGGGTAAATCAATGGACAGACAAAAAATAGAAAAAGTCTGCTCCTGTGTCTCCTGTTTGAAGCAGACACCTGTGTTAAAAGGCCACTTTTGATACTCACTTTGGTGGCTGCTTAACACAGGTTGGACTGTAACTGGTAACCTATTTATTATCTTCTGTATGCAGTACAGAGGATAATAAAATAGTGCTTAATTTCGCCAAGCTTTTATGAACATTATTTTATGAGCTAATTAACTTGATAACCACTGGTTACTCATTTATTACCCTCAACATGCATGAATCGTCAGACCTTGTTATATTCAATTAAAGCCAAACTTGTCATGGGGTAGATCTGCTTTATCTATAATGTAATACACATGGCCTTTTTCACTTTCTCATCCTACTGATCAGGTCTCCTCTTTTGATCTGCTTTATCCTTAATGTAATACACATGGCCTTTTTCACTTTCTCATCCTACTGATCAGGTCTCCTCTTTTGATCTGCTTTATCTGTAATGTAATACACATGGCCTTTTTCACTTTCTCATCCTACTGATCAGGTCTCCTCTGTTGATCTGCTTTATCTGTAATGTAATACACATGGCCTTTTTCAGTTTCTCATCCTACTGATCAGGTCTCCTCTTTTGATCTGCTTTATCTGTAATATAATACACATGGCCTTTTTCAGTTTCTCATCCTACTGATCAGGTCTCCTCTGTTGATCTGCTTTATCTGTAATGTAATACACATGGCCTTTTTCAGTTTCTCATCCTACTGACCAAGGCTCCTCTTTTGATCTGCTTTATCTATAATGTAATACACATGGCCTTTTTCACTTTCTCATCCTACTGATCAGGTCTCCTCTGTTGATCTGCTTTATCCTTAATGTAATACACATGGCCTTTTTCACTTTCTCATCCTACTGATCAGGTCTCCTCTTTTGATCTGCTTTATCTGTAATGTAATACACATGGCCTTTTTCAGTTTCTCATCCTACTGATCAGGTCTCCTCTGTTGATCTGCTTTATCTGTAATGTAATACACATGGCCTTTTTCAGTTTCTCATCCTACTGATCAGGTCTCCTCTGTTGATCTGCTTTATCTGTAATGTAATACACATGGCCTTTTTCAGTTTCTCATCCTACTGATCAGGTCTCCTCTTTTGATCTGCTTTATCTGTAATGTAATACACATGGCCTTTTTTCAGTTTCTCATCCTACTGACCAAGGCTCCTCTTTTGATCTGCTTTATCTATAATGTAATACACATGGCCTTTTTCATTTTCTCATCCTACTGATTCGGTCTCCTCTGTTGATCAGCACTGCATCTTTGTACTAACTCAAATGCCCATAATGTAATGATCTTTTTTGTTCTCATATTCAGTCCACTAACATACATACATTGTGCTAAATAGTATGTACAAAGATGAATTCCCTAACAATTCCACCATGAGTGCAGCCATGCATCTTTGCTATCACATAACGTATCACAGATGTGGCAATATATACGGTCATATCTTTTAGGGAAAGCCTATTATAAGACCACGTCACACTCCATCCAAATTTTCCCTTGTTAAGCACAGGTTTACAGCTAGTAGGTGTAATATCATAATTATAACACAAGACTGAACAGTACTGATTAATTAATGCACTGCAATTATTAACCAATACATAAAATATGTTTTAAAAAACCATCGTTAAATCTATTAATCAATAGACCTACATATACATCAAGGTGCAGTCACTGCCACGAAAACATTTCCTTTGTTACATTTCCTGTCGGTGCCAGAAAGTGTGAATTCTGGTGTAATGAACAAAATAACAATGATGTATGTTTGTTCCTGACAATTTTTGGTTGGATGCTGTTAATATCCTAGCAACCAGCTTGTTGAAATAACTTTCAATTGTCACGAGGTTTAGCAAGTGCCAAATGAACATTAGTTCACGATGGACTACCTTTATAATAACTGGTAAGTCACTTATTACCCTCTACATGTGTATACATGGATATAGAAAGAATAATGACCTTGCTCAAATGTTTTTCAATTGGCATGACACTTAGCAAGAGCCAAATTTAAAATTATTTCACTTGGGACATAAACTAAAATGAATGTACATTTATACAGAGGATCCATACCCCAGTGATAAAGCACTTGCTCGATGCACAGTCAGTCTGGGATTGATCCCCATTGGTGAGACCATTGGGCTATTTCTTGTTCCAGCCAATGTGCTCTAGTGGTATTGTTAAACCAAACAAACTTTAAACTTATATAGAGGATCATGACCTTGTAAAACTAATCTTCAACTGTCATGATCTTTAGCAAAAGCCAAATTTAAATAGAGAATACTACATGAGTGGCTATTATATATCACTTATCTTATGGAAGTACATGTATGTGTGATACTGGTATGTATTATAAACAGTAATTAATGGTGTTCTCGCCATCGGGTGTGTAAGAAAATTATTTCACTGTGTCATTGCCTAGGAGCAGCCAGTCATATGTCTTTAAACTGATAATACACACGTGTGTGCTATTGGTATGTGTTAAATATGTGGGACAAATTGTGTTCTTAACAATGGGAGTGTAAGAAAATTATCTCACCATATATAGACAAAAACTAGACCTTAACTGTTGCCGAGTTGATTAATTTTATTCACAGAGTTTTGACATACCTTCAAGACATATAGGGCCAAATTTATAAAGCCCGTTTTTCTTAAATATAGGTGTTTAATTGTAAATATACATAGTTAAATGTGTGTGAAACTTAAACAGGCTTTGTAAATCCGGCCCATAATGTTTTGCATCTGTATATATAACGTAATTAAGACAGTTTTGCTGTATCATTATTTCCATTGTTTTATTCACAGAGTTTTGACAGATCTGCAGGACGTATAGTGTTTTCTATCTGTATAACTTAATTAAGACAGTTTTGCTGTATCATTATTTCCATTGTTTTATTCACAGAGTTTTGACAGATCTGCAGGATGTATAGTGTTTTGTATCTGTATAATGTAATTAAGACAGTTTTGCTGTATCATTATTTCCATTGCTTTATTCACAGTTTTGACAGATCTGCAGGACGTATAGTGTTTTGTATCTGTATAACGTAATTAAGACAGTTTTGCTGTGTCAGGGTGTGGATCGAAAGCTCGAAAGCTCATTACAAACACAATAAGACAATTTGCACAGTTAACACCGTGTCTCAAGGAGTCTGTGTTTCAGATAAGCGATGCTGGAGAGAGGCAGCGGACAGTGATGGAGGACTGTGATAATGACTCTCAGACCTCCGTAACACCATCACGATGACACTAAGACGTCATTAGTGGGCATGGTATCGTGGTGCTGCATGACACATTCATCAGTGCAGACCAACCGAACAAATACCACTATTATATTATTCCAGAGCTGGATCTTGTTAGTGTAGGGGGTGAAAAAAGGATAGGGAGGCAGAGGGATAGAAGTTGTCACCAAACACTCAAGAAGAATCAATACTTTGGTGGGACTGTAATATATATATATGTGTGTGTGTGTGCGTGTGTGCGTGTGTGTGTGCGTGTGCGTGTGTGTGCGTGTGTGTGAAGCATGAATGAATGAATGAATGTTCAAACAACACCCCAGTGCAAAAATGTACATTAACTACCGGTACTGGGTGTCAATACCCAAAACTGCCCATTATGTTAATATAATTCCAATGTTGTGTGTCTGGATAAGATCCTATAAATCCTGATGAAAAGAAATGAGGAATGACACCAACACTAACTGGGAAGAATGACTGCAACCAAAACCATTGTCCACAGTGTTAGGAAGTTAACCCCACATTGATGACATTCAGTCCCACTATATGTACATCTTTGTATTTTAAACAAACATTAGGATGCTAGTAGTATATTCAGGGATGTGAGGGGCGGGAACCAAAACGTTTACTGCGGTTGGGGTGCAGGGGCCGCTCAAGGGCCCCTGAAGGAAAACTGTTGTTTGCATCCCCTGGAACTGCCAAAAATTGCATTCAGTGCTAACAAATCTAAACTGGTTATAACTTATAATATAATGCACACATCATAAACTTGAAACCATGGAAACATGCAAATGAACCTTGTGTGGTCAACAATATTGAACATCATGTGTTTGTTGCTTGAGACGAAATGGAAAAGTGCATTTTACGTATTTCAGCATAGCTCTCTCATCCCTGTATAGTAAATTTGGTCTGTATTCTTGTTTTTCCTCAGTATATATACATGTATTATACAGACATTCTTCTCCTTATCAGGACTAACCTCAATGGCATAATGTTGAAACCATCAAACTTAAGGCTGGTAGGTACTGGGTTCATACCCTGGTACTGGCTCTAACTCAAAATCAAGTTGTAATGGCTTAATGTCTCTCTCACTAACCACTAACCCATGGTCGCCAGACAGACAGTCCAGATAGCTGAGGTGTATGTGTATCAAGGACAGCCGGCTTGAACATTAACATAAGCACAAAAATAATTTGAAACAAACAAGATGTATAGTTTGTGGTAAAATGACCACTGGAGGTGTCATCATACTTTGTTATACTGGGTGTTGTTAATAGATCTTTTTATAAACAGTTTTTGTTACACACCTGTTCATTATTTATGATAAAACATACCATTTAATAACACATACCAATGAATAGCACATACTAATTAATAACACATACCAATTAATAACACATATGTCTATACTATTGATTTCATGACATACTCCTGACTGCACCTAAGTGATGACTTTCACTTTTTCTTGTCAGATACGTTTTAAAATAACTCATAAGATAGATGTTATCTAATGGCCACTCCTGTAGCCTTCTTTATATAAACTCCTGTATACATATAACAGCAGCACTGTGTCTCCAAGTAAAAAGGACAACTATACGGCCATACATGTTGTAGTAATTCCTGCACCAACTCACCAACAGCAAGATTCTACATTTTATAATATACATCATTTATTTTTGTAACCAAATTTATGCACAAATTTTATTTGAATATGTACCTGACATTATATTTATGTTGCATTTATTCAATAAACCTGTCAAACAGTTTTTGTTTAATGACACCACTGAGCACATTGATTTATTAATCATCAGCTATTGGATGTCAAACATTTGGTAATTATAACCTGCTACATTTTTCCATTGGTAGCAAGGGATCTTTTACATGTATATGCACTTTCCCACAGACAGGATAGCACATACCACAGCCTTTGACGAGAAAACCCCCCAATCATTTGAATGTGATTTGATCCTGCAACGCAAGCACCTCAGGTGAGCACTCAACTGACTGAGCTAAATCCCGTCCCCTGTCAAACAGATACATTAAAGTAGATAAAATTTTACTAGTATTTTGTATTATGATAATGAGCCTAAATTTATATTTTTAAAGTTGAACTGAAGATAACCAACTTTGTGTGAAATGAATCTAAATTTCCCAGATGGCCATGCCTGCAGTTTGAGAGATAAACTCTGTCCAGTGTTAATACCCACATCAATCAGCATACCCATTGTGTCATTTCTCACTGCAATTTAGGAAGGACATGTTTTATTTAACAATGAACTCAACACATTTTAATTTATGGTTATATGGCATTGGACATATAGTTAAATATTGAGAGAGGAAACCCACTGTCACCACTTCATGGGCTACTCTTTTCGATTAGCAGCAAGGGATCTTTTATATGCACCATCCTCACTGCAATGACTGCTGGAACACATGGACATTGAAGGTCATGATCAAGTCGGCACTGCTCCTTGAGTTAAAAATTAAAACGTTTGTTTTTGTTTAATGACACCACTAGAGAACATTTATTTATTAATCATCAGCTACTGGATATCAAATATTTGGTAATTTTTAAATATACTGCAATATTATAGAGAGGAAACACACTACATTTTTTCCGTTAGTAGAAAGGGATCTTTTATATATGCACAATCCCTCAGACAGGATGACACATACCACAGCCTTTGACATACCAGTCGTGGTGCACTGGCTGAAATGTGAGATAGCCCAAATGGGCCCACTGACAGGGATCGATCCGAAACTGACCGTGCATCAAGCCAGCAGAGTATTAGTAGTCTAACACTTAATAGTATCTCATTCTAAGCAGAGTATTAGTAATCTAACACTTAATAGTATCCCAATCTGAGCAGAGTATTAGTAATCTAACACTTAATAGTATCCCATTATGAGCAGAGTATTAGTAATCTAACACTTAATAGTATCCCATTCTGAGCAGAGTATTAGTAATCTAACACTTAATAGTATCCCATTATGAGCAGAGTATTAGTAATCTAACACTTAATAGTATCCCATTATGAGCAGAGTATTAGTAATCTAACACTTAATAGTATCCCGTTCTGAGCAGAGTATTAGTAGTATCCCATTCTGAGCAGAGTATTAGTAATCTAACACTTAATAGTATCCTATTCTGAGCAGAGTATTAGTAATCTAACACTTAATAGTATTCCATTCTGAGCAGAGTATTACTAGTCTAACACTTAATAGTATCCCATTCTGAGCAGAGTATTAGTAGTCTAACACTTAATAGTATCTCATTCTGAGCAGAGTATTAGTAGTATCTCATTCTGAGCAGATTATTAGTAGTATCCCAATCTGAACAGAGTATTAGTAGTCTAACACTTAATAGTATCCCATTCAGAGCAGAGTATTACTAGTCTAACACTTAATAGTATCCCATTCTGAGCAGAGTATTAGTAGTCTAACACTTAATAGTATCCCATTCAGAGCAGAGTATTACTAGTCTAACACTTAATAGTATCCCATTATGAGCAGAGTATTACTAGTCTAACACTTAATAGTATCCCATTATGAGCAGAGTATTACTAGTCTAACACTTAATAGTATCCCATCTGAACAGAGTATTAGTAGTCTAGTATCCCATTCAGAGCAGAGTATTACTAGTCTAACACTTAATAGTATCCCATAAGTATTACTAGTCTAACACTTAATAGTATCCCATTATGAGCAGAGTATTAGTAGTCTAACACTTAATAGTATCCCATTCAGAGCAGAGTATTACTAGTCTAACACTTAATAGTATCCCATTATGAGCAGAGTATTACTAATCTAACACTTAATAGTAGTCTAACACTTAATAGTATCCCATTATGAGCAGAGTATTAGTATCTAACACTTAATAGTATCCCATTCTGAGCAGAGTATTAGTAGTCTAACACTTAATAGTATCCCATTATGAGCAGAGTATTAGTAGTCTAACACTTAATAGTATCCCATTATGAGCAGAGTATTACTAGTCTAACACTTAATAGTATCCCATTCAGAGCAGAGTATTACTAGTCTAACACTTAATAGTATCACATTCTGAGCAGAGTATTAGTAGTCTAACACTTAATAGTATCCCATTATGAGCAGAGTATTACTAGTCTAACACTTAATAGTATCCCATTATGAGCAGAGTATTACTAGTCTAACACTTAATAGTATCCCATTATGAGCAGAGTATTACTAGTCTAACACTTAATAGTATCCCATTATGAGCAGAGTATTACTAGTCTAACACTTAATAGTATCCCATTATGAGCAGAGTATTACTAGTCTAACACTTAATAGTATCCCATTATGAGCAGAGTATTACTAGTCTAACACTTAATAGTATCCCATTATGAGCAGAGTATTACTAGTCTAACACTTAATAGTATCCCATTATGAGCAGAGTATTACTAGTCTAACACTTAATAGTATCCCATTATGAGCAGAGTATTACTAGTCTAACACTTAATAGTATCCCATTATGAGCAGAGTATTACTAGTCTAACACTTAATAGTATCCCATTATGAGCAGAGTATTACTAGTCTAACACTTAATAGTATCCCATTATGAGCAGAGTATTACTAGTCTAACACTTAATAGTATCCCATTATGAGCAGAGTATTACTAGTCTAACACTTAATAGTATCCCATTCTGAGCAGAGTATTACTAGTCTAACACTTAATAGTATCACATTCAGAGCTAAGATTGCTTTAAAACATCCCAAGCCAGGTCACCACTGGCACTGCCATACCATCAAAAGAAAAAAAAGAACGCAATTGAAATTGATTAGTCTGTGATGCATAAGTTAATTACGAGTACCAGGGATAAAAATTAGTTTTAGTTGGAAAAAATATTTAAACTTAATTTAACTCACTTTTGCTCATTAGATAGGTTTTAGAACAACTTGTATGATAAATGGCATCTATAATGGCCAGTAATGTAGTACTATTTTCTATGGGGTTTTTTCTAAGTCCATAGTATTTAATGTCCGTCTATTTGAAAAATTGTATAATAGATCCACTGCTGCTTTTTGGTAGAAGTAGTTTATGTGGTATAAGCCGATTTCTTATTCTTGTAACTTTTTAAGAACCTCAACATGTTAGACACTAGAAAGCTGTAGTTTAAAATGTGTTGAGGTGTTGTTAAACATATATTTCTTTCTCTTCCTTTCCTCCAACCAAAGAAGCATGTTAAAATATTTTTTCTTGACTTTTATATCTTAAATTGACTTGACATTAATGTGGATACAAGCTTGCAATGAAAATCTTATCGGTTTTGGCATGGAGCGGGATTTTTTCAACATGCAAGACTTTAAAGACGTGTTTATCTGAAGGGCAGCACGTTCTGTTTGAAGACAAACCTCAACATGTAACGTTTTTCATGCTGTGTACTTGCATGACTTTTTAATTGTCAGACCAAAGAAAAAGAAAGGAATGTGTGACTTCAGCAGTCTAACAAACACTCAACACAATTAATTGAGGACCAGTAGATATGTTTTTATATTATAGTGAAATCTAGGAATTGGTAGTATGAGATTTTTTGGATCACGATATTTCATCTTATAAGTTGTCAGTATCGCGATACATATAACAATTTATTTTCCCTTTGAATCATAATATATTAGTATATCGGAATTCATTTAAAACAACATTTTCCATGAACTTTTTTTTAATATCGGTACAGAACAGAACCCATCTACATTGGATACCCCTAGAACAGAACCTATCTACATTGGATACCCCTTAAAATCTGACTTTTTATAGGTCTTTCACGTGTATACATGTAGTACAAAATATATTTGCTTTTGGTTTTACAATGAAAACAAACCTTGCATCCCTGGTCAAAATTAACTTAAACAAAGTTTATAAGTCATCTGTGTTCAAATCTGGCTATTATAATATAACACTAGCTACTACTACAAGGGATCTGTTAAATGCTTATAAAACGTTGAAAGAATCTGAACTCAAAGAGTCTAAAACATTAATATATCATGGCAATGCAATACACATTGTAACTGCATGACATCATTAAAGATTTACCCCTGCGCGTGCTGTAACCTCACTGTGGTGCAGGGGTGTAACATTTTCTTTGAGAATAGCCAATACAGCACAAAATTTAAGTTTTGAGTAAAATTCAGTATCCGTAAAATTCTGTGATATTTGTGTTTTTGCACAGTTCTTTACACTGTTCTTTACACTGTTTTTGTTTAAACCTTGAATTTTTATATTCATGTTGATCATTACCATAGTTTGACACCCAATAGCCAATGTATTTTTCGTGCTGGGGTGTCGTTAAACATTCATTCATTCATTCATTCATTCATTCATTCATTCATTCATTCATTCATTCAAGATTTGAGTCTATAGACTTTAAAGTTTTATAAGGAGGGGTCATGGTGTTTAACATACTGTAAATCAGAAAATATTAGCAATGTTAAAATTGAGAGAAATCCAAATGTGTGACATATTAGCAATATAGAACTTTAGCAAGGTCGTCATATCATAAACTAAAAAACTCAAGTTGTAGGATCTGCAGCTTACAGACATCCTGAATTTAGTAGAAAATTGCAGTAAGGTGCATGCTAACTAACTATTGTTGTTTGGTATCCTTTTGGTTTAATCAATAGCATGTAACCATTGTTGTTTGGTATCCTTTTGGTTTAATCAATAGCATGTAACCATTGTTGTTTGCTATCCTTTTGGTTTAATCAATAGCATGTAACCATTGTTGTTTGCTATCCTTTTGGTTTAATCAATAGCATGTAACCATTGTTGTTTGCTATCCTTTTGGTTTAATCAATAGCATGTAACCATTGTTGTATGTTCAGTTAATCACAGACAAAACAATCACACAAAAGTTTTTTTGAACAGTTTATTGTACGCTTCTTTAAATTCAGCATCATGAAATATTAGTGTCTTGTATGACTTTGCTAAATTCACTAACATTTTATGCTCACTAACATTTCCTCATTTATATACTCTTCAAAAAAAGTAGGGGAACTCTAATAAGTATTTACAATTGCCAAAATTGTAAAGTATATTAACTCTGGAGAATGGTTATATGATAATAGTGAATTAATTAGGCAAACATTACAATCGGTAGTTCAGTATTACAGTAGGTTTTATGACCACCAAAGATCTTGAAGGATGATTGGGGTCAGAAGTAAAATTTGAAAGTTGACATTTTTTTTACGCCACATTGCAAATTCAAACAATAAAAATGACTAAAAACAAAACAATAACAACTGTATGATCAACAGAATGAGAATGACACCCCAAGCACGTGTACGGGGCAACTGCGTGATGCATGTGCAAACTATGGAATGTGTTTTGGTGTGTTGATAAACAGACCTGAACGTTCTTTACTAGGATGTCTGTGGTCAAAACATATGTTAGGTCTAATAGTTGATATTAACATTAATATTTCAGGTTCCCCTACTTTTTTTGAAGAGTATATTATGATTATTTTTATACTTGATATACAAAATAAACCTGCTGCTATCATACAAGCTACTCCTACTGAATAAAAGCAAGGGTTCTTTTCAATGCATTTTCCAACAGACAGAACACCACATACCACAGCCTTTGATGTACCAGTCATGTGCTACATGTAGAAATAGGAAAAACAAAGGATGGTCCATTGAGGGCAATTGATCCGATGACCCATTGCGCCTCAGGCCAGCACTCTGCCTGTGAGCTATATGTATGTATCTGACTCCTTGAACATGTTCTAACACACTCAATGCCCTGACTCCACTCCTCAGTGCTACAGGTGCCAAATTAGCTAAATGGATAGAGAAAAACCATCAATTTGCTGTTACTTCCGAAAATCACTCCACTGCATAAGACATTCATCAGAATGTATACTATTTCACATTAGTGTACTATTTTGAGTTGGTATAAAAACTGCTTTGGGTGTAGGTATTTTTGGTTTTATATGACACTAATGCAAGGCTATAATTACAGATATATCTGCAACTGATTAAGAGAACTTATGCCCTCAAAAAAAGCAAAAGCTGCATAATTGTAAATGCATTATTAGTTGAGTAGTCTGTGAATAATTCTATACATATGCATATAATGGTGCATTGGCAATAATAACAGTTAAACTGATTCAAAACATCTGTGTTAAAACACTTTTAATATATCAGTGTACTGACAAAGTTTCAACCTACTCAGTTTAATTACCAACAAGCCGAACTCTTATCCGCAATCTGTTTGTTTGTTTGTTTTGTTCAACGACACCACTATAGAACACATTATTATTATTATTAATCATTGGCTATTGGAAGCCGACTATGTTTTTCCATTAGCAACAAGGAATTTTGTAATATGCACTTTCCCACAGACAAGACAGCACATATCACTGCACTGGTTAATATGGGAAAACCCCAATTACTAAGGAGGTTTGATCCCGTTAGCCAAGCATCTCAGTCAAGCACTCTACCAACTGAGCTAAAACTCACCCTTGGAAGTTGCTTAGAGTAATATGTTTAAAACAGCAATTAATTTACATTGGAAAAAACAATGAAAGATTTGTTTTTCTAACAGTGTGTACACTCTGATAGGGCTTATTCAAATTGTCACAACAAGTGCTTCACGACTGGTATATCAAAGGAAAGGTCATCATATGTGCTGTCCTGTCTGTGAGAAATTGCATATAAAAGATGCCTTGTTTTGTTTTCTTTAACACAACTAGATCACATTTGTAAGTCATCAGCTATTGCATGTCAAACATTTTGGTATTTTTTAAAATATAATGTATCAATCTGCTTGGTACTAGTTTAAAATTTCAATGTGTCATTTGTATAAAATCTCCATCTCATATTCATGTTAAAAAACAGACAGACAAACAGGTGTAGGCTAAATGTAACAGCTAGGGAGTCCGTGAATTTAAAAACAAAAGGGAAAGGATTTTTTATTAAACTTCTCAGTACATTCTTAAATGCATTTATCTGATATGGTTATTTCAACACTTGCTCAATAATATTTTTGTTATAATGACATATTTTTATTTATTTGTGATGAAGTATATGGCAGTTGTGACATTTAATAAATCATAGACCTAGAAGAACCACTCTACAGGCCTCTGAGAATTGAACATTTGTGTAAACCATTTATGGGTTATACAAAAACATTATCATGTATCCCATTTTGTTTTTACATAACCCGTCATGACCATGTAAATGATTTCATAAATTCAATGCGCGAACGATGCACAAATCACTCTCACAATTTTCAGAGGCCTGCTCTTAACACCACATGTTACTAATTTTGAATAGAATATATCTTTTGAATATATTCATATTTCCATAACCAGGACTGCCTATTCCACAGCTTTTGATATACTGTATCAGCTTTGGAAAACTGTCTGGAATGGGAAATAAACCAGCATGTCTCATTGAAAGGGGTGGATCTTAAGATCTGCTGCATCTCAGGCAAGTATTAAAAATCAGTAGAACAGGGTTCATAGCCTTAAAGACCAAACAAATTCAAAGACTTTCAAAGACTTTTACCTGCCATTTTCAAAGACTTTCGAAGATTTTTACACAGTGGTCAAAGTCAACAGAATGTGATAAAAATACCAAATCAGTTCGTTTACGTTGCTATTCATGGCAAAAAATTGAGCTTTTTTTTACATGGATCATGACAGATTAAACCTTGTAACTGGAAAATATCAAGTGCATGCAGCTATAAAATATATCATCATTGCTTTGATTATGATTTGTAAGAATTTAAAGACTTTTATTACAATTCAAAGACTTTCAAACCTAAAAATCATTTTTTTCAAATTCAAAGGTGTAAGAAAGGTGTTTAATTTTGACCAAACCAATGGTACCTAATATTTAAATGGCCCATATAACAGGTTTTCTTTACAATGTGCTCAAGTGTCATTTATCAAGCATCCTTGAACACAAAAATTCATAAAATTGACACATCCATTTTTTTTTTTAAATGTTTTAGAATTACATTTCCAGTGTCTGAACATATCTACTGATTTGATCTAACAGTCAAGTTTTGATGCAAAAATATCCATTTCCTAACTTAGTTAGCAAGCACTGGAGGCTGAAAAGCACCAATAGAGAAAACCAACTGTTAATGCATTCCCATTACAGAGGCATGGCTGCTGGCATTACATGACAAATTTGGTGCACATTCATAACAAAACCTTTTACAAATTTGTCTTTGAAGCGTACACAGATAACAACCAAAATAGACCGATCTTTTTTTTCATTAAAAGGTCAGAACATACGAGTGCTTCCGAAAAGTGTTTGGAGTCTTTCAGATTGGGTCTTCGATTAGTGACTGAAGACTGACAACTCCAATATTGAGCTATATATTGGTGAGTCCATCGCTGATTAACACCACGGAGAATCATTTGTTTACATTTGGGAACAACGTGCACATGCAGCAATCATGAAGATAGACCCCTTTTAACAGTTATATTCACTGTTTGCCACATGGCCTGCACTGTGCATGAATCTCCATAGGAAACATACACCCACTCTGGCTTACAGGAACCACTGGTGATAAATATGTCTGCTCACAAATTGACCAATTAAGTCACAAAGTTGTGACTTTTTATAAAAGAAAACAGTTGCACTTGTTTTCTTCTTTTTGTTGTTGAAAAGATGCTACAAATGAATATAGATGATCATGATGATAATTAGATGAATGGTGAAGCCGCAGTATTTCCATTTCGGTATGGGATTACTTGACAAGGCCCTGCTCTATCTTTTCTGTCACTTGAGTCAGCTCTGTATCACCATGCAGAAACTGCAGTACATGGATCCTTTCATTTTAGCTGGGTAATAGTATCCCCCATGTGGGATACAAGACCATATAATCATAACTGTGAAGTGGGTGAAACTCAATATATGTGGTCTTACACTGGGTTGGAATGAAAAATCACCAACTGCCTCAGGTGGGACATGAATCCAACATTCACTAGCATAAAGCACTTTTGTTTTAACATTTATAGATGGCCACAAGAGACAAGCACATGCTACATGTACATCTGGAGACAAAGAAAGAAATGTTTTATTTAACGACGCACTCAACACATTTTATTTACGGTTATATGGCATCAGACATATGGTTAAGGACCACACAGATATTGAGAGAGGAAACCCACTGTTGCCACTTCATGGGCTACTCTTTTTGATTAGCAGCAAGGCATATTTTATATGCACCATCCCACAGAAAGGATAGAACATACCACAGTCTTTGATATACCAGACGTGGTGCACTGCCTGGAGTGAGAAATAGCCCAATGAGCCCACTGATGGGGATCGATCACAAACCGACCATGCATCAAGCGAGCACTTTACCACTGGGCTACGTCTCGCCCTCATCTGGCGACAAGGTCTGGGATGTGGAGTTGAACTGCGAAAGAAGTTAAAAGATAGGAGCTACCAAATCAGGAAGAAATAACAATGAATTCAAAGGACAGATGCGGAAAGGGACAATGAGATTTTTTTTTGATTTTTTATCTTTGACCTCAAAAGCTACAAATTAAAGTTTGTGTTTTGTTTAGCGACAACACTAGAACACATTGATTTATTAATAACTGGATATTGGATGTCAACTATTTGGTATTTCTGACACCCATGCAGTCTTCAAAGGAAACCTGCTACATTTGTCCATTAGCAGCAAGGGATCTTTTATATGTCCTTTCACACAGCCAGGACAGCACATACCACAGCATTTGATATACCAATCATGGGGCACTGGTTGAGATGAGAAAAAACCCAACTGGGTCCACCAAAGAGACTTGATCCCAATAAATCCAACAAGTTAAAAGTTTTTCCTAATTTTATAACACCAGACTGATATTTATGTAACACTTCAGTACTTTATAAGTTCTTTATTCAATCAGGATATTCCACTTTCATTTGAAAAAATTGAAGAGTTCAGGCGCAAAACATGACATAAACCATTTTCTTTCTAGTTTTGAGTCAAAGCCATTATTGTATGTCAGTAAGGGCTAATCGTAGGCCCGCTGATTTGTTGCAAAACGTGATTGATCCGTATTGGGTAAATCCCGTTTTTTTTTTTATCAAAAAGCGATATATGCCAATTAAAAAAATCACTTTTACTGAAAATGAAAAATGGATATATCACATTTTGCGCCTAAACTCTTCAATTAAATTATAAAAAAACTCTCTCGATTAATCCGTCCCAAAATTTCAGACAAAAAAAAAGATGGTCACCAATTAATTTTATATTTGTGGTTCCTAATGCAGAATCTAGCTTCTCCAGCATAACAACCGACCAATGTTCTTCAAAACCGCTTCCGAGATACGGATCTTGGCTACTGAGTAGTCATAAACTGTGGTCAATATCATATAAAATGGAAATGCCTGTAAACATGATATTGGGGAAAGTGTCACTGGCGACACAGAAACGATTTATCATGTGGAAACAGAAACCAGTGACGCAAGAGTACAAATTTCTCGCAAGTCTTGTGTAAATTCCATTTGCACAGACCCGGCTAAAATTATTCACCCATCATTGGCAGACCAATAAAGCACAGGATATCGCAGTCCATTGTTTGATCAGTGCCTGTTAGCTGTCTAACATATATGGTAATTGTGGCACTGTCTAAAGAATGAAAAGAGAAACCCATTTAGCAGCAAGCACTTTTTTAATATACATTTTTTCCCCACAGACATGATAGCATACATCATACAATTGGATATACTAGTATACCAGTCAGAGAGTAGACTGGCTGGAATGGATAATAACACAAGGGCTCAGTCCTGTATGATCTGTCAGTGGGGGTTGGGGGTATGTAGCTCAAAGCAAAGAGGCTGTAGGGTCATCACCCAGTATATTGTAAGACCAATTTCAAGATAAATCTTGGCTGAAATTAAAACATACTAGTATACCAGTCAGAGAGTAGACTGGCTGGAATGGATAATAACACAAGGGCTCAGTCCTGTATGATCTGTCAGTGGGGGTTGGGGGTATGTAGCTCAAAGCAAAGAGGCTGTAGGGTCATCACCCAGTATATTGTAAGACCAATTTCAAGATAAATCTTGGCTGAAATTAAAACATACTAGGGGACGGGGCATAGCCCAGTAGTAAAGCGCTCACTTGATGCGTGATCAGTCTGGGATCAATCCCCATTGGTGGGCCCATTGGGCTATTTCTTGTTCCAGCCAGTGCACGATGACTGGTATATCAAAGGCTGTGGTATGGTGCATATAAAAGATCCTTTGCTACTAATGGAAAAAAATAGCATGTTTCCTCTCAGATTATATGTCAAAATGACCAAATGTTTGACATCCAATAGCTGATGATCAATTTTCAATGTGCACTAGTGGTGTCGTTAAACAAAACAAACTTTAAAACATACTGATGTACAATATGCAAGTTAAGATATAAATACTGCTTTACATATTATATTAAGTGGCATGTGTTATATTAAGTGGCATGTGTTATATTAAGTGGTATGTGTTAAAGCAAAGTAAAGAAATATTATGCGCTTAACAACTCTTTAAGTTTGCACACCATTCACTTACAGTTAAAGTTTGTTTTGTTTAACGACATCACTAGAGCACATTGATTAATTAATCATCGGCTATTGGATGTCAAACATTTGGTAATTCTGACACGTAGTCATTAGACGAAACCCACTACATTTTTCCTGATGCAGAATGGGATATTTTATATGTATACTGAGGTACCACGATATCGCGGTACTTAACTATTTGGAAGAAATAAAAAAATGCACTAACATATATGAAGGTAAATATACTTGGGTTGCAATTTTTACTATATCTGCATCATGTCCATGCCATTGTGTTGACAAATAAATGCAGTTCTAACATTAAAACAGTTGATGGAAGTACACCATAGCACTGGCTTCCGTTCAAGGGAGGTTACCACGATATCGCGGTAAATCGCAAACGTTACAATACGGTGGACTGCACGGGTCAAAAATGGCTCTTTTTGTAAACACATTTTAGTAATGTCTAGTAAACAAACTTCAACACAACAATGAAGAAAGGTCAACTTAAAACGTTTCGTTTTTCAATTGTAATAACATATTTACATTTTTCAATGGAAAAGTCGGTAATAATAATTATTCTTCTTCTGCAAGTCAGTGAGGGCATTTATTTTAATTGTTCATCATATTAGTAAGATTCAGCAGTTATATAATCAATATTTATCGAGTGAAACCAAGAATAGAACATATTAAAAGTTATGTGTTTTGTTTAACTTGCCAATAAATATAGGCATGGCCCTTAAATGTTTCCATACTTTTCTAGAGGTTGCGCGTTCTAAATATAGTAACACTGTCACCATGTATAGCCTCGTTTTGATTGTCAACAACCAGACGACAGTCTGATAGCTGTCAGAGCAGAATTGTATGTGTGTATTGTAAGTACTGGGGCTATTTATAACCATCGGGGTGTCAGTAAAATCACACTCTCTGTTATTTTATGACCAAACAGTAAAACCATCAATACTTACCCAAATTTTTTACATTTCTTCAAATTTGTTAACAGACAAAACAATGTGTTGTCTGTCATCACATTTCTAATAATAAACATGCCACCTGAGGGCGTTGCACGTGCTAAACCGCAAAAATGTAAATGTTGCGATATCGCGGAACAAGGAGTATACTATCACACAGACAGAAAAGCTCATACCATGACTTTTATCCAGTTGTGGTGCACTGGTTGGAATGAGATAAAATCCAATCAGCTGAATGGATCCACCGAGGTGGTTCAACCGACTGAGCTAAATCCAATCAGCTGAATGGATCCACCGAGGTGGTTCAACCGACTGAGCTAAATCCAATCAGCTGAATGGATCCACCAAGGTGGTTCAACCGACTGAGCTAAATCCTGCCCCTGCATGTATTTCAACAGTTTTAATGTCAGAATACATTCTGTGAAAAATAGGACAGCATCGAGAGGGTCACATAACTGCTATTTGTGGGGAGTAATATATAGCTGTAACTATCATACAAAACAAATCAACATAGGTTGACACAAAATATTTTCAAGTTCTGCACCCTTAAGACAGAGCACTACCTCTTTTTGGTTTTATATAATGACAGCATACCACTTGCACAGTTACTATCATTTAGTAACAAACACCAAGTAACTTCAAATAAATGGGCTATTTAAATATAACAAAGGTCAATCTACTTGTAATTATTAAACAAAGATTTAAAAGGAAGCAAATGCTTTATTTAATGACACACTCAAAACATTTTATTTATGTTTATATGGCATCAGACCACATATGGTTCAGGACCACACAGATATTGAGAGAGGAAACCTGTTGTTACCACTTCATGGGCTATTCTTTTCGATTAGCAACAAGGGATCCTTTATATGCACCATCATGCACAGACAGGATAACACATACCACAGCCTTTGATATACCAGTTGTGGTGCACTGGCTGGAGCGAAAAATGGAATAAATGAATACAGTTATGGTGATCTTTAAGTTTCTGACTTTTAACTTTAGAACCTAATGATTTACCACATAACTGACTGTGAACAGAACAACTGTTTGCATAAAATACTATCCTCATTATGCACAACTTGAGGTAAAGTATTTAAATGTTTAATATACACAGGTATCTATCATTTCCATCACTCCTACACAAGATTCATTAGCACGCAATGACAAAGTGAAAAAATCAGCTCCATTGTGCATTCTCAATCACCGCCCATTTGAGAAAATACAAACAGGAGCAATCAGGCCCAGGGAAAACACATGGGATTTGGCCCACAATAAACAACAGTGTGTTCAGTTCCCCCCCAAGTCAGGTAATTGCTTGGCAAGTGCAGTAATGATGTACAGGCCTCGTCTCTGATAATGAAGGAGTCTTTGTTACTAACTATATGGTACAGACCACAGAAGCCTGGTCCTACATCTGTCAGTCGTTACACAGTGACGTCTGGCCTCCGCAGGTGGGAAGCCAAGCAAATCAAATCACTTTGTCAATCACTGTAATATCCACTGTAAAAAAACAACAGTCGTTTCTGATACGAAAGATGCACATGCACATAAACAAAGCATAATTTGTATACACATGATTTGTATACAGTCTCAAAATATAGATGCAGTATTAAGCGACATTCTCATTGTCTGAGCTTCATTTCTTTTGTTGTTCAGTATAGTTTAGAAGGGTGGTGCAGTGGTTAAGCCATCGGACTATAGGCTGGTAGGCACAGGGTTCGCAGTCTGGTACCGGCTCCCACCCAGAGTGAGTTCTTAAGGGCTCAGTGGGTAGGTGTAAGGCCACTACACCCTCTTCTCTCTCACTAACTAATAACCAACTAACAACTAACCCACTGTCATGGACAGACAGCCCAGATTGCTAAAGTGTGTGCCCAGGACAGCGTGCTTGAACCTTAAGTGGATATAAGTAAGAAAATAATTTGAAATGTAATGAAAGAAGGGTGCATGATGCTTGAGTCATCTTGGAACTTGGTATGGTATGGTATAGGGCTTAACATGCACATTCAGAGCAAGATGTTTCAGCACACACCTGTCATGGACACAGGTGTCGAGCTCGGCCGGCTCCTCCGTTCAGAACAGGAAAAGAGTTTGGGGTGGGTGGGAGAAGGGATCGCTTGCACTGGCAGGTGCAAGAGAGTACCAGCAGCCCGACTGGGGTCGCTAACAGGCTGGGGGGAAAGGGGGAGGGTCTTGGTGCTATGGCATTTGGAATATCCCATAAGATTAATGCCAAAGAGAAAAAAGTGCACAATTTGAAGGAAGAAAATCTGGTACATTTTTAATCGGTCTGCCGAATTGGAAACTTGGAACATACACTAAAAAGTAAAGTTTGTTTTATTTAATGATGCCACTAGAGCACATTGATTTTTTATCTTATCATCGGCTATTGGACGTCAAACATATGGTCATTCTGACACTGTTTTTTTGAGGAAACCTGCTGTCACCACATAGGCTACTCTTTTAGGACAGGCAGCAAGGGATCTTTTATTTGCGCTTCCCACAGGCAGGATAGCACAAACCATGGCCTTTGTTGAACCAGTTATGGATCACTTTTCGTTGCAAGTGGTTTACACCTAACCATTGAGCCTTGCGGAGCACTCACTCAGGGTTTGGAGTTGGTATCTGGATTAAATATCCCATGCCCCAACTGGGATCCGAACCCAGTACCTACCAGCCTGTAGACCGATGGCCTAACCATGATGTCACTGAGGCCAGTTGGAACATATTTAATTTATGTGGTCAACTTATATGGTCAGCCTTTGCTGGAACATTCCCTATAGTTGCTGACATTTAATTTATGTGGTCAGCCTTTGCCTGAACATTCCCTATAGTTGCTGATACTAATAATTAATGTGGTCAACCTTTGCTGGTATTTAGCATATATAATGCCCACCAATCTAAAACCAGGCCAGGAAAAGAAACACAGATTGAAACACAGGCCAGTTGGCAAGACTGTTATAATGACAGTTGTCTTGACTATTAAAAGGAAAGTGTACCTAGAAAACTTGGGAGGAGGGTAATAAAACAACAATAACTATCTGTTAATTAACTCTGGGTGGAGGGTAATAAAACAACAATAACTATCGGTTATTTAACTCTGGGTGATATTCACCCATCAGATATACCCACTCAGACTGTACTTAATTGTTTAACCTATAAACTTAAACAGCATTCATTTATATTATATGGGATCTCGTCTGTGAAAAAGGGTACAGATAAGGCAAAATAACACAACTTATTGATGGTGGTGTTGGGGGGGGGGGGGGGGGGGGGGGGACTATTTCTCGTTCTAGCCAGTGCATCATGACTAGTATATAAAAGGCCATAATATGTGCTATCCAGTCTGTGGGATGTTGCATATAAAACATCACTTGCTACTAATGGATAAATATCTAGTTGGTTTCCTCTCTATGACTATATGTCAAAATGACCAAATATTTAACATCCACTAATAATAAATCAATATGCTCTAGTGGTGTTGTTAAACAAAACAAACTAACTTTAATGTTCAGGTCCTCAATTTGTCCCACCAAGATTAAACTAATTTGTAGAGACAAAACGTTGTTTAATATGTACAGCACTGAACCTAGAAATATTTACTAAATCACACAAGTTTGAACGATTGTTTTAGTTCTTAAAGTATTTTCAATAAACAGTGTTTTGGACGGGACAAAAAGGAGACCCTTATACATGTATGAATTGGCCTTAAAAGGACACATTCTGTGGAGGACATTGCGTCTTTTTGTTTGTTTTGCAGATGCAGTCACCTCTATGGGAGCAGGCTAAAGCTCATCGGTGCATTAAGTGTTAGCCTGATGTACATGTGATGGGTCATAGAATCACCCTTGATGGACTCCTGTCCCATCCATCCAAACTACACCAACTATGACATCAAACGTGGGGTCATGTAATGTACTGCCTATATGGGAAAATCCATGTGAAAGATCCCTTGTTGCATTTTCATAGTAGCTTATATGCTGGCAGTACATTTCTTTTATTTTTGAACCAAGTGCTGAAATAACCATAATTATGCTACATGCCAAACAGCCAGAGTTTAAAACATGCTTAGGTGTTATTATATAATTATTATTAGTATCCCCCCCCCCCCCCCCCCCCCCCTCCCCGAGTGGAACTAACTCAGCACTTGGTAAAGCAATTGCATGATGTGTAGTCAGTTTGGGATCGATCTCCATCATTCCAGACAGTGCACCACCACTAGTATATCAAAGGTTCTGGTAATGCTATCCTGTCTGGGGATGGTGCATATAACAGATATCTTGCTACTAATGGAAAATGTTGTGGCTTTCCTATCTAAGACTATATGTCAAAATTACTAAATGTTTGACATCCAATAGCCAGTGATTAATAAATCAAAGTGCTCTAGTGGTGTCGTTAAACAAAACAAACTTTAAATGTTTTTTTTGTGGGTTTTTTTAAAGAAAACCAACTAGAAACACAGGCTAAGCAAAGTTGTCTTGATTATCAAAACTTAATGTGGTAGGACTTAAGCTGTGAGGTGGGTAATAAAACAAACTGTTAATTAACTGTGATATTTAGCAATCAGATGAAGCCACTGAGGCTGTACCTGCTTAACCTACAAAGGTAAACATTTATATTATATATACAACTAGACAAAACATCTTAGGGTTATGGAAACTGGTGGCAGCTCAGTGCAAACCAGACAAAATCATCTGAGGTTTGGGGTTGGTACACAGCCCAGTGGAAAACACTCACCTGATGCGTGTCAGTCGAGGAATCAGGACTGAGTCCTGTTACTAGGCCCACTGGGCTTTGTTCTCATCCCAGCTAGTACTGGTGTAACAAAGGCCATGGTATGTACTATCCTGTCTGTGGTATGGTGTATATAAAAGATACCTTCTGTTAACTGAAAAGAATAGCCTGTGGAGGGTCTGTTTTCCATTACCCAAGTGTTGAATAAATGTTTCACTAGCCAATTAACACATTCATTTTTAGTGACTTTCCATTTTAAATACTTGAATATATCGATCCCCTTTTGTCACGAAACCAGATAAGTGTCACTATTACTTTTCGTATAGAAGACTAACAACCATAAATGTCAATACAGAATGAAAGCTTATTGGCCATCCCTTTCAATGTAAGCCGGCGCTGAATCTGCTGAAGTTCATGCCAGTGAAGACCTGGAGGGCAGTGTACACCTTGGAGTTGTATCACCACAAGGACCCCTCATGGAGTGGACTCCAGATGAAAACTTGGCAGAATGGTGCTACAGACAAGCATGGATTCCCAACATTATGACAAACCACACCATCCACCAGATGCTACAGATTATGCTTGGGGAGGACGAATACCAAAACTTTGTGAAGTCTTTTCTGGATTTACCAAAGGTCCTCCACAACTTCAAGCCATCATCTGGATCACCATAGCAACGTCAACCTTTCCACCAACCTCTGCCTCCTGTATAGGGCTTAGTTGGACTTTAAAAATGTTCAGCTCCAGTACAAAAACTTATGTTTATTTTTTGGTAAATAGTCCTGCTCAAATCACCTTAAACCTTTTCAGCCAAGCACTCAAAGCTTATTTTTGTATTTAGCTTTATTGTTCCAGACTTGAGTAAACTGATCAGTTCTTCATTTTTGGCTTTAGGTCTTTGACCTAACTACTAAATTCTTATTCCACATTTCGCCCACCTCAAACTTACCCTCCCCTTCCCATCCCGGACCTACTCACTGGTGATGTCAGAGATGAGGGTGCCTGAAACCTTCGTGGTATAGGTGCATGTAGATTTATGATTTAGTCAGCTAATGAAAAGTATTAATGGCAGCACTTATTTGCTTTCACAACAAAAATGGATCATAAATTATGTATGTGTAAAAAGTGAAAAAGTATTGTGCCCCATGACATGCAGAATGATTACACAACACTTTGTCAATGAAAAATGGTGAGTTTCAATGTTACGTATCAAATTCAGTTTAACAGCAGATATATAAAAAAAAAAAAAAGTTTTATTTAACAATGCACTCAACACATTTTCTTTACGGTTATATGGCGTCAGACATATGGTTAAGGACGACACAGATATTGAGAGAGGAAACGCACTGTCGCCACTTCATGGTCTATTCTTTTCGATTAGTAGCAAGGGATCTTTTATATGCACCATCCCACAGACAGGGTAGTACATACCACAGCCTTTGATATACCAGTCGTAGTGCACTGGCTGGAACAAGAAACAGCCTAATGGGCCCACCGACGGGGATCAATCCCAAGCCGACCATGCATTGAGCGAGCGCTTTACCACTGGGCTACAGACAGCAGATATAATGTATTGTTTGAAGAAATGACTTCTGTGACATTAACCACTAACAACTAACCATTTACTGACTGACCCAGCCAGACAGACAAGATAGCTGAAGTATGTGCCCAGAAGAGCATGTTAAACCTTAATTGGATATATAAGCACTGAAATCAATACAATCCCATCCTAAACGACATACATGAAAAATGTAAAACTTGTAATGTTTGTCTTATCAGCATTTGTTTTTGTATACCTGTGAAAAGCTGATAATTGTGAATCTCTCCCCTCAAAAAAAAAATCCCATTAAGATACCCCCCAAAAAACCACAACAAAATTGACTCTAGAAACAAAACAGAAACTGCATACAGCCAATTTAAGGGTGATATGAAAGTTGAGTCGTCAATTTGATTTATTTGTGGACATAGCAAGCATGCCAGAGTAAAAGCAAGAACCTATACACCTGTTGGTATCTTCACCAAGAAAACCTTTATAAAACAATCGAGACAAGCGAGACGTGACCTTGACCTTGGCTGCCAGTGAATGACGTGGGTTGGGTGTGGTGCTGGTGATATATTTGTAAACAAACAACATCTAGTACAATGTACATGCAATTATTTCCTGGCAAGATGAAAACAGCCGTCGAGAGATGTTCATCAGGTTGGTTGGCTCTAAATGCTAATTAATATAATACATAAGAAGCATTCTGAAAGTATTGCTAAAGCAGTACATGTCCTCTACCAGGCTCAACAATTTTTCAAATCTCATAAGTTCAAAGGCCATAACTCTGCTAAAACTGATAAATTGCCATGAACATCAAACTTGATCTGTAACAATACATACTAAAGCCACATAAAAAATTTCAGCTCAATATTGTGACAGATTGTGGGAGGAAAAAAAGGTCTGGAAAATAATGTTTTGTTTCTCCCAAGCTCAAGGGCCATAACTCTATTAAAAATGGATAAATCACCATGAAAGTCAAACTTGATCTGTATAACAGTACACAATAAAGCTATACACACAATTTAAGATCAGTATCTTGAGGCTTTGAGATAAAAAGTTTGGAAAACAGTATGTGGGACGGATGGACGGACAGACAGACAGACAGACAGACAGACAGACAGACAGACAGACAGACAGACAGAAACATAGGTGGACAGACTGATCGAATGACGGTGACAAAACCTACAGTCCCTTCCATTTGGAGTGGTAGGGGACTAACAAGTTCACTTTTGGATTTAGTAAAGTGAATAAAAGTCTTCTAAATAGAAATATTTTGAATGAATGAATGTTTAACGACACCCCAGCACGAAAAATACATCGGCTATTGGGTGTCAAACTATGGTAAAATGAAACAAGTGTGATGAGCATCATCAATATAAAAATTCAACAGTTAAATAAAAACACAGTGTAAAGGACCGTGTAAAAATGCAAATATCACAGATATATATATAATTAAAATTTTGAATAAAATTCAGTATCACGTAAAAATTGTAAAATAAGTTCTGGATGGAATCGAAAGGATTCCATCACAAATATTTTGAATATTAAATATATTTTAGTGATAAAAATGTAAGTATTTTCTATTTATTTATAACTTTTTACACATTTCTCTTTGCATTATGGTTACCATAAAAAACATATAATGTTACAACAAAAGTTATGAATTAAAACAATTCACTTTATTATTGCATTCTGCACACATACAAAGTATTAATCACACTGAAACCTGGGTGTTTTAATATTTTCAGTCTCTATGGATCAAAATTAGAGAATTTTACATAAGTGGCTGTCAGAACTAAATATTTTATGAGTTGCTTCAAACTGTATCAAACTTGTGAATAATGAATGCTTACAAAACTGCGAGTCATATTATAATAGTGGTATTCTTTGATTGCCCTATGTTTTTATGTTGTATGTAAGGAATGCCTACAGAACTGTGGGTTAATAGTCATATCAGTTGATTGCCCTATGTTTTTAAACACTGAATTGTATGTAGTGAATGCCTACAGAACTGTGGGTTAATAGTCATATCGGTTGATTGCCCTATGTTTTTAAACACTGAATTGTATGTAGTGAATGCCTACAGAACTGTGGGTTAATAGTCATATTGGTTGATTGCCTAGATCATCTCATTTGGGTAAAACTTTAAAATTGGTAAATTTTCATTTCTCAGGAGAAAAATTACAATCACTGTCAGTGTTTCAAAAACAACTGAAATGAACTGTTAAAATTTGTTTTAATTAACAGCACCACTAGAGCACTTTGATTTATTAATCATCAGCTACTGAATGTCAAACACTGAAAGTGCTCACAATAATAGAAGAAATATGATAGTGATCATGGCTAACAATATCACAGAGCAACAAAAATCGACTGCATTTAACATGACTATTAATTTTCACCCTATCTATAATTCAATGAAATTTCCATATTGACAGCTTTTTTTAACCAGGGTAAAAATTAGGTTAAAAAGAAGAAAAATAAAGCAAGAAAAAAAAAGAGAGGCAAATACAATACCAGAGAAAATAAATTGTATTTACTATTTGTGCCAATGTATGAGAAGCCCATTTATAGAGTTTGAAAAAGACAATCAATAAATCAATATTTTAGAATCCGATCTCTTTGCTTATGCACGCTCTATGATTTGCCAGAAGATAATTGGAAATCAGAAGCGTAAAATCAACTAAATAATGTTATCAAATCAACAATTATGGGAATAATATATTTAAAAACAGGTGAACACTTCTGTGCAGACATTTCCAAGCTGATCTATATCAATGGTTTCCAAACAACAACGGTAATGAATTTTGTTGATTCACAATTCAGTTCAACACAATTGCACAAATATTTTGACAGTAACCAGGTTTCTAATTTCGTTACAGTGATTTTCTTTTATTTGTAACAGTGAGTAACTCAATCTAGTTTGCAACTGAATGAAGCCATACATAAATATATTTGTATCCAAAAATAGTCTTCTGGTTTAATGAAATAGTGTGGGGAATGTTTGATTTAAATTTCAGTTGTAGTTGTAAATGAAATCTTGTGTATGTATGTCTAGCTGAGATGGGGGATGGGAAACTCTATTAACATGACGGGCGAGACGTAGCCCAGTGGTAAAGCTCTCGTTTTTATGCATTGTCGGTCAAGGGATCGATCTCCGTTGGTGGGCCCATTGGGCTGTTTCTTGTTTCCAGCCAGTACACCATGACCGGTATATCAAAGGCTGTGGTATGTGCTATCCTGTCTGTGGGATGGCGCATATAAAACATCGCTTGCTACTAATGGAAAAATGTAGCAGTTTTATCTCAGACTATATGTCATAATGACAAAATGTTTGATAGCCCATAGGCAATGATTAATAAATAAATGTGCTCTAGTGGTGTTATTAAACAAAACAAAATTTAACTATTAACATAACTATAACCAATTAAGGTTCAGGCATATCCACCCTGGGCATAACCTCTGATTTTGCCAATCACTGAGCCTAGGGCAGAATTAAGGGCAAATTGTAGGGGCAAGATACTGTTCAGTGGTATAGCACTCATCTGGGGTGTGATGGTTTGTTTGTTTGTTTAATGACACCACTAAAGCATATGATTTATTAATCATCAGCTATTGGATGTCAAACATTTGGTAAATTTGACACAATAGTCTCAGAGAGGAACCCGCTACATTTTTCCATTAGTAGCAAGGGATCTTTTATATACACCATCCCACAGACAGAATAACACATACCACAGCGTTTGATATAGCAGTTGTGGTTGACTGCCTGGAACAAGAAATAGCCAATGGGCCCACTGCCGGATCGATCCCCGACCGACCGTACATCTAGCTAGCACTTTACCACTTGGCTACATCCCGCCCCTTGGGTGTGATGGATTACATGGAATCTATTGGCTTCACTACACTTGGGTGATGGCTTTTTGTGTCTAACATAATATGCTTACATATATACTGAGAAGAAGAAACCAGCATTCTGAGAGTACTGCTAAAGCAATACATGTCCTTTACCCAGCCCGAGAAAATTTTGTATCTCCTAAGTTCAAGGGACATAACTCTGTGCAAAATGGGTAAATAGCCATGAAAGTCAAACTTGATCTGTAACAGTACATCATAATTAAAGCTATACATGAAATGTCATCTCAATATCTTGAGACCTTTATGGCAGGAAAACAAATTTCATTTATCTAAATTCAAGAGTCATACATGTAATTGAAAAATGGGTAAATCACCATCAAAGTCAAACTTGATCTGTAACAGTACATGATAAAGCTATACACAAAATTTCAGCTCAACATCTTGAGGCATTGTGAAAATAAGTCCCTGTCCTCATGCTATATATGTACATGTAAATCCTAGCAGACACGGACAGTGAGCTCTTGCTATATATCCTAGCCCTCATGCTATATATCCTAGCACTTATGCTATATATTCAATCAGACATGGACAACGAGTTCTTGCTATATATCCCTACCCTCATGCAATATCCTATCAGACATAGACAACAAGTTCTTGCTATATCTCTGCCCTCTTGATATATATATCCTAGCAGACATAGACAATGAGTTCTTGCTATATATCTCTGCCCTCATGCTATATACATGTATCATATCAGATATAGACAGTGAGTGCTTGCAACATCCCTGCCCTCATGTTATATATCTTATCAGACACAGTGAGTTTTGTTTATCCTTGCCTTCATGTTATATATCCTATCAGACACAGACAGTGAGTTCTTGCTATATCCCTGCCATCATGATATATATCCTAGCAGATACATACAGTGAGTTCTTGGTATATCTCTGCCCTCATGATATATATCCTAGCAGACACAGACTGGGAGTTCTTGGTATATCTCTCCCTCATGATATATATCCTAGCAGACACAGACAGTGAGTTCTTGGTATATCTCTGACCTCATGATATATATCCTAGCAGACACAGACTGGGAGTTCTTGGTATATCTTTGCCCTCATGATATATATCCTAGCAGACACAGACAGTGAGTTCTTGGTATATCTCTGCCCTCATGATATATATCCTAGCAGACACAGAGTGGAAGTTCTTGGTATATCTCTCCCTCATGATATATATCCTAGCAGACACAGACAGTGAGTTCTTGGTATATCTCTGACCTCATGATATATATCCTAGCAGACACAGACTGGGAGTTCTTGGTATATCTCTCCCTCATGATATATATCCTAGCAGACACAGACAGTGAGTTGTTGGTATATCTCTGACCTCATGATATATATCCTAGCAGACACAGAGTGGAAGTTCTTGGTATATCTCTGCCCTCATGATATATATCCTAGCAGACACAGAGTGGAAGTTCTTGGTATATCTCTGCCCTCATGATATATATCCTAGCAGACACAGACAGTGAGTTCTTGCTATATCCATGCCCTCATGATATATATCCTTGCAGACACAGACTGGGAGTTCTTGCTATATCCATGCCCTCATGATATATATCCTAACAGACACAGACAAGTGAGTTCTTGCTATATCTCTGCCCTCATGATATATATCCTAACAGACACAGACAGGGAGTTCTTGCTATATCCATGCCCTCATGATATACATCCTATCAGACACAGACATTAAGTTCTTGCCATATCCCTGTCCTTATGATATATATCCTAGCAGAGACAGACAGTGAATTCTGTTTCACGGTTAAGTGGTATACCAGAAAAGATCAAGATGGCAGATCTGTCTGCATATCTCACCTCTTATTAATTTAAAGTTAAAATAGCCAGACTCTGGCTGTACTGCTGTAGGTCTACACAAACTGTTCTTATTTCTAGTACAAAATAGTGAAACCTTTCAATTTAACTGGATCCTTTGTAAACTGGAATGCCCTTAAAAAAGGACATTTTTTACAGTGTTTTTTTAACTATCACTACAGGACAGAACCTCTCTAAAAAGAATACCCCTTAAAACCAGACTTTTTACCTACAGTTTAGAGGGGTTTCACTGTACATTCTAATGGACATGGAAAGGAATGTTTGTTGACCAACACCACAGAATATTGTCAAATCAGTGACTGTTGGGTACGTTCCAACATATAACTGCAATACAAGTCTAACAGACATAATAACTGGATGGATGATGAATTAGGGTTTTTGGGCAGATGGATGGATGGATGGATGGATGGATGGTTGGATGGATGGATGAATGGATAAATGGATGGGGAATTTGATGAGTGGATATGTCAATAGATGGATGGATATTGGGTGGGTAGGTAAGTGGATAGACAGGCCGAGGGATGGAAAGATGGATAGACAGATGGACGGATGGACAGATTGATGGATGGATGAGTGATTAGGTGAGTAGGTAGGTGGGCGGATGAGTGAGTGAGTCAATAGATGAACGGACAGAATGATGAAAAAGTGGGTGGATGAGTCTAAGAGTCAATGAGTCGATGCATAAATGGATGTAATATAGTATACATAGCTACTGAGTGGGTGGGTGTTTGGAGGTGCACTTCAGATGCACAGACAGATGAATAATACAGCCTCATTCTACATGTAATAGCAAAACAAAAATCAATCAGTTTAATACAAATTGACATTCGTCCTGCCATAAATACTTTCTTTATTGTTATTTTGTATGGCTTGAAATCCATAAAATACATCAACACACCTACTTACCTCCATTTACCTGTACAGGTGTACTGGAATAAATGTCAAATGCAATTGTGTTTCATCCCATTTTATTGCGCATATAATTAACACCTGCTTTTTTAACAGAAATCTAAAAGTTATAAATATACACTGGTCCTACATTGTTATTATACACTGGTCCTACATTGTTATTATACACTGGTCCTACATTGTTATTATACACTGACTCTACATTGTTGTTATACACTGATCCTATATTGTTATTATACACTGACCCTACATTGTTGTTATACACTGATCCTATATTGTTATTATACACTGACCCTACATTGTTGTTATACACTGATCCTACATTGTTGTTATACACTGATCCTACATTGTTGTTATACACTGACCCTACATTGTTGTTATACACTGACTCTACATTGTTATTATACACTGATCCTACATTGTTATTATACACTGATCCTACATTGTTGTTATACACTGATCCTACATTGTTATTATACACTGATCCTACATTGTTGTTATACACTGATCCTACATTGTTGTTATACACTGATCCGATATTGTTATTATATACACTGGTCCTACATTGTTATTATACACTGATCCTACATTATTATTATATACACTGATCCTACATTGTTGTTATACACTGATCCGATATTGTTATTATATACACTGAGCCTACATTGTTGTTATACACTGATCCTACATTGTTATTATACACTGATCCGATATTGTTATTATATACACTGAGCCTACATTGTTGTTATACACTGATCCTACATTGTTGTTATACACTGATCCGATATTGTTATTATATACACTGAGCCTACATTGTTGTTATACACTGATCCTACATTGTTGTTATACACTGACCGTACATTGTTATTATACACTGGTCCTACATTGTTATTATACACTGATCCTACATTGTTATTATACACTGACCCTACATTGTTATTATACACTGACCCTACATTGTTATTATATACACTGATCCTACATTGTTATTATACACTGACCCTACATTGTTATTATACACTGACCCTACATTGTTATTATACACTGGTCCTACATTGTTATTATACACTGGTCCTACATTGTTATTATACACTGGTCCTACATTGTTATTATACACTGAGCCTACATTGTT
This sequence comes from Gigantopelta aegis, assembly GCF_016097555.1. NCBI lineage: Eukaryota > Metazoa > Mollusca > Gastropoda > Neomphalida > Peltospiridae > Gigantopelta > Gigantopelta aegis. The sequence continues at coordinate 79,347,588 of NC_054708.1, read as the reverse complement.
ATTATACACTGATCCGATATTGTTATTATACACTGATCCTACATTGTTATTATACACTGATCCTACATTGTTATTATACACTGACCCTACATTGTTATTATACACTGACCCTACATTGTTATTATACACTGGTCCTACATTGTTATTATACACTGGTCCTACATTGTTATTATACACTGATCCTACATTGTTATTATACACTGATCCTACATTGTTATTATACACTGACTCTACATTGTTATTATACACTGATCCTACATTGTTATTATACACTGGTCCTACATTGTTATTATACACTGGTCCTACATTGTTGTTATACACTGATCTTACATTGTTGTTATACACTGACTCTACATTGTTATTATACACTGGTCCTACATTGTTATTATACACTGACCCTACATTGTTATTATACACTGAGCCTACATTGTTATTATACACTGATCCGATATTGTTATTATACACTGATCCTACATTGTTATTATACACTGATTCTACATTGTTATTATACACTGACCCTACATTGTTATTATACACTGACCCTACATTGTTATTATACACTGACCCTACATTGTTATTATACACTGACCCTACATTGTTATTATACACTGACCCTACATTGTTATTATACACTGGTCCTACATTGTTATTATACACTGGTCCTACATTGTTAGTATACACTGATCCTACATTGTTATTATACACTGGTCCTACATTGTTATTACACACTGACCATACATTGTTATTATACACTGATCCTACATTGTTATTATACACTGATCCTACATTGTTATTATACACTGACCCTACATTGTTATTATACACTGACCCTACATTATTATTATATACACTGATCCTACATTGTTATTATACACTGATCCTACAGGATATTATTTTAGAAGTGTTACAGGATAAACAGAAGTTGCTACCTCTGTTTTATACAAAACACCAACCTCGTCTAGTCGGGGAACACTGTGTTCAGTGTCATGTTGGGATTCGCTACACAAGTTTCAGAGATTGCTACATAATTTTAAAACATATAACAGTAGTTGCTAATCAATTTTCAATTACCTAGAAATATTGCTATCAGGATTTTGAAAACAAAATGTTCCCTGCTAGTTAATCGGTATTTGTCTCAGCAGAGCCTAGACAAATACCAATTAATACAGACTCAGTTGATAGTTTCCATATTAAAAAACACTCGTAACGAAATAACTATTTATGTGATCTAGATTAATAGTTTAGGGCACGAGTCCTTTTATAGATTGTTTTTCTAACAAAAGTCTCAAGAAAATCATTCGTTGGAGCGATCTCAAGCTTAAGCAAGCTCGAAGGCTTGATTTTCTTGAGACGAGTGTCAGAAAAACCATCTACAAAATGACGAGTGCCAGAAATGTTTTCTAGTTCAATCAGTCTTATAATTTTAATGTAATTATTATAAAATTCATTGCATTTTATTTTTGTGCAATGATATGACATTCTTTCTCTCAGCCAATATATATTACATCACTAGAATAAAGGAAGGAAGTGGTTTATTTAACGATGCACTCAACACATTTTATTTTTGTGCAATGATATGACATTCTTTCTCTCAGCCAATATATATTACATCACTAGAACAAAGGAAGGAAGTGGTTTATTTAACGATGCACTCAACACATTTTATTTATGGTTATATGGCGTCAGACATATGGTTAAGGATCATACAGATATTGAGGGAGGAAACCCGTTGTCGCCACTTCATGGGCTACTCTTTTTCGATTAGCAGCAAGGGATCTTTTATATGCACCATCCCATAGACAGAATAACACATACCGTGACCTTTGATGTACCAGTCATGGTGCACTGGCTGGAGTGAGAAATTCACTAGAATGTTCAGGGGTGGGAATTGGTGAATTGTAAAAATGAGGAAATCTAGACAGGTTCCGGAAATTCTTGAAATCCTAGGTTAAAATCTGTGCCATCTGACACATTTTGGAGGAAAGGACGATTACAATGCGAGGAAACATAATGTTCCATGAGAGGAAAACAGCTGATCTGAGGAGAATTCCCTCCCCTGAGTGTTACATATTACATAACGTCACATACTACCTTTGATTATAGAACGACATAATGAACAGGTAGCAATGGCAGTCTACCTCCTAAATGACGAGAACAATTAACCAATGTTCTAGATTATTTTTCTAGCACAGCTTTCTGGCACCTTTCTAATGGTTGATTGAACTAGAATAGCAAATATTACCAAAGTTAAGTTTGTTTTGTTTAACTATACCACTGGAGCACATTGATTAATTAATCATTGGCTATTGGATGTCAAACATTTGGTAATTCTGACAGATAGTCTTAGAGAGGAAACCTGTTACATTTCTCCATTAGTAGCAAGGGTTCTTTTATATGCACCGTCCCACAGACAGGATAGCACATACCACAACCTTTAACCATGCCGTTGTAGTACACTGGTTGGAACCCAATCAGTTGAAAGGATCCACCAAGTACTCAACCGGTTGAGCTAAATCTGCCCACCCATCCCGTCAACAGGTTAGTACCATATTCCTCATGTAATAGCTTATGGTTTCCTATTCCATTGTTAGAAGAGTTATTTTTGGAACAGAGTCATGATGACCACAACTGTATAATTAATGACCAGAATAACTGTTGTGTACAATGTGATCTCCTCTTGATTCGTCCAGCTGAATATCGACAAAACTGTCTGTGATTAACAAGGTCAAAGACAAAGGTAGGTTAATGACGTCTGTTAATTGAAAGAATATAATGCAGCAATGGGTTTCTTCTTAACATTATTTAGATCACAAGTTTTCATAATTTTCAATAAAAGCTGAATATCTATAACTGTTTTGAATTAAAATGTGGTGGGCTTTAATGTCGTTGAACAAGAAGAACAAAAGTACTTACTTTCCCCCAAAAATAAGTGATAAATAACTACAACTATTCTGTTTGATATATAACTTTTGCATAAAGAACTTGAGAAAAATTAATTGTAATGTACTGCCATTTGGTGTAAACAGTGAATTCATCAAGAATTCTGGGTATACAGAAAAATGAATCTTGAATATCCATTGAAGCAGCTAGCAGCCAGTTCTTCAAGGATAAAGTATTATAATTGCAGTATGTATGCAATAACTGTGACAGACACAGTTAACATGTCAATCATCCTCTATACATTTTCTTACTAAAATTAACCTTTTTCTACTTGTAAATTAATTAATTATATGGTTGTAATTTTAAGAGAAACAAAAACAAAATTTTATGTTAAATTCTAGGTACAGAGAAATTTCTAAAGTGGACACCCATGGGATCAAGTGAAATGTTTGCTTTTAAGTGGAAATTGGTTTAGAGACTGATCGGTACCGATATTTAAAGAAAAGTAAAGAACTGACTGTGATGTTGTACAGTGCCACCTACACTAGTGTTAAGTTATTCCCCTTGGCTACACACTGAAAAAAATCCAGTTTTATGAGGGTCCAGTTTTATGAGGGTCCAGTTTGCTGAGGGTCCAGTTATGAGAGCTTTCACTGTGTAATCTTTACAATTCAAAACAAAAATTATAAACAATTTTGTTTGGTGGTAACCTGTTATTTATGCAAATCTGATAGAGTCCCTTTAAAATTATGCCTTTAAAAGGACATTCCTGAGTTTGCTGCATTGTAAGATGCTTCCGAATAATAAAATATTTCTACAATTAAACTTACATATTAAATATATTTTCTTGTTTAGAATATCAGTGTCTGTATATTCAATGTGATTCTGGTCATCTTAATATTTATAAAAAGCCCAAACTGGATTTTGTCTTCAAATAATTTTGTATGTATGAAAAAATTATATTTTTGGAAATAAAATGAAATTTAACCTAGTACAAATATTAGAACGATCAAAAACACATTTAATATACAGCCACTAATATTTTATGCAGAAAAATATATCTGATATGCAATTACATTCATTTCAACTTATTTCCATGCTTATATCCAATTAAGGTTCTGGGCACACACCTAAGCTATCTGGGCTGTCTGTCCAGGACAGTGGGTTAGCTGTTAGTTGGTTAGTGGTTGGTGAGAGAGAAGAGGGTATAGTGGCCTTACACCTACTCATTGAGCCCTTAAGAACTCGATCTGAGTTGGAGCTGGTACTGGGCTGCGAACCTGTACCTACCAGCCTGTAGTCCGATGGCTTAACCACTGCGCCACCATTAAAAAGTCATTGTTAGTTGATAACATCTTAAAAAGTGCAGCAAACTCAGGAATATTCCTTTAACACCCTCTAACATGGGATCTTTCAGTGCAAAGCTTTGGGATTTTTTACTGCATGATCTGTTGTTTTAAATCAGTAATCTCTGGACTTAGTTTCTCATGTGAGTCACAATGCATGTATCCTTTCTTGTGGTTGGGATAACGTCACAGAGGATAAAAGTGCTGACTCGGAATTTAGAAAAGGAAAACTCTCTAATTGAAATTGGCTTATCCAAGAATTTTCTGGTGTTTACAGGCTGTGTAAGAAGAAAAAAATGCTGCAATGTATTAAACAGATATTTTTAGAAGCAAATTAATAAGAAATGAACATGCGTTATATAATTCAACATACTAATTACATAGAAAGCTATTTTGATTTAATATTAAAGGCATGTTACCAGATGGGGTTTGGCAGCTAGGGTTAAAGAACACAATTTCAAATATTCAATTTTGTTGTTATTAATTTGCTTTGAATTTAATCATTAGTTTGAAATATAACCCATTAAAAGTATATTAATGTTTGTTACAAATAAATGAGTTACGTTAAGTAAAAAAAGCAAAACGTTAATGTTTGTTACAGATGAATGAGTTACGTTAAGTAAAAAAAGCAAAACGTTAATGTTTGTTACAGAAGAATGAGTTATGTTAAGTAAAAAAAGCAAAACGTTAATGTCTGTTACAGATGAATGAGTTACGTTAAGTAAAAAAAGCAAAACGTTAATGTTTGTTACAGATGAATGAGTTACGTTAAGTAAAAAAAGCAAAACGTTAATGTTTGTTTCATTTAATGACACCACAGTGATAATTAAAGTGCTCACTTGATGTGCAGTCGGTTTAGGATTGATCCCCATCGGCGGCCCATTGGGCTATTTCTCAGTCTAGCCAGTCATCAACAACTGGTATATCAAAGGCCATGGTATGTGCTATCCTGTCTGTGGGATGGTGCATAAAAATGATCCCTTGCTACTAATGGAAAAAATGTAGTGGATTTCCTCTCTAAGACTATATGTCAAAATTACCAAATGTTTGACATCTATTAGATGATGATTAAAATGTGCTCTAGTGGTGTTGTTAAACAAAAAACTTCTCTTTTTTTAATGACACCACTGGTTTATTAATGAACAGCTAAAAAAGAGTGTGTATGCATGTGTAAGTGATGATAAATGTATATTACTATACTATGCCAACCCTGAAATTATTTAATTGTTCTGAACCAATAAAAGTTGTTTTCTTTTAAAGTACTAATATATTTTTATTATTATTATTATTATTTTTAAATGTGACCAATCTTTTACTGATTGCAGTTTGACTATATAAGACTACTTGAATTTGTGTACATATTTTTAAAAACAAATTCACAAAATTACTATTTTTGGTCCAGCTTAACTCAACCCTGTTCTGTCTTACAACTGTAGTATAACAACAACCAAAGACGTATTGGCCAATAACAACACATTTTAAACTATGCCAATTTGGTGTCAAACATAATTGCTATTTCAACACTTGTTAGTAACAGTGAGATAGAAAGTTAAAGTATGTTTTTGTTTAATGTCACCACTAGTGCAAATTGATTTATTAAACATCGACCACTGGATGTTAAAAATTTGGTAATTTTTTTACTTGTCTTAGAGAGGAAACCCACTACATTTTTCCATAATTAGCAAGGGATCTGTTATCTGCACCATCCCACAGACAGGATAGCACATACCATAGCCTTTGATATACCAACCATGGTGCACTGACTGGAATGTGAAATAGCCCAATGGACCCACTAACTGGGACTGATCCTAGACCGACTGTGCAGCAAATGAGTGCTTTACCACTGGGCTATAGAAAAGCCCACCAGCACCACAAAGACCACTCCTACCTAAATATCTTTTACTAGATATAATTTCTGCCTAGCACAGGAAAGTTGGGGTATGGTGACCTTACACTGGACTTTGCCCCAAAAATACAGCCGCCAATGACACAATGGTGACAGCCAGTCCTCATTAGCCAGTCCACATCAGCCAGTCCTCATTAGTCAGTCCACATTAGCCAGTCCTCATTAGCCAGTTCTCATTAGCCAGTCCACATTAGCCAGTCCTCATTAAACAGTCCGCATTAGCCAGACCTCATTAACCAGTCCTCATTAGCCAAGGATATATACATGGTGACCATTGTATACAGCCACTTCTATGTCAAGTGACAAAGATGATGTTTTCCATTTCCACTGTATTTATGGAATTCATCTTTGTATGCAATATGTAGCAAGATTTGTGTTTGGTAGTTGATTGGACTGGAGTGCAAAAAGATCCTTGCGAAACACAGCATCAGGTAGATACTAAGAAGGTGGTCGGCAGTGTAGATCAAAAGAGAAGAAATTATCAGAAAGATCAGAAACTATTAAAAACAGCCTTGTGTACTGAAGTCAAGATAGGACATACAATAGTCTTTGAATGAATGAATGAATGAATGAATGAATGAATGAATGAATGAATGAATGAATGAATGAATGAATGAATGAATAAATGAATGAATGAATGTGTAACAACACCCCAGCCAAGAGATATAAATGAGCTATTAGGTGTCAAACAAAGGTACGGCAATGGCCTTTGCTAAAGCAGTGATGGTGAACAGGTTAGGATGGGAAGAAACCTGACACACAGTAGTCCACACCAGGTGAATGCTGCGACATGGATCTAGATCCTGCCCATGTCTAGTGATGATGAATGACCTCACTTAAACTGTTACAAAAATATAATCAAATAAATATACCCATGGAAAGAAATAAGGGATCATACAAATAGTAACAGAAAACCGCGATTGCAACCAAAACCCTCAATCCACAGTGTCATGTTAGTGGCAGTGAGTGTGACACTACTGACAATCAATCCAACATTACAACTTTATATGAAATACAGGCATTACTAAATACAGACATTACACTGGCATAGGAAGCGACAGGGGGCAAGGGGGCATGTGCAGATATTTTGCTTTATATTTGCTTTATAATAGAGTAAAAGTGTGTAAATATAAAAGTGTGCACTGGCTTGTATGGCATTTGACAGTCCACTGACTTAATTGTTCTGCCATTATGACAAAGTGCAGTGTGTAACATATGGCAGTTTCAACATTTAATCTTGATAGTGAGAAAGGAAATCTGCTGCTGTCATGTACATAGGGATTTATGTGATTATTTAAATGCTCTTTTCCACACATACATGTATAGGAACACAAATAACACAGCCTTCAGTAGATATAGCTTTTGTGGAGCAATGGTTGGAATGGCATAAAACAAAACCCAGACTTGTCCATTGTGGGTGATTGATCCTATGATCCCTTCCACCTCAGGTGATTACTCTACCACTGAGGTACATCCCATCTGACGTGGCAGACAAACATAGTTCAGTGATATCCTCGTTGGTTGGTCCACACATTGGATAATTTACCATATTAACTATTAAAACAGCATTGTGTATTATATTATACTTATAGACATGCACTTTCCCATAGTAAGCTATTTCTATTAACTATTAAAACAGCATTGTGTATTATATTATACTTACAGACATGCACTTTCCCATAGTTAGCTATTTCTATTAACTATTAAAACAGCATTGTGTATTATATTATACTTACAGACATGCACTTTCCCATAGTTAGCTATTTCTATTAACTATTAAAACAGCATTGTGTATTATATTATACTTACAGACATGCACTTTCCCATAGTTAGCTATTTCTATTAACTATTAAAACAGCATTGTGTATTATATTATACTTACAGACATGCACTTTCCCATAGTTAGCTATTTCTATTAACTATTAAAACAGCATTGTGTATTATATTATACTTACAGACATGCACTTTCCCATAGTTAGCTATTTCTATTAACTATTAAAACAGCATTGTGTATTATATTATACTTACAGACATGCACTTTCCCATAGTTAGCTATTTCTATTAACTATTAAAACAGCATTGTATATTATATTATACTTACAGACATGTACTTTCCCATAGTTAGCTATTTCTCATTCTAGCCAGTGCACCACAAATAGTATATCAAAAGCCATGTTATGTGCTGTGCTGACCTGTCTGTTGGATATGGTCCATATAAAAGATCCCTTGCTATTCATGAAAATAAATGTAGTGGGTTTCCTCTCTAAGACTATATGTAAAAATTATCAAATATTTGACATCCAATAGCCGATGATTAATAAATACATGTGCTCTAGTGGTGTCGTTAAACAAAAAGAAAGTTGAACTTTTTCTGGTTCAGTCGTAGAGAACTCACCTAAGGTATGGTATGGTGCAGGATCAATCACCATTGATGTATTTGGCTTTTCTTCCCATCCCAACAAGTACTAAAAAGGCTGTGTTATGTATTGTCCTGTTTATGGCTAAGTGCATATGTACTGTCCTGTTTACAGGTAAATTTTATATGCATTTATAAAAGATCCATTGCTGCTTTATTGGTAGTCGCCTATGTGGTTTCTTCTAAATTTGTTCACCACTCTTGATCTCATGTCAAAATAATCATATGTTAGACACCAAATAGCTGTAGCTTAAAATGTGCTGAGATGTCATCAAATGAACATTCCTTTACAGATAAATAAGGAACATGAATGAATGAATGTTTAACAACACCCCAGCACAAAACTGCACATCGGCTATTGGGTGCCACAAAATAGGGAACAATTACCTTCTTGTTCAACAGTTGGTTTGTCAACTTAATGGCCAACAGTGGGACACTAGTCCAATCTATATCTGCCATCAAACTGAATTTAACAAATTCACTTTCACAGCAGCTATATCGGATAATGGATATATACCAGCCAGTGTGAGGCCTACATGTTATTTCTGAGACTTATCAGAAAATTTGTATGTAGGAGACTATCATGTAGCTATAAACTTGTTCATTAAAAAAATATATCAGGTAACCCATTTCCTTTTAGCATAACCCGTTATGTCCAGGTAAATGGTATCCTAAATTGTGGTCGAAAAAGAAAAAGGTTATGCTAAATTAGATTTGTCTGATCAGTGTGCAAAGAAATTATCTTTCTTGCAATTTACAGAGGTCTAATCTACAAATGAAGGTCTGTCCATCCAAATGATATTGCAGAAAACCAAAATGGATGAAAAAAAAAAAAAATTAAAATAAAATAAATAAAATTTTACACTTACGATTTTCTTTTGAAAATAACAAGTGTTTTCTCAAGCGTGGAAACAGCTGATAAATGATCATGCGAAACATGCGTCCACCTTTTATGAAATTTTTAGTCACTCTCACTGTGATGGGTGAAGAACATTTACATTTCCAACTGAACATCTAAAGGTTCCGCAAGAATTAGGAATCCAGTTTTTTACAATAACCAGGAACTGATAATCTACAGCAACCTGTGGATCCTGCAAGAGTAGATAGCCCACGGAAACACAGCCTTAATTCCCGACTCCTTATGGCTTCACCCACATTGATGCATCCAACACTGACACTGTGATTACAGACTGGTCCATTAAACTTCTCAGGGGTAGCAGGATGCTTCCAGAGCTCTTGGATATGCAGACGAAATCCCAATAGTTTGTTCAGACAAAACCAGACTTGTCAATTACACCACGTTATTATTATTATTTTAGACTAGGTATATTAAACAAATTGATGCATACCACTCCCATAGGGGGTGCAATGAAGTATGAAGATAACATAACTGCAAAAATTAATTGAAACTAAAATTAGAAGAAATGAAAAAAGTGAGAAAAAAAAATGCAATTAAATGTACCATGAGTTAATTCACAATGCAATCAAATTCTTTTTTCCGATTGGGGGGGAATAACTCAAAGCAGGAGGTGTGTTGCACTGGATTGCCAATTGGTGCTAAATCCGACATGATGCAATGCCGAAGAGAAATGACCAGGGTAAGATAAGTGTCAATAATAATCCAACAGGGCCTCGATTATCAACTGACAGTAAGAAGATATTTCTGGAGGAGACAATCTCTCTCTTACTATCTGTTGCATGGTTTGAAGTTTTTACAGTCAACAAAGAGTTTGTTGTTTGTGGGTGATTGGTTTCCTTCATCGGGCTTTATCAAGCATTAAAGGACCACTGCTAGAGTGAGTTTTGTTACCATATATATTGTTCAGCTTCATTTTAGGGGCAGGATATATATCAGGGGACAATATTTCAAAATTTTAGGTAACCAAAAGTTTTACTTAGGTAATCGATTTTTTGGTTACGTGAATATAGTTCTCGTAAACCAATGACGTAGACCTACCTAATCCTAAAACACTTGAACTATCTGACCATTTGACTTCTAATAGGATACTTTTAATTTTAAAATTAATTGTTCACCATGTAACCCAATTGGCGGATCACATGATTTTAAAGTTGCATAACCGACACACAAACAGAACAACAATTTAATTTTAGAAATTAATTGTTCACAACATAATTAATTGTTCACCACATAACCAATTGGCATATCACACGATCTTAAAGTTGTGTAACCGACACGCAAACAGAACAACAGTTCTCGTGAAATATTGTGCCCTGTATATTGTTCAGTCTGTACAGTGCTTGGGTCATAGGATCGAACCTCCTCAGTGGATCCATACTGTGATTTTTTTGTTCTTATCCCAACCAGGGCTTTGTAACTGGTACACCAAAGGCCATGGTATGTCCTGTCCCGTCTGTGGAAAAGTATGTAAAAGATCCCTTGCTGCTAATGGCAATGTGTAGCCACTTTTATTAAATATTTGACACTCAGTAGCTGATAATTATCAAAAAAACATTTTTCAGCTGCATTTTAATATAAATAAGAGGCAGGACATAGCTTAGTGGTAGAGCATTCATCTGATGTGCAATGTGTTGTAAGGATCACTCATGACTAAAACATCAAAGGTTGTGGTATATACTGTCCCATCTATGCCATTTTGTTTTACCAACTTTCTTTCCATTTCTCTACCCTCCCTCTTTCTCTCCCTCTCTTTTATATCTTCTTCTCTCCCATCTCTTCTCTCTCCCCGACTCTCTCATTTATTCTCTCCCTCTTCTCTCTCTCTATTTCATTATCTCCCTCTCTTCTCTCTCTCTGTCTCATTATGCCTCCTTGTTCTTCTGTCTGTCTCTTTTTCTCAGTCTTTTCTCTATTTCATTATCTCTGTCTCTTCTCTCTCTCCTTGCTCTTCTGTCTGTCTCTCTGTCGGTCTTTCTTCTCTCTTATTCTCTCTTCTCTCTCTCTCTCTCTCTCTATTTCATTATTTCCCTCTCTTCTATCTCATTATCTTTCATTGCTCATTTTTTTTCTCTCTCTCTCTCTCTCTCTCTCTCTCTCTCTCTCTCTCTCTCTCTCTCTCTCTCTCTCTCTCTCAAACAACCATATAGCTTTGACATGTGCTGAGCTGTCATTACACATATACATACATTCCTTTTCTTTTTCCATTTTAAATAAAACTCTTTCACTGATGGACTTTATGGCTGCCTTATTAAAAGTACATTCCATGTCCTTGATACCTATAAATAACTGTCAAAGCTTCTAATGCCAGGTTTAGAATGAGTGCCTTAATTTAATGGATTCTACATCAATGTTTCCAATCTAAAAAACTAAATTTTCCACCTTCTGCTGATAAATCATCTAATGTCTTTTTTTTATTAAAAATGTGTTTGATGGATATCACAAGAATAATTAATTTTTTGATGAACCAAATTCCCTAATGGACCTCAAATATGCCAGTTCTATTAAAAGAGCATTAAACCAAGTTGGGTGGGTTGGGGTGGGTGGTATTACAAGCATCTAGGACTAGCCTATATTATATATAGAGCAAAACTCACAAATAACATACATGTAACAATGGTCAACCACTGTATAATCATTGATTTGAAGAAAGGAATGTTTCTTCCACGACTACCAGCACATAGTTTAGTCAGAATTTAGTGGTTGTCTTAAAACATTCCTGTCGGTAGGCCCATTGGGTTATTTCTCATTCCAGTCAGTGCACCACGACTGGTGTATCAAAGGTCGTGGTATGTGCTATCCTGTCTGTGGGATGGTGCATATAAAAGATCCCTTGCTACTAATGGAAAAATGTAGCGGGTTTCCTCTCTATGACTGTGTCAGAATGACCAAATGTTTGACATTCCATAGCTGATGATTAATAAATCAATGTGCTCTAATGGTGTCATTAAACAAAACAAACTTTTAAAGATACAAAAAAAAATTAATATTCAAATCAAAGAACTTTAAACATGCATTATTATTTTCAGTATCATCACAAGTGGTTTTGAGATAATGGAACATCTTACAAGAGCCATTAATTGGGATGTGTTAGGTGGCAACACCTGATACTTAATCAGAATTGCTATTTACTGTAGGTTGCAAGTGCTGCCATTTAGAATGACCATTCGAGGTGCTATATGTCAAAATGGAAGATTTGTACAATATTTTGTTCTTTAAAAATAATAAACAAAATGGACTGAGGACGTCTTTGCATATGGTAGCCATTGATGATCACCAATTAAGTTTTTAAATTGCCTTATGTCCAATAATTGGCCATTTTCCATGTGTGACAATTTGTGACTTGATGTGAGTGGGATGTAGCCCAGTAGTATGGCACTCGCTTGATGCGCTGTTGGTTTGGGATCGATCCCTGTCAATGGGCCTATTACATGGGCTATTTCTCGCTTCAGCCAGTGCACCATAACTGGTGTATCAAAGGCCGTGGTATGTGGTATCAATGTCCTCTAAAGGTGTTGTTAAACAAACAAACTTTTGATGCAAGCACGCATGGTTACAAAAACAACATGCTGCGTGTACGAAAACACGGCTACTAATAACCACAGAATTAATTTTTTGATGCATTATTTTCCCACAATCCGCACCTACACCATTACCATGGCCCTATAAGGTATCTTGGGCACACACCTCATCTATCTTGGATATTTGTGTTATCTGTCTAGGATGGTTAATAGTTATAGTAATTACTTGGTAGCAAGAGAGAAGTGAGAATCTGGGTGAGAGCTGGTACTGGGAACAGAACACGGCAACTTCGAGCCTATAAAAGTTGAATCCCAATACCATGTGGTCATTTATACCAATCCATAACTGGTTCAACAAAGGCCATGGTTTGTGCTATCCTGCCTGTGGGAAGCGCAAATAAAAGATCCCTTGCTGCTAATCGGAAGAGTAGCCCATGTAGTGGTGACAGCGGGTTTCCTCTTAAAATCTGTGTGGTCCTTAACCATGTCCGACGCCATATAACCATAAATAAAATGTGTTGAGTGTGTTGTTAAATAAAACATTTCTTTCTTTCTTTTCATTTATACCAGAACACATATTGATTTACGTGCTGATATGCAATACAAGAGCTGGCTATGTGTTATGTCATTTTTATATCACAGCTATTATTACACGGTCTTAATGAACTTCAGCCGATACGTAGTTTTGTGCTTGGGTGTCATCAAGCATTCATCCATTCCAGTCTCATACAAATATCACTATCTCTCTGTTTCAATCTTTCTTTCTCCCATCCTCTCTCTGTGTGTCTCTCTCACTCTTTCCCTTCCTGTCTCTCTCTCCATCCTTCCTTCCTGTCTCTCTCTCCATCCTTCCTTCCTTCCCTCCCCCTTTCTGTGTGTGTGTGTGTCTCTCTCTCCCTCCTTCCTTCCCTTTCTCTGTGTGTGTTTCTCTCTCTCTCTCTCTCTCTCTCTCTCTCTCTCTCTCTCTCCTCTCTCTCTCTCTCTCTCCATATATCTCCATCAGAATGTTTTGACAGGTTTTTACACAAAGGACAAATGCTTAATTTATCAGTGTTGCCTCTCAGCACATCTAACTTCTGAAGTAATTGCATTTTGCAGTCTTTTGTGTGCACACTGAGTGGCCAGGCTATTTATGGCTGTGAAATTGGTCAGTTCCCTGAGAAAAGCATCTGAATAATTCCCAGCAATCTGTTAGCTTGGTGCCAGCTGAAGGACTTGAAATTTGGTTACCATCATCAAGCTGGTTTTTCCAAGTGACACACAAATACAAGACCATATCAACCAATCTAAAGTCTATGTAATTTGTTTACTGGAGTTTATAAAATTGTCTTTACATCTCAAAGGTGGATAGGACGAAGCCAATAGCCAATGATTAATAAATCAATGTGCTCTAGTGGTGTCGATAAACAAAACAAACATCTAAAAAAGCACTATACATACACCATGGGTGATTTTTTATGGAATTTGTAAATATTTAGTACATTAACAAAACAAACATGCTGTACATGGACGAAAAATGTAAAAATCAAACTTTTCTTTAAAAATATTGTTATATCATGTAGAACTAAGATTTAATAACTAAAAATTAAAGGCTATACAATTTGTTATTTTTGTTTATTAAAAACAAGAAGGAAAACCAAGACCAGTGAGCATGTGTGTATTTGTTTGATGATACAGACCACAGTACATATTAATCTTTGGCTTTAGATTTCTTACATTTGGAAATTGTAAGACACATGGTCTAGATAATGAAAGAAGGAACTCACTGCTGCCTAATATCATTTCAGTTAACAATGTGCTTTGTCTCTGATATTGCAAACCTTACACTGTTTGTCAATATTCTTTTGAACACCCCCTCCCCCTAAAAGAAAACACTACTTTAACATCTACCTGGCATGTGGCAGAGGGCGAAATCATCCAGCACTTTATACAGCTGCATCTTTAAGGTCTTTTACACACATGCAATGAATTTCATGCCTTTGTTTTAGGGAACTGCATTTTTTGCATATATAAAAATTATATGAACATTTTTTAAAAGGAGAAAATTTAATCTTTGCCATTATACTATGCAGCAGAATTTGCTACTTGATCAATTTTAAAAAGTGCACTACATGCAGCATGAAAAAGTGCACACTGCATGATTCAAACCAAGTGAACAATTCATTATTGTAAACCAGCAAAAAAATTGCATGCATATAAATTCTGTATTGTTCAAGCTCAACACAAAGTTGTGAAATGTAGACTCACTCATTTTCACTACAGATAGTGTACAAATGGTTGTCTGTGAAATTTACATGTTGTAAACATGCGCTTAGGTAGGTATTCACAAATAGCAAAAACCTTATATTATATTAATCTGGTTTTCAGTATACTGAATATCTTTCAGGGGATTTCAAGATAAAAAGCATGCCACACACTGCATGGACACCATGTGCATGTGCAACCAGCTTAACACATTGTACATAACGTTAAATTAATGGTATCATTATGGTCATCATGACTATGTTCTGAAAACAGCTGTTGCAACAATGAACCAGCAAACTGCAAATAATTTCATCAGAAATATGACATACATGTATTAAGATTGCATATGTTGCCTGTGTGATCTTTGGGTATATAACATATTGAATAATTTATAAGACTTTAAAGTTACAATTTCTAGTATGTTTTTATCATTTAAAAGTTGTTATAAAATTGGCACCAGTGCATGGCTAAACCATTGGCCACTTGCAAACAAATTTATAATACTGGTTTTTATATATCAGTTGAATCTCAATAAGTGACAGTAACACCATCATTAACGTCAGCCAATATACAACATAGTTATTTCCTAATTTTAGTTGATGAAAAAGGCTTCATTAGTTATAAACATGTTGCAATGGCAATGAAGTCATGACAGCCTCTTTAATAATTAACAAATGCAGGTGTATGTTGGCCATGAATTTCTGCATTTCAAATTTAAACACATCAAACACAAACAAGTTATCATGATCACTGTCTATAATTCACCACAATCAGTTTGAACTATTATTAAAATTAAATTATTTAAAGAAAAACATGTAAACAAAAAGTAACAGAAATGTATAACGTTTTAATTTTAAGCACTTGCTTTATGCTCGATTGGGTTGGGATTAATCCCTGTCAGTGGACCCACTAGCCATTTCTTGTTCCAACCAGTGTACCACAATTGGCATATCAAAGGCCATAGTATGTGCTATTCTGTCTGTGGGATGGTACATATAAAAGATACCTCACTATTAATGGAAAAATGTAGCGATTTTTGTCTCTAAGACTAAATGTCAAAATTACGAAATGTATGACATCCACTAACCAATGATAAAGCCATATACAAAATGTCAGTTCAATATATTGAGGCCTTGCAAACACAAAGTTCAGAAAACTATATAGCTGGATGGATGGATGGACAGATGAATGGACAGATGGATGGATGGACAGATGAATGGATGTATAGAAAGATGGATGTACAGACAGATGGTCAGATGGAGACAAACCTACAGTCCCCTCCAGCTGCAGGGGACCAATAAAATAAATCATTAGACAGAAATCTGTAGCAAGAAAACAATAGTTTGTTTCATTTTACTTTAAAATACAAGGTTCAAACATTAGGTTATAGTATTAATTTCATTGGAAAAATTATCCTCTAAAGTACACTACAAACCCATCTGTAAAAGTAGATGACTACTATTGACCAATCTCAAGTAACGTGAGGAGAGCACGAGCCGGTCACTGATGCATTGTCATGTTAATAAACTAAAAATATCATCCCATCAAATCTGGCCTGTTTGTTATGCATTACATTTACAATTTAATTCCCTCCATTAGCCCGCGAGACTTGATAGCTTAAAAGCCTACACAGCTGGAAAAAAAATAGAAAGAAGGAACTTCTCGCTGGCTAGACACTGTAGAGTTACGTTAATGTTTAAATTAGCATATCAATGACATTAATTTTAGAAATGTTCAGAGTTTAGTAGAGTACTGTGCCAATCAAATTGAGAGAAACAGACGTTCCGACAGAGAGGGAGAAAACAATATTGACAACTTGATCAGCCTAATAAGAGATGGGGGACAGTCCAACAATCTACTGGTTTTGTGTGGAGGTGCGGCAGAATGTGGCCCAGTGGTAAAGCATTTACCGGAAGAAGACGAACAAGAAGAAAATGTTTTATTTAACGACACACTCAACATATTTTATTTATGGTTACATGGCATCAGACATATGATTATAGATGACACAGATATTGAAGGAGGAAACCCGCTGTCGCCACTTCATAGGCTACTCTTTTCGATTAGCAGCAAGGGATCTTTTATATGCACCATACCAGATAGGATAGCACATACCATGGCCTTTGATGTACCAGTCGTGGTGCACTGGCTGAAGCGAGAAATAGCCCAATGGGCTCATTTACCGGATTCTCAATTGATCTAGGATCCATCCCTATTGGTGGGACTAATTGGGATATTTCTCACTCTAGCCAGTGCTCTACAACTGGTATAAGAAAGGCCATCATGCATACCATCATGTTTGTTGGATGATGTATATGAAAGAAAATTTAGTTTCGTTTAACAACACCACTAGAGCACATTCATTTATTAATTATCAATGGCTATTGGATGTCAAATATTTGGTAATTTTAACATATAGTCTTAGAGAGGAAACCCGCTGTATTTTTCTATTAGTAGTAAGAAATCTTTTATATGCACCATCCCACAAACAGGATACCACATACCACAGCCTTTAATATACCAGTTGTGGTGCATTGGCTAGAACAAGAAATGGCCCAATGGGCCACCGACGGGGATTGATCCCATGCAGGCATATAAAAGATGCCTTGCTGCTATAATCACAAAGAATAACCCATAAAGTTTCCACTTTCATCATCTGTGTGTTCTTTAACCAGATATATTACATACCTATTCAATCTTACTATAGTGATAAAGACATTTTCAAGATGTGTGATAACATTTATTTTGTATAGCACATATGTGCGATCTGGACCGGAACTTATAAATGGGGAATTCCCTTTTTATCTTTACTGGAGTTAGCGCCTTTTTGTTACTCACGTCATATATGATTTACAAATTATGTCACATCGTATTTGAAACATTACACAAGGCTGGTGTAGAGTATCATTCTTAACATTAAGTAAATCCATGACAGGAGTATTAATCACAGATTTAAGAAAATGTTGTTATATATGATGTTAAATTAAAAACCATTTTTGTAAAGCAGAAAAGAAGGTATGTAACAAATACAGAACTTCACGTTAGGTCAGGTCATAGGGTTTTACATGCACATTCAGAACAAGCTGTTGTAGCATACGCCTGTCATGGGCACAAGAGCCAGCCTCGGCTGGCTCCTCCGTCCATGACAGGAAAGGTGGAGGGGGAGGAGAGGAGGGACCGCCTTTGCTGGCAGGTGCAATGGAGCACCAGCAGCCCGACCAAGGTCGGTAGCATGCGGGGGGGGGGGGGGGGGGGGGTGTTCTAATTTTTTTTGTTTCCTATTTATTGCATTCGTTCATTTTGCTCAGTCGCATGGTATACATATTCTTGTGCAAAAATATGACCCTTGCAACTGTGATAATACACCTTTAAATATTGAATGGCAAGACTGCTGTATAGCATGTGCCTTTAAATTTGGTTCCTAATTAAAGCACTGTAATGTAGTTTTCCCTGGTGTGTGTCTGCACGTGAATACACACACATTAAAACCACTTGGTGAACCGATGAGGCAAGGAATAATGGCTTCAGCTGTACAATATGAATCATTATACAGATTAAACTGATCACATTACATTACATGCATTAGAACACCAGACAGATTAACATTGCAATCCATATCTGAAGATGTATTTTTAAATTCAGTAGGAGGAAGTCATTAATCCAGATAAATATATCCAAATACATGTATGACCTAGTGAGAGCCAACAGTGACCTTCATTATGGGGGTTGGGTCTCCCTTTCAACATTGCATAACCTAACACTCAAATCAGTTTTGATTCCACCATAAAAAAGGGAAACCTTTTTAGTGGCACTATATTCATCATCTGTAAGCAGCTGATTGGCTGCACTAGTGGTGCAATCCACCTACAAGCAGCTGATTGGCTGCACTAGTGGTGCGATCCACCTACAAGCAGCTGATTGGCTGCACTAGTGGTGCGATCCACCTACAAGCAGCTGATTGGCTGCACTAGTGGTGCGATCCACCTACAAGCAGATCCACCTACAAGCAGCTGATTGGCTGCACTAGTGGTGCGATCCACCTACAAGCAGCTGATTGACTGCACTAGTGGTGCGATCCACCTACAAGCAGCTGATTGGCTGCACTAGTGGTGCGATCCACCTACAAGCAGCTGATTGGCTGCAGTAGTGGTGCGATCCAGCTACAAGCAGCTGATTGGCTGCAGTAGTGGTGTGATCCACCTACAAGCAGCTGATTGGCTGCACTAGTGATGTGATCCACCCACAAGCTGATATGAATTGATAACAAAAATATGCCTGGAAATCCTGTCATGGACGGAGGAGCCGGCCAAGGCCAGCTCTTGTGCCCACGACAGGCATGCGCTACAACAGCTTGTTCTGAATGTGCACGTAAAACCCTATGACATGACATGACATGCCTGGAACATGTCCGCAGAAAACAGAACAGAGACCAAGACCAAAAACCCACAGAACAGAGACCAAGACCAAAAACCCACAGAACAAAACAACAGAGCACTACAGAACTGATGGGCGAGATGTGGCCCAGTGGTAAAGCATTCGCTTGATGCATGGTCGGTCTGGGATCGATCCCTGTCGGTGGGCCCATTGGGCTATTTCTCGCTCCAGCCAGTGCACCACGACTGGTATATCAAAGGTTGTGGTATGTGTTACCCTGTCTGTGGGATGGTGCATATAAAAGATCCCTTGCTACTAATCGAAAAGAGTAGCCCACGAAGTGGCGACAGCAGGTTTCCTCTCACAATATCTGTGTGGTCCTTAACCATATGTCTGACGCCATATAACCATAAATAAAATGTGTTGAGTGCGTCGTTAAATGAAACATTTCCTTTACAGAACAGATTGTATCTCAATTATTTATAAAAATAATTACAAAAAACAAAACAAACAAAACCTACTTCTACTAAATAATAAAACTGAAAAAGTTTTTTTCATAGTTTAATTACGTATGTTATATATACCGTACCACAGTCATGATGATTAGCATAATTGTCCTATTTCCCACAGGATTAACACTAAGCCCTCAAAGTGAAATTGCATGCTACAGATGTGTACTGCACACCCTACAGAAACATGTATGTCCTCAGGCTCTATAGCCAGTCAATCATCTTGCAGACAAATTAATACTAGCATGATTGCATGGCTGGCAGTCACAGATGGACTTACCTTGTTCATGATTGGTGTCATGATACGGTAGTTATTAACATATGTACATGATTTAAGGTTGGTAGGTACTGAGTTCGAATCCCAGTCCTGACTCCAGCCTAGAGTAAAGTAAAAGTTTGTTTTTGTTTAACGACACCACTAGAGTACATTATTTTATTAATCATCGACTGTTGGATGACAAATATTCCACCTCCAACAAAGAGCAAAGCAGGATATTGATTGAGCACTCATTTAAGTTGCTTGGGATGTAGGATCAAACCCACTAGGGGGACTCATTCATTAATTTTTTTTCCATGTCCCAATTTTAACCAGCAGCCATGACTGATATATAAAAGACAGTGGTATGTGATGTCTTGCCAGCAGGAAAGTGCATAGAATAGAAAAATGTATTTTCTTCTAAGACTATATATCACAATTATCAAATGTTTAACATCCAACAGCCAATGATTGATTAACCAACCTAGAATGAGTTTTAGTGCTTAGTGGGGTGGGGAAAGTATAGTTCAGTGGTAGAGCACTTGCTTCAGGTGTTGTAGGATTACTTGCTCTCAATGGACTCGAAGTTCCCACACACACACACACCCAAATTAAAGAAGAAGATTGTTTTGTTTAATGACACCACTAGATTATTGATTTGACATTGATTTATAAATATCATCGGCTATTGGATATCAAACATATGGTAATTTTGACACAGTCATAGAGAGGAAACCTGCGACATTTTTCCATTAGTAGCAAGGGATCTTTTATATGCGCCATCCCACAGACAGGATAGCACATACCACTGTCTTTGGTATATCAGTCATGGTGCAATGGCTGGAATGAGAAATAGTTCAATAGGTCCACCGACAGGGATCGATCCTAGACTGACTGCGCATCAGGCATGCGCTTTAACCCCTGGTCTACGTCCTGCTCCCACAGTTCTATCATTACCCTACGTTTGGTGTATCAAAAATCCTGGGCCCAGTTGTTCAGAGCATAGTTAAATTAATCCTGGGTTAATCTAATATTTTTCTTTTAAATACATACGAAAAAAAACACCTTAATATTTGATTGACTGTTTTAAATCAAGTATTAATCAACATTATGTTTTCAATTATTATTTGTATTGATCCAGTCCTTAATTTTGATAATTTTTGGTAACCACTGGTTAAGTCAACTAACATTTGAACAACAGGCTCCCGATATATGCCCACTGTCTTGTCCGTAACACAGTGCAGAGTGGGACGTAGCCCAATGGTAAAGCACTCACTTGATGCGTGGTTGGTCTGGGATCAATCCCCGTCAGTGGACCCATTGAGCTATATTGCTTGTTCTAGCCAGTGCATCATGACTGGTATACCAAAGGCTGTGGTATGTGCTATCCTGTATGGTGCATGTAAAAGATCCCTTGGAAATATATAACAGGGTTTCCTCTCTAAGACTATATGTCAAAATTACCAAATGCTTGACATCCAATAGCTAATGAATAAATCAATGTGCTCTAGAGCAGGGGTTGAATTTTTCTTTTTTTACCACCATCCCAAAAGAATAGTGAATTTAAAAATACACTAATCCGTCTAAAAATGTACTATCCCTTCAATTATTAATGTACCACTAGTTTTCCTGACTGTGCTACGTCGCCCTGTACAACATTGCATAATGAACAATTGTTTATATACCAGTCTATGTATTACTGCGTACTAGCTGGAATTACAAACGAACTCACTCCAAACATTAGTCTCGATCAAAAAGACGTTTATTTTGTACCGGTAAGTACATGAGAAAAGTCTTAGTAGTGCAAGGATTTGTTCTGCAGAAAAATATAGCTGAAGAAAAAGCGTAAGCGGAATAGTCGCAGGTGATTTTCGGTATTCCGTGCTTTATTTTCACTTTCATGACGGAATATTGGAAGAATTGTTTTACTATTCCGTTTCGAAATTTACTATTTGCGGAATAGCAGAATAGCATAAAATTTGACCCCTATAGAGGTGTCATTAAACAATACAAACTTTTAACTTTCTTGTAACAAAGTGCATATAAAAGATCCCTTGCTGCATTTTGGAATGAGCAGCCTATGTGGTGGCATAGAAAATCATAGATCTGCCAATGTGCAAATGACAGTTCTTTAATTTAAATTATGATAGCATGGACATTTTTAAAGGCAACATTACCCAGATGAACCATCTTTCTAACTTACAAAAAAAAAAAGCCATATACAGAAATAACTTGTTAGAGATCAACAAACTACCATTATTTCAAATGCACTGAGGTGTCATTAAACAAATATTCCTTTTCTTTTTTCTTCTTTTTCATCATTTCCTCTGGGGCTATATGTGCTTTAACCTTTCTTTTAATACATGTTAGCCACTGGCCCTCCACGTCAATAAAACCATTCTTCCCACACTGATGCAATCTCATAAAAGTCTTATCCTTTAAAATATGTTTTGCCAGTGCTAATAAAATGCAGTCTAGCATGTTTCACAATCTCAATACTGGAAGTCGATTTTCCATGGTGCTCCTAAACATGTACGGGGATTCAACAGCATCGGAAATCAAACAAGATGCTTCTAATAGCATGTTGTGAAGCTTTTAAGGATTGAAACAGTCTTTCTAATGGAGGTTTAAACTGAAATCAGTTTACATTTCCACATGGAAGTAAGCCTAATGTGCATGGCATTAACAACATGAAATAAAGTAAATTGTAACGGAAAAAGGTGTTATGAGGATGGCTTTAAAAAACGAAAAGTAAAGAATTAAAGGCACTTTTTGCCAATTGGGTCAGATAGGGGAATATTTTCAAGGCCATCTGAGTTCATTTTAAACTACATTTATTTGTGATATGATGGAGTCATTTGAAATCAAGTCTGAACTTATTTTGATGTTTTTATGACGTATTGATTTTTATTCCAAATTTTATTATATTTTCCTGTGATATTTATATTTGACACTGTGCATTAACTTGACCATATAATTGTATGTTGATGTTGATCATCAATTCATTAATACAGTTTGTTTTTTGTTGAACTACACCACTAGACCACACTGATTTATTAATATTGGCTATTGGATATCAAACATTTGGTAACATTTTACATATAGTCTTAGAGAGGAAACCCACTAAATGTTTCCATTTGTAGCAAGGAATATTTTATATGCACCATCCCACAGATAAAATAGCACATACCATAGCCTTTGATATACCAGTCATGGTGCACTGGCTAGAGTGAGAAATGGTCAAACGGGCTCACTGATAGGGATTGATCCAACACTGACCGCACATCAGGTGAGCATTTTACCAGTGGGCTACGTCCCGCCCTTCATTAATACAGGGTATATTTACTTGTTTGACACCCAATAGCAAATGTATTTTTTGTGCTGGGGTGTCATTAATAATTGGTATAGTGGTCTTACACCTAACAAATGAGTTGTTAAAACTCACTCTGGGTGGGAGCCAGTACATTGGTAATTATGAATGACTCCAAAAATAGAAAAAGAAAGAAAGAAAAGAAAGAAAAGAAAGAAAGAAAGAAAGAAAGAAAGAAAGAAAGAAACAAAGAAACAAAGAAAGACAAACAAACAAACAAACAAACAAAGAGAAAGAAACAAAGAAAGAAAAAGAAAGAAAGAAATGTTTCATTTCATAACATGCTCAACACATTTTATTTAAGGTAATTATAAGGTGTTAGACATATGGTTAAGGACTATACAGATAATGAGAGAGGAAACCTGCTGCCGCAATGCCATGGGCTACTGTTTTCAATTAGATGCATGCATAGGCATACAGGTTACCATTTTTTAATGGGGCCAAGCTGATTTTTGCCAAATTAAATGACAATGCCTTAATCTGGATAACAACATTTATTCATATTATTATTACTGCCAAACAGCTATACAGAGTTGCAAATGAATCACTATGCATTTTGTTACACAGATTACAACTACAGTAAAACCCTTCTGAACCGGGTACCCTCTGGACCAAGCAAAATGACCAGTTTTAAGAGATATCCAGTTTAGAGAGGTTAATTTCTGCACTGATTTTTAAAGGACTGTGAAAAATGTTCGGTCTTGGGGGAATTTTGGTTTACAGAGGGTCTGGTTTTGAGAGGTTGGACTGTAGTAGAATGATGAAAACACACAGTATCAATGTTTCAGACCAGCTTATTTTGCCCAAATATCTCTATTATTTTTGCCCGAATTTGAGGATTTGCTCCAGCACTAACGGTGGGGGGCAATTGTTTCCCCATCTCCTCTCATGTCTATATGCTTATGGCAGCCAGGTATCATTTACATGCAGCATCCCAAAGACAAGATAGTATATAAACTATGCCCTTTGCTACACCAATTGTGGAGTACTGGCATGAACAAGAAATAACCGGTGAGTGCTCTACCACTGGGTTATGTTCTGCCCACACCCTAAAACAGTGACAGGTTATAACAAAAGAGCTGTAAGATTGGCAGGGAAAATTGATTATTAACTTGTCTAGACGTTGGTAATATCTTGCTTGTTAAATATTTAACAGTGCACAACCTATTATTTTCTCTGCTTGATTTAAACAGGCAATTTTTACCAAACAGACTGCCTGCATTCTTCAGTAATATTAATAATTCTGAAACTAATTATTCTTGTCAACATGTTGCCCTTATTATCCACATCTTCTGAAGTAATTAATGCTGTGACAAGTGTAAATCCAAAGGCATAGGTGTTGGGAGCAGGGTGGGGGTGGTTGCACTGCATGCCACAACAGTTCTAAAAATAATACATCGGCTTCCCCATTTGAAGGCAAATTAATATATTATTGGCACCTCCAGTTGCAGGCATGCATGTATTCCATATATAGGGGTGGGGGGTGGGGGGGGTCCTGCACTTCTCCTTTCCCTACCAATTTTTATTTTCTATATCATTTCTATAATTTCGTTTTTTTTCTGTCAAATGCAATGCCATTTAAGGAGTCATTGTTCACAATTATCGATGTTTTCACAAGACTAAACTTTTTGCTATCTGTCCTAAAGTGGACATAAAAAATGTTTTCCCCCAAAAAAAATTATGTTCATTTTTTTGACAAGTAATATATAGAGGATTCATCACAAGTGTTTTTCAATGTGTAAAATATCAATTGAGTCTATGTTAATGGGTATTTGTTGTGGCTCTGCCTCAACAAATACCCATTAACTAGATGAGGTTGATATTTTACATGTTAAAAACATTAGTAGCGAATTCTATTAAAATTTTATCCTATAACACTTCTAAAATAACATTTTCATTCAATATTTAGTCAATCACAGTACTTAAGTTGCCTCCATCAGTAGTATGACGTCATCACAATTACAACAAATTAGTTTGACATCACACATTTTAACTAAATTTTAGTGGAATTAAAACTTTAATTTAGTTTAGAGAGAGGACCAGGCCCGGCACTTGTTTATAAATAACTGCCCTGATATGGTGAAAGAGAGTTCACGGTGTCTGAGAAAGTCACTTTCTAGCTTGCAGACCAGTACAGCGGTCAAGCTTTCTTTTGCTTTGAGCAAATTTAATTGCTAATTTACTATTAATATGATGAAAATACACTTTGTATAATAACGATTAAGATTTTTGCGAAGAATGGCTGCGACGGGAGAGATTGTCACACCACAACCTGATATAGTGGACAGTGAAGCAGAGAAAAGTGAGAACTTTAAATTCGATACATGGGCAAAAGAGCTGGGACTAACTAGGAAAACAACGCAAGTTTTGCGCAGAGAAGAATTAAATTCAAGAGAAGTGCTCATATTATTAGATGCCAGAGACGTTAAAGAAATCGGGTTGCCTCTGGGGCAATACAAGTTACTGTGGTCATCAATAGAAGAGATGAAAAATTAAAATGGTACACAAAAATCGACTACGTGGAGCATGGAAGATCAGGAATCTGCTGATATCACAATCAGAGATATCTGCAAACAAACGGACGGACTGACGCAAGCAGGTAAGAGGCTAGATTGCTTGCTTGCTGGGGGGGGGGGGGGGGGTGGGGGGGGGGGTCACAATAAAACGGTAATAACTCCATCAGCCAACTCCGTTATGGACCCACGGACAATTCTGACCATGAAAGCGCAGGCTAGAAACACTTTGCATATAACTCAGTTTTTAACAGAAAAGGTTAAACACAGAAGGCAAACCCGGTGTAAGGAGTTTGTACTCAAAACCAGCGACACGGATAATGAGCACATTCTGATTAAAACGGAAGATGACCATCCGTATGCAGGTATTTTTGTTGAAGAATGGGGTGCCGCCAATTGCCATCTGCTGAACCAGCTACTAACGTCAAACACGCTCGACCGGGCAGAGCTCAAATACTACCTGGCATACACTACTAAAATATTCGAGTTTGCTGAAAGATACGAATGGAACAGTGTGCTGGACTTTGACTACAATTACAGAGAACTGCAGGCCGAGCACCAATTTAAATGGGGGACATTTGCTCCACATATGGAAACCAAATCTTAACACCCAAGAAACCCCGGGTTGTATCGCAAGCGTCACCTGGAAGCCGTGAAAAATGCGGAGAAGACTGTAAAATCTTCAAGGCAAAAGGCAACTGTCCTTTTGGGGCCAAGTGTATCTAACATCACCCCACGCGGCAAGCCAGCAATGACGCACTGCCACAGCAGGCAAAAAACTGGGAGTAACGGATAGGCGCACGTCTGCCCTAAACTTGGCAGCTTGGGAGAGCGAACTGCCTCGCGATTTCCATGATCGAGATTTTATCGTGAATGGTATTCGTAAAGGATTTAATATTTTAAATTCTCAGGATGTCAAGGAACTAGTTGAAGTCGATAATTATAAATCGGCAACCAGCAGTGAAATGCGCGCGCGTGTGGAAGCACAAATCAAAACAGAACTTGAAAATGGACGGTACAAAATTGTTAACGCAAAACCAAATATTGTTTCCGCCCTTGGGGCTATACCTAAGAAAAACATCCCCAGGTTAATGATAACCTAGTGAGGAAAATCTATAAGCGCCATTATTTTCATGTAATCGGGACACAGCATCGGCAAGTAAGTTAGCGTATGCTGGATAATAAACTGCTCTCAGTCGAAAGTTATATGTGGCCAGAAGACACGACGTAGTGACGCCATAACCACTGGGGTTTTTTTTATGAGCCTTTATTTATGATGGCCACTGCAGCTTGATTATCTGAATGTACATACACTTTTTTGTTTTTCCATAAGGGTGCCCATCTGGCAACTGCTGGTTCCAATGCCAGAACTTCTTGGTAGTTGATCGATAGATCCGCTGCCTCGGTACCCGCCC
Organism: Gigantopelta aegis; assembly: GCF_016097555.1. Lineage (NCBI taxonomy): Eukaryota > Metazoa > Mollusca > Gastropoda > Neomphalida > Peltospiridae > Gigantopelta > Gigantopelta aegis. Next base: position 79,319,922 of record NC_054708.1, on the reverse strand, counting down.
ATGGGGTGTGAACAAAATCAGCGCAGTAGTATGCCCCACCTGCTAGGGGGCAAGCATCGATACTCACAGGTGTAGCTGGTCTTTGGCCATGAACTGGTTCCATTGAACACTGACATGAACTGGATCCACCACATTATATCACCTTTCATATCTTTAGTGATACGTGATCTGTGCCATGGACATTTCAGACCATTGGCTCTGTCAATTAGGCGTCTCATGAAGAAGCGTCCTCCATACACGCATTGGGTTATCCAGTTTAACTTGCCCACTATGCTTTGAATCTGTCGCTTAATAATTTTTCCATTACTTAGGGTTTTCACTAACAGCCCTCTCAATTCTGTTATCCAGTCGTGTGGAATACTCAAGGTCATTGCCAGTGAACTTAGAACTACTCCAAAAAATGTGAGGGTCTGTGTTGGGCCTTCAAGTTTATTGTAGTTAATGTGAAATCCCAATTTCCGTAACAGCTGCATTAAGATATTTAGAATGTTCTGGCATTCGTCATAGGATTTAGCGATAATTAAGAAGTCATCCAAATACACCACAATGTCCTTGTATCCCTTTTTTGCCATAATAGTCTATGGAATATTTCCGTTGAACTTGATGCCCCGAAAGGTAGTCTCTTGTCTATCATATACGTATGGTGAGTATCTCCGGAAAAACACCATTTTAAGCCCGTTGTTCGATAGTTAGATGGGTGTATTTTAACTGACCGGTATGCATTGGCCAGGTCTAGCTTTGCCATATAACACCCTGGTGTAATAAGATCGACAGCATCTTGCAGTGTTTGGTACTTGAATGGAGAGTTGTATGCAAAGTCATTCAAGGCTTTCCCGGGAGGGCGGCTGGCATCATAGATAAATTCTCTTTGGAAACTTTCTGCAGGTCAGTTTAATTAAGAAATGAAAAAATTGTTTGGCTCAAATGATGATCATCTGTTACAGTTGAAATGAAGGAAGAAATGTTTTATTTAATGATGTACTCAACACATTTTAATTATGGTTATATGCCATTGGAAATATTGTTAAAGCCCATACAGATAATGAGGGAGGAAACCCGCTGCAGCCACACAATGGGCTACTTTTTTTTATTAGCAGCAAAGGATCTTTTATATGCACCATCCCACAGATAGAATGGTACATACCATGACCTTTGTTACACCAGTTGTGGAGCAGTGGCTGGAATGAGAAATAGAAAATGGGCCCAACTGCACATCTGGTAAGCACTTTTCCATTTGGCTATATCCTGTCTCCTGTTACAGTTGGAGACAAGGACTGTGAAGTGGAGGTGAACAGCAAAAGATGTTGAAAGATAAAATTAGTTGTCAGGCTTGTAAGATTAAAGAGATAAAAAAGAGATGGAATTCAAAAGGAAAGTTTTGAGGCTGGTACAATGTAGGTTATTTCTTAAAACTAGATGTCCTAAAATGCAATTTCTCTGTAAAAATTCATCTTGACGAATGCCTATTTATGTAAATTAAAAACAAAAATCCCTCTACTGCACAAGCACCTGAGAGAATATGTCCCTTGGTCATTGTTCATTAGTCACATTTACCAATACTGGCAAGCATATAACCATTCCACCTCATTAGGAAATATTGTGACTTGAGGACATTATTTGACACTCATTGCAGTGGTAATCTGGCTGAATCATCAAATACTGCATGTTTTATACATTATCTTTCTCAAATGATCACCTTCCATCAGTGGTTGCCATCAAGATGATTCATTATGAAATAGGTCAAGTTCCATCGACACCAATTCACATGCCCCTAGCTAGAATACAACACAGATTGCAAGAACTGTCTGTCAATTATTGCTAACAGCCTGTCTGATGCAGAAAATTGGTTCATCAGGAGAAAAATGACCAACTACTACAATATTAGGTTCCTGTCATATTTCGTTATACCCATGTCTTTTAGCTAGTGCTACAAACATTAGGGGGGAATAATACAATTAACTGTCCTGTCATAGTTATGTATAGTTGATGTTGTTGTTGTGTGTTTGTTGTTGGTTTTGGGGTTTATTTGGAGGTATTGGTTGTGTGATGGGGTTTTTTAGTGTTATATCAACATTAGGGTAAAGGTTGTTTTTACTATTTTATAACTTATTAAACATCTTTTATCATTCATTAAATCAATCTATTTCATCAAATTAAAAAACACACATTTTATCATTCACATTAAAAAAAAAAAAAAAAAAAAATGTTTTATTTAACAATGCACTCAACACAGTTTATTTATGGTTATATGGTGTCAGACATATGGTTAAGGACCACACAGATGTTGAGAGAGGAAACCCGCTGTCGCCACTTCATGGGCTACTCTTTTTGATTAGCAGGAAGGGATCTTTTATATGCACCATCCCAGACAGGATAGCACATACCACTGCCTTTGATATACCAGTCGTGGTGCACTGGCTGGAACGAGAAATAGCCCAATGGGCCCACGGATCGATCCCACACCGACCACGCATCGAGCGAATGCTGTACCACTGGGCTACGTCTCACCCCTTCACATTAAAAACCAACACATTTTATCACACATTACAAACCCAACACATTTTATCACTCATTAAAAACCAACACATTTTATCACTCATTAAAAACCAACACATTTTATCACTCATTAAAGGCAAGACGTTTTTATCATGTTGACTCCCACAACAATAGGGGCGGTATGTAACTCAGTGGTACAGCGCTTGCCTGATGTGCGATCCATCTAGGATCAATCCCCGTCGGTGGGCCCATTGGGCTATTTCTCGTTCCAGCCAGTGCTCTACAACTGGTATAACAAAGGCTGTGGTATGTATTATCATGTCTGTGGGATGGTGCATATAAAAGATCCCTTGCTGCTAATCGAAAAGAATAGCCCATGAAAAGGCAACAGCGGGTTTCCTATCTCAATGTCTGTGTGGTCCTTAACCACATGTCTGATGCCATATAACCGTGAATAAAATGTGTTGAGTGCATCAATATATAAAACATTTCCTTCCTTCCTTCCTTCCCACAAGAATACTATGAACAGTCTACAATGTGTAATATTCTATTTTAAAAAAAACAGTTTTTAAAACATTTATAAGTTTTTATAAAAGTTTATTTCAATGCATATATATATATATATATATACTACTGGTGATTTGCAACCATTACACCAATCTGCTTACCTTGTTCGTTGTCCTCCACACTATCATCCATAGTTTAAATTGGCATAGATTTCCCAGCTACACACATCTACACACACATGTATGTGCTATAAACATTATTGTGATGTGTTACATTATGCCAACCCAGCAGCATATGTACTGGTATGCTGGACATATACAAGCAAACAAAGCATGATGTGGTAACATTTGGCAGTCTCCTACAATGGAATACTGCTACACAATTAAATTTCAATATCATCAATGATTTACTACATAAGCAGGTAAGCTGGGGTCAGTGAAAGGTTTATACCAGAATGGTTTAACATAAAAATTTGTTTACCTCATATCAATTAACACAGTTCAGTAATATGAAATGGTGGTTTAACATAAACATTTGTTTACCTGTTATGAATTTATATTAACACAGTTCAGTAATATAAAATGGTGGATTAAATTTGGAAACTGGATTAATATTGTCACATGTTTTAATTTTCTCCCATGAATTCACACCTCAGCACATATATGTGTCATGTAAATTTCATGAACTGTTGGTTTGCAAATACACAATGAAAACAATGCATGTGTATACATTTTATGACTTAAGGTTGGGCGCAAATGATGCAAAATTCATACACAAGTGTTTTTGTTGTGGTTTACAGTATATTACACTGAACAGGACCACAGAATATTATCTTCTTTAAGGTAAACAACTTTTTATACACATGGTATAAATTTTATGACTTAAGAGTGGGTGTGAATGATGCAAACTTTATACACAAGTATTTTAGTGGTTTACTGCTTTCCTATCTGTGGGAAAGTGCATATAAAAGATCACTTGCACTATGACTCGTCTCTCTCTCTCTCTCTCTCTCTCTCTCTCTCTAAATGACCTCATATAAGGGGAGCTACCCCCTCTCTCACTCTCACTCTCACTTGCACTATGACTCGTATCTCAAATGGTTTCCTCTAAAGACTCCGAGTCAAAAAGTACCACATGTCTGACATCCAATAGCTGATGATTAATTAATCATCATGCTCTAGTGGTGTCGTTAAACAAAACAAACTTTAATTCTCTGTCTCTCCCTCTCATTCTGTCTCTCTCTCTCTCTCTCTCTCTCTCTCTCTCTCTCTCTCTCTCTCTCTCTCTCTCTCTCTCTCTCTCTCTCTCTCTCTCTCTCTGTCTCTCTGAATGACCTCATATAAGGGGAGCTACCCCCTCTCTCACTCTCACTCTCACTTGCACTATGACTCGTATCTCAAAGGGTTTCCTCTAAAGACTCCGAGTCAAAAGGTACCACATGTCTGACATCCAATTTTTTTGACATCTTAATTAATCATCATGCTCTAGTGGTGTTGTTAAACAAAACAAACTTTAATTCTCTGTCTCTCCCTCTCATTCTGTCTGTATATCTCTCTCTCTTTCTCTCTCACTCTGTCTCTCTCTCTCCCTCTGTATGTCTCTCTCTCTCTCTCTCTCTCTCTCTGTGTGTCTCCCTCCCTCTGTCTGTCTCTCTTCTCTCTCTCTCTGTCTCTCTCTCTCTCTCTCTCTCCCTCCCTCTGTGTCTCTCTCTCTCTCTCTCTCTCTCTCTCTCTCTCTCTCTCTCTCTCTCTCTCTCTCTCTCTCTCTCTCTCTCTCTCTGATATTACATCTCCCTGCTCCCATCCCACGTTCCATGGCACAGGGCCCTGGTGTCATGTTGTTATTCTCACACATGGACACTGTATAAATAATAAATCACTGCATGTGCAATTTACACTAATTATCAGACAGAAATCAATTATCACTGAATGAGATCTATTAATGTTTGACTGACGTTGTCAAGTGGCAGCTGGTAAATGGTGAAACGGTCAGACACAGATCAGTGGGGAATTCAATACCACCTAGAATAATAGTTCATTTCTTTCCAAATCCCGTTTAACCCTGTAAACAGAGTTCAAGATTAAGCAGAGAGACCGTACTGTTTAGTGGTTATATAGGATGACTGAAAGGACAATAGTATCTCTGCGAGTGTATTTTGTTTTCATAAAATGTTGGTTTTAAATATAAGATGTTTTTATTTCAATATTATTTACTGTTTCATTGTTGCAAAGATCTGTATATTTTATCATGTATAGAGAGGTCTTAGAGAGACATTGACTGTTGACAAATCCATTACCAATACAATGTCGTGGAATTGGTCACTGGCAATGCAAGATGTTAAATGGCTGAATCTCTTTTGGATATACATGGGCACATAAAAAGAATTTCCATCCCATTCCAGTACAATATGGTAAACAAGTATCGACAAATTTACAAAGCCTGTTATGGTCTTAGGGGCCATTCAAATATTACTTAATGCTATTTTTGTCAAAATTAAACACCCTCCATCCCCCTGTAATGCTCCATAATACTAGACCATACACCCACCCCCCTAAAATATTATATAACATTTGGAAACCCTTCCATTCACAAACAAGTCAGGCGATAGGTGTAATGTAATTTTAATGTACCGTTTTGCAATTTGGGAAAGTGCAGATACGGATTTCAAACTCAGTTTATAATTCTTATTGTGTCTAGCTAAGGCCTATGTTAAACATTGTCGCCATGACAGAGTGTTTATTAAAAATAATAATAATAAAAAACCAAAAACAAACAGTGTGTTACATAATGCTGTTAAATATACCCACCCAACCACTGTAATGCCACATAACGTTTGGACCTACACCTCCTCAAGCATTACGTAATATACCCACCCAACCACTGTAATGCCACATAACATTTGGACCTACACCCCCTCAAGCATTACGTAATATACCCACCCAACCACTGTAATGCCACATAACATTTGGACCTACACCTACCCACCCCCTCAAGCATTACGTAATATACCCACCCAACCACTGTAATGCCACATAACATTTGGACCTACACCCCCTCAAAGCATTACGTAATATACCCACCCAACCACTGTAATGCCACATAACATTTGGACCTACACCTACCCACCCCCTCAAGCATTACGTAATATACCCACCCAACCACTGTAATGCCACATAACATTTGGACCCTACACCCCTCAAGCATTACGTAATATACCCACCCAACCACTGTAATGCCACATAACATTTGGGACCTACACCCCCTCAAGCATTACGTAATATACCCACCCAACCACTGTAATGCCACATAACATTTGGACCTACACCTACCCACCCCCTCAAGCATTACGTAATATACCCACCCAACCACTGTAATGCCACATAACATTTGGACCTACACCGACCCACCCCCTCAAGCATTACGTAATATACCCACCCAACCACTGTAATGCCACATAACATTTGGACCTACACCTACCCACCCCCTCAAGCATTACGTAATATACCCACCCAACCACTGTAATGCCACATAACATTTGGACCTACACCTACCCACCCCCTCAAGCATTACGTAATATACCCACCCAACCACTGTAATGCCACATAACATTTGGACCTACACCCCCCACCCCCCTCAAGCATTACGTAATATACCCACCCAACCACTGTAATGCCACATAACATTTGGACCTACACCTACCCACCCCCTCAAGCATTACGTAATATACCCACCCAACCACTGTAATGTCACATAACATTTGGACCTACACCCCCTCAAGCATTACGTAATATACCCACCCAACCACTGTAATGCCACATAACATTTGGACCTACACCCCCTCAAGCATTACGTAATATACCCACCCAACCACTGTAATGCCACATAACATTTGGACCTACACCCCCTCAAGCATTACGTAATATACCCACCCAACCACTGTAATGCCACATAACATTTGGACCTACACCCCCTCAAGCATTACGTAATATACCCACCCAACCACTGTAATGCCACATAACATTTGGACCTACACCCCCTCAAGCATTACGTAATATACCCACCCAACCACTGTAATGCCACATAACATTTGGACCTACACCCCCTCAAGCATTACGTAATATACCCACCCAACCACTGTAATGCCACATAACATTTGGACCTACACCTACCCACCCCCTCAAGCATTATGTAATATACCCACCCAACCACTGTAATGCCACATAACATTTGGACCTACACCCCCTCAAGCATTACGTAATATACCCACCCAACCACTGTAATGCCACATAACATTTGGACCTACACCCCCTCAAGCATTACGTAATATACCCACCCAACCACTGTAATGCCACATAACATTTGGACCTACACCCCCTCAAGCATTACGTAATATACCCACCCAACCACTGTAATGCCACATAACATTTGGACCTACACCTACCCACCCCCTCAAGCATTACGTAATATACCCACCCAACCACTGTAATGCCACATAACATTTGGACCTACACCCCCTCAAGCATTACGTAATATACCCACCCAACCACTGTAATGCCACATAACATTTGGACCTACACCTACCCACCCCCTCAAGCATTATGTAATATACCCACCCAACCACTGTAATGCCACATAACATTTGGACCTACACCCCCTCAAGCATTACGTAATATACCACCCAACCACTGTAATGCCACATAACATTTGGACCTACACCCCCTCAAGCATTACGTAATATACCCACCCAACCACTGTAATGCCACATAACATTTGGACCTACACCCCCTCAAGCATTACGTAATATACCCACCCAACCACTGTAATGCCACATAACATTTGGACCTACACCCCCTCAAGCATTACGTAATATACCCACCCAACCACTGTAATGCCACATAACATTTGGACCTACACCCCCCTCAAGCATTACGTAATATACCCACCCAACCACTGTAATGCCACATAACATTTGGACCTACACCCCCTCAAGCATTACGTAATATACCCACCCAACCACTGTAATGCCACATAACATTTGGACCTACACCTACCCACCCCCTCAAGCATTACGTAATATACCCACCCAACCACTGTAATGCCACATAACATTTGGACCTACACCCCCTCAAGCATTACGTAATATACCCACCCAACCACTGTAATGCCACATAACATTTGGACCTACACCCCCTCAAGCATTACGTAATATACCCACCCAACCACTGTAATGCCACATAACATTTGGACCTACACCCCCTCAAGCATTACGTAATATACCCACCCAACCACTGTAATGCCACATAACATTTGGACCTACACCTACCCACCCCCTCAAGCATTACGTAATATACCCACCCAACCACTGTAATGCCACATAACATTTGGACCTACACCTACCCACCTCCTCAAGCATTACGTAATATTTGAATGGCACCTAGCTGTGTTTAAGAAAAAACAGGCTTCGTAAATTCGGCCCATAGTATTTGTTTATTGACACCCAAACACACTGTTTAATTGGTGACTTGTTTAGAAAGGAAGGAATAGATGTTTAATGACACCCAAACACACTGTTTAGTTGGTGACTTGTTTAGAAAGGAAGGAATAGATGTTTAATGACACCCAAACACACTGTTTAATTGGTGACTCATTTAGAAAGGAAGGAATAGATGTTTAACCTTCTGACTACTGCAGGCGACATATCTCGCCCGACGTCACGTCAGTCGATATACTGTACACTGTATACAGTGCTTTCCCCAATTCATATACCCGCCGTTTTGCACATGACACTCACCGGAAACGGAAATATAATTAAAGAAAAAAGATTTTTTTTCAAAATGGTGGTTTTTGTTTTGATTTTTTCAATTGAAAATACCTTGAAATTTTGAGTTCAAAAAGTGGTTTTCGGCAAGTATTTTCGCTTGACAACAATGGCGGCACGTCGCGGTAATTTTCAGGGATCAACAGATGATTGTGACAGCTAATTTGATAATAAATTTGATCGTTTTACCAACAACGAAAATTACCAAATATTGCAATATGAATTGTAGTTCGGGTTTTAAAAATTCTGGTCAGAAAACCACTGTTATCGGGAATAATGGACATAAATACTGGACAGCTGGCCACAAATGCCCGTAAGTAAACGCAACTTTTTCAAAAAATTTCCTAATTTTAATCACCATTAGCCGATCTAAAATAATAAAAATTACAAAAAAAGAAACGAAAATAATACTTACCGATTCATATATGAACTTTATTTCATGTATTTATGAAACATTTAAGTGAATATATGTGAGTAAAAATTATAAACTTGTACCCACTCAACGTGGTTTTTGTTAAAAATTAATCCAGTAGTCTAAAGGTTAATGACACCCAAACACACTGTTTAATTGGTGACTTGTTTAGAAAGGAAGGAATAGATGTTTAATGACACCCCAAGCACACTGTTTAATTGGTGACTTGTTTAGAAAGGAAGGAATAGATGTTTAATGACACCCCAAACACACTGTTTAATTGGTGACTTGTTTAGAAAGGAAGGAATAGATGTTTAATGACACCCCAAACACACTGTTTAATTGGTGACTTGTTTTACAGAAAGGAAGGAATAGATGTTAATGACACCCCAAACACACTGTTAATTGGTGACTTGTTTAGAAAGGAAGGAATAGATGTTTAATGACACCCCAAACACACTGTTTAATTGGTGACTTGTTTAGAAAGGAAAGAATAGATGTTTAATGACATCCCAAACACACTGTTTAATTGGTGACTGGTTTAGAAAGGAAGGAATAGATGTTTAATGACACCCAAACACACTGTTTAATTGGCGACTCGTTTAGAAAGGAAGGAATAGATGTTTAATGACACCCCAAACACACTGTTTAACTGGAGACTCGTTTAGAAAGGAAGGAATAGATGTTTAATGACACCCCAAACACACTGTTTAATTGGTGACTCGTTTAGAAAGGAAGGAATAGATGTTTAATGACACCCAAACACACTGTTTAATTGGTGACTTGTTTAGAAAGGAAGGAATAGATGTTTAATGACACCTCAGCATATTTTAAATTACATCCTCTTTTCCCTGACATATGGTTATTTTGATAACTGGTTGCGAGAAAGAGAAAGATGAAAGTCGCTACTGCCATTTAGCCCACTCCTACTGAAGGAAGGAAATGTTTTATTTAAACTTTCCCACTGGGCTACGTCTCGCCCCCACTCCTACTGATGAAATAACAAGTGTGGTCCTTTTTATACACTTTCCCACTGGGCTACGTCTCGCCCCCACTCCTACTGATGAAATAGCAAGTGTGGTCCTTTTTATACACTTTCCCACTGGGCTACGTCTCGCCCCCACTCCTACTGATGAAATAGCAAGTGTGGTCCTTTTTATACACTTTCCCACTGGGCTACGTCTCGCCCCCACTCCTACTGATGAAATAGCAAGTGTGGTCCTTTTTATACACTTTCCCACTGGGCTACGTCTCGCCCCCACTCCTACTGATGAAATCTCCCTTTTTATACACTTTCCCACTGGGCTACGTCTCGCCCCCACTGATGAAATAGCAAGTGTGGTCCTTTTTATACACTTTCCCACTGGGCTACGTCTCGCCCCCACTCCTACTGATGAAATAGCAAGTGTGGTCCTTTTTATACACTTTCCCACTGGGCTACGTCTCGCCCCCACTCCTACTGATGAAATAGCAAGTGTGGTCCTTTTTATACACTTTCCCACTGGGCTACGTCTCGCCCCCACTCCTACTGATGAAATAGCAAGTGTGGTCCTTTTTATACACTTTCCCACTGGGCTACGTCTCGCCCCCACTCCTACTGATGAAATAGCAAGTGTGGTCCTTTTTATACACTTTCCCACTGGGCTACGTCTCGCCCCCACTCCTACTGATGAAATAGCAAGTGTGGTCCTTTTTATACACTTTCCCACTGGGCTACGTCTCGCCCCCACTCCTACTGATGAAATAGCAAGTGTGGTCCTTTTTATACACTTTCCCACTGGGCTACGTCTCGCCCCCACTCCTACTGATGAAATAACAAGTGTGGTCCTTTTTATACACTTTCCCACTGGGCTACGTCTCGCCCCCACTCCTACTGATGAAATAGCAAGTGTGGTCCTTTTTATACACTTTCCCACTGGGCTACGTCTCGCCCCCACTCCTACTGATGAAATAACAAGTGTGGTCCTTTTTATACACTTTCCCACTGGGCTACGTCTCGCCCCCACTCCTACTGATGAAATCGCCCCCACTCCTACTGATGAAATAGCAAGTGTGGTCCTTTTTATACACTTTCCCACTGGGCTACGTCTCGCCCCCACTCCTACTGATGAAATAACAAGTGTGGTCCTTTTTATACACTTTCCCACTGGGCTACGTCTCGCCCCCACTCCTACTGATGAAATAACAAGTGTGGTCCTTTTTATACACTTTCCCACTGGGCTACCTTCCTACTGATGATACACTTTCAAGTGTGGTCCTTTTTATACACTTTCCCACTGGGCTACGTCTCGCCCCCACTCCTACTGATGAAATAACAAGTGTGGTCCTTTTTATACACTTTCCCACTGGGCTACGTCTCGCCCCCACTCCTACTGATGAAATAGCAAGTGTGGTCCTTTTTATACACTTTCCCACTGGGCTACGTCTCGCCCCCACTCCTACTGATGAAATAGCAAGTGTGGTCCTTTTTATACACTTTCCCACTGGGCTACGTCTCGCCCCCACTCCTACTGATGAAATAGCAAGTGTGGTCCTTTTTATACACTTTCCCACTGGGCTACGTCTCGCCCCCACTCCTACTGATGAAATAGCAAGTGTGGTCCTTTTTATACACTTTCCCACTGGGCTACGTCTCGCCCCCACTCCTACTGATGAAATAACAAGTGTGGTCCTTTTTATACACTTTCCCACTGGGCTACGTCTCGCCCCCACTCCTACTGATGAAATAACAAGTGTGGTCCTTTTTATACACTTTCCCACTGGGCTACGTCTCGCCCCCACTCCTACTGATGAAATAACAAGTGTGGTCCTTTTTATACACTTTCCCACTGGGCTACGTCTCGCCCCCACTCCTACTGATGAAATAAAGTGTGGTCCTTTTTATACACTTTCCCACTGGGCTACGTCTCGCCCCCACTCCTACTGATGAAATAACAAGTTTTTTTATACACTTTCCCACTGGGCTACGTCTCGCCCCCACTCCTACTGATGAAATAACAAGTGTGGTCCTTTTTATACACTTTCCCACTGGGCTACGTCTCGCCCCCACTCCTACTGATGAAATAGCAAGTGTGGTCCTTTTTATACACTTTCCCACTGGGCTACGTCTCGCCCCCACTCCTACTGATGAAATAACAAGTGTGGTCCTTTTTATACACTTTCCCACTGGGCTACGTCTCGCCCCCACTCCTACTGATGAAATAACAAGTGTGGTCCTTTTTATACACTTTCCCACTGGGCTACGTCTCGCCCCCACTCCTACTGATGAAATAGCAAGTGTGGTCCTTTTTATACACTTTCCCACTGGGCTACGTCTCGCCCCCACTCCTACTGATGAAATAGCAAGTGTGGTCCTTTTTATACACTTTCCCACTGGGCTACGTCTCGCCCCCACTCCTACTGATGAAATAGCAAGTGTGGTCCTTTTTATACACTTTCCCACTGGGCTACGTCTCGCCCCCACTCCTACTGATGAAATCGCCCCCACTCCTACTGATGAAATAGCAAGTGGTCCTTTTTATACACTTTCCCACTGGGCTACGTCTCGCCCCCACTCCTACTGATGAAATAGCAAGTGTGGTCCTTTTTATACACTTTCCCACTGGGCTACACGTCTCGCCCCCACTCCTACTGATGAAATAGCAAGTGTGGTCCTTTTTATACACTTTCCCACTGGGCTACGTCTCGCCCCCACTCCTACTGATGAAATAGCAAGTGTGGTCCTTTTTATACACTTTCCCACTGGGCTACGTCTCGCCCCCACTCCTACTGATGAAATAACAAGTGTGGTCCTTTTTATACACTTTCCCACTGGGCTACGTCTCGCCCCCACTCCTACTGATGAAATAGCAAGTGTGGTCCTTTTTATACACTTTCCCACTGGGCTACGTCTCGCCCCCACTCCTACTGATGAAATAACAAGTGTGGTCCTTTTTATACACTTTCCCACTGGGCTACGTCTCGCCCCCACTCCTACTGATGAAATAACAAGTGTGGTCCTTTTTATACACTTTCCCACTGGGCTACGTCTCGCCCCCACTCCTACTGATGAAATAGCAAGTGTGGTCCTTTTTATACACTTTCCCACTGGGCTACGTCTCGCCCCCACTCCTACTGATGAAATAGCAAGTGTGGTCCTTTTTATACACTTTCCCACTGGGCTACGTCTCGCCCCCACTCCTACTGATGAAATAGCAAGTGTGGTCCTTTTTATACACTTTCCCACTGGGCTACGTCTCGCCCCCACTCCTACTGATGAAATAGCAAGTGTGGTCCTTTTTATACACTTTCCCACTGGGCTACGTCTCGCCCCCACTCCTACTGATGAAATAGCAAGTGGTCCTTTTTATACACTTTCCCATAGACTGCACAGCACATATCATGGACTTTGATGTACCAATCATGGGAAACAAGCATTCTGAGTACTGCTAAAAGCAATACATGTCTCCTACCGGGCTCAACAAATTTTTGCATCTTCTAAATTCAAGGGCTGTAACTCTGTGAAAAATGGGTAAATCACCCTGAAAGTATGGTTGGACCTGTAGGGGACTAACAACTTGATTCCATAAAGGTAGTCAATTGTGTGACCCACCACACCTCAGGCAAGTGCATGCTGGGATGGGAAGAAACAAGTCCTACTTTGACAGCACCAATACCTTAGTCCTACATCTTTACAAGTGCACCCAACACTAAAGCTTTGATGTGTGGTTGATCAGTCTAGGATTGATCCAATTCACTGGACCCATTATAGGTTAGTTCTTGTTCCAGCTAGTGCTTCACAACTGGTTAAGAAAGGCCATGGTATGTACTATCCTGTCTGTAGAATGCTGCATATAAAAAATCCATTGCTGTGAATCAGAAATAGTAGCCCATTGTGTGGCAACAGTGAGTTTCCTCTCTCATTATCTGTGTGGTCTTTAACCATATCTCCAATGCCATATAACAGTATTTAAAATGTGTTGAGTGAATTGTTAAATAAAAGATTCCTTTCTTCCTGTTTTTATATTCAATACCACAAGTCACAATAACAATATGTTATGCTGCGTTTGGGTGGGCTAGGAAACTGATATATAATCTTTTCATTAGTCTCAAAGATGCCACGATGGTGCCAAATTTCCAGCATTCTTGTAGTCCTTCTCATAGTCTGAGTAGAAGTAAAAATATTACTGTACTTTATATTACAAGAAAGTACCAAATTGCTTTTATATGTACTAAATTATTCATAATTGTCTCACTCAATGCCTACTGGGTAATGATAGCAGATTACAGAATGACAGTCAATTTTAGTTTAGTCTACTGTGTAGATTGAATAAACTAGTCTACAGTACAGATCTACTGTGTAGATCAGATAAACAGTACAGATCTACTGTGTAGATCGGATAAACTAGTCTACAGTACAGATCTACTGTGCAGATCAAATAAACTAGTCTACAGTACAGATCTACTGTGCAGATCAGATAAACTAGTCTACAATGCAGATCTACTGTGCAGATCGAATAAACTAGTCTACAGTACAGATCTACTGTGCAGATCGAATAAATTAGTCTACAGTACAGATCTACTGTGCAGATCAGATAAACTAGTCTACAGTACAGATCTACTATGTAGATCAGATAAACTAGTCTACATTGCAGATCTACTGTGCAGATCGAATAAACTAGTCTACAGTGCAGATCTACTGTGCAGATTGAATAAACTAGTCTACAGTACAGATCTACTGTGCAGATCTACTGTGCAGATCGAACAAACTAGTCTACAGTGCAGATCTACTGTGCAGATCAAACAAACTAGTCAACAGTGCAGATCTACTGTGAAGATCGAACAAACTAGTCTACAGTGTAGATCAACTGTGCAGATCTATAGTGCAGATCTACTGTGCAGATCAAACAAACTAGTCTACAGTGCAGATCTACTGTGCAGATCTACTGTGCAGATCGAACAAACTAGTCTACAGTGTAGATCTACTGTGCAGATCAAACAAACTAGTCAATAGTGCAGATCTACTGTGCAGATCGAACAA
Source organism: Gigantopelta aegis (assembly GCF_016097555.1). Classification (NCBI taxonomy): domain Eukaryota; kingdom Metazoa; phylum Mollusca; class Gastropoda; order Neomphalida; family Peltospiridae; genus Gigantopelta; species Gigantopelta aegis. Next base: position 79,304,670 of record NC_054708.1, on the reverse strand, counting down.
ACTAGTCTACAGTGTAGATCAACTGTGCAGATCTATAGTGCAGATCTACTGTGCAGATCAAACAGTCTACAGTGCAGATCTACTGTGCAGATCTACAGTGCAGATCTACTGTGCAGATCGAACAAACTAGTCTACTGTGCAGATCTACTGTGCAGATCGAACAAACTAGTCTACAGTGCAGATCTACTGTGCAGACCGGATAAACTAATCTACTGTGCAGATCAAACAAACTAGTCTACTGTGCAGATTGAACAAACTAGTCTACTGTGCAGATCGAGCAAACTAGTCTACTGTGCAGATCGAATAAACTAGTCTACTGTGCAGATCTACTGTGCAGATCGGATAAACTAGTCTACTGTGCAGATCTACTGTGCAGATCGAACAAACTAGTCTACTGTGCAGATCTACTGTGCAGACTGAACAAACTAGTCTACAGTGCAGTTCTACTGTGTAGATTGAATAAACTAGTATACAGTGCAGATCTACTGTGCAGATCGAATAAACTAAAAATTAAAAATTAAAAAAAGCACAGAGATGGGAAATTTCTCCATTTAGATGCACTGGCTTATTAATAAAATAAAAAATAAAGACAAAATTGTTCAAAATTCTTATTGATTTTGTTTCAAACTTAGAGGATGCGTAACATCATTTATCCCGATGCTCAGACCAGCTGCGATCGATTCCCTGTTTGTTATACGGCATCATATTAAAGATGTCTGCTGCCCGATTTCACAGTGCCAGCGAAGTGCAAGAACTCCTGGGAACATGAAGCATATGTATTATTAAGCACATGTCGGCTATTGGCTTTATTGCTGTTATATTTAATTACACCATGTTTTCAGTTTAGAACTCTGTGGCTCCCATGACCAATATATTAAAGTGCATTGATTATGTTGTCATTTTATCAACAGTACTTAACACGACACCTGTTGCCTCGACAAAAGTAAAAAAAAAGAAAAAAAATGAATTAAGGAATGCTTAATGATAGCCTAATATGATAGACAAGTGGTGGCTACTTTTTTTCCCTTGATAAGCATGTAACAGCCAATTAATGACAAGTGATGCAGGGTTTAAGCTGGACCAAAAATATTATTTGCAATTTGGTGAATATGGTCAGAAGATTTGTGGCCGAATAAAAATTTCAATAACCAAACAGCCAAAATGGTTGCAGATTTACAAACAGGTAAACATTTTCAAATTAGCTTTTGGGTGAATTAATAAAGAAATAAATAAACTAATCTAAATAAAAAAGCATGACTGACATACAGTTTTTTGCTGACTCATTAATATTCATGAGCATCCTGTGACACAGCGATCGCAGAGCTAAATTCCATGCTTGTTTTTAAATTTCCCTTCCACTTTTGTTACCATTTCATTCTGTTCCATTCTGTAAAGTAGATTATTTCAGTGCCTTTCACTGCTGCCCCCCCCCCCACCCCCATTCTGGATAGCACATAATACATAATGGTGATGGGGGGGGGTAATTATGTTACCTCCCCCTCCCCAATTCCTCCACACACACACTTCATGTGATCAAGATTTGGAACATTCCTTAACAACAAACGATGGTGATAAATGGGAAAAAAACCTATAGAAAATCAATCCACAAGACTAAAATAAATATGTATGGTACCTTCCACCCACCTCCCCAAGTGATAAAGTCTGGAACAGTCCTTTATTAAATAATGGTAACAATTGGGGGGGGGGGGAGGGGGGGAGCAGCAGATCGATCAAACATTAAAAAACTATATGGTGTTTCTCATAGCCACCCCACCCCCAATATGAACTGATGGTGAGAAGGGGGTGGAAAATGTACAGTTTGTAGCAAACCCATCATGAATAACATAATAATAATGGTGCATCTTAGTCTAACCCTCCCCTATGTGATCCGTGGGAACAGCCCCTAATAAAAGCCGGTGACAGAGTGAAGGAAATTCCACACTGCCGAGTGATTTCACACACAGCTGTAAGCGGGACATAAACAAAGTCATCGATCAATGGGTGCCAGCTCACTTGCCACCACATTGATCAACAAGGGGAGGTAATTACACCCGAGTTAATCAATACGGCTTCAAGTGTACGTCCCATGTGGGTACCTGCCGTCTAATTCTGGTCGTTTGATGGTCGTAGCATGTATACGGGAGAAATGAAAACCACTATGATCACTCCATGGTGCCACTGATCAAGTAAACTGGCCTGCTACTTTATGACAAAATATCTGTTCAGTCATAAGCGTATGAGACAGGGTCCCCCCCCCCAGTGCTGGATCAAAACCTCAAATTCAGGCAAAAATTAAACAGATATTCAGGCAAAATGTGCTAACCTGAAACTTTTTACCATGTATTTCTATCATTTAACCCTCAAAATTTGTTATAATCCATGTAAAAATGCATAGTGATTTGTTTGCAACCCTATATAGTTATTTGGTAGTAATGCTAATATGAATAAATGTTGTTATGCAGATTTGGGCATTTTCGTTTAATTCAGGCAAAAGCCAGCCTCCCCCCACTATACAAATGGGAACCTGTACACCTATGTGTTCAGTATCCTCCACACTAACAATGTTTTTAAAAGGTTAACTTCATAACAAAGTAAAGTTAAAGTCAGACAAACAAGGTTTAGCCAAGTTGTAGTCAAATATCAGATGACATTACATGTTTTCATTTCCAAAAAAGGCTATTTGAATTTTATAACAATTATTGAAAATCCTGCATTAAAATTGCTTTTTAGTTAAAAGAAAAAAATTATGAGTTAGGTCCCTTGAATAGTAAAATAATTTATCTGATCTTCACCGACATCAGTGGCATCATGGTTAAGCCATCAGACATAAGGCTGGTAGGTACAGGGTTCACAGCCCCGTACCAGCTCCAACTCAATGGTAACATCTCAATGGGTAGGTGTAAGGCCACTACACCCTATGTTCTCTCACTAACCACTAACAATTAACAACTAACCCACTGTCCTGGACACACAACCCAGATAGCTGAGGTGTGTGCCGAGGACAGCGTGCTTGATCCTTAATTGGATAGAAGCACAAAAATAAGTTGCAATGAAATAAAGTGTGATTCTGCCTCTACAGCTCTATGTTGCGATGAAATAAAGTGTGATTCTGCCTCTACAGCTCTATGTTGCGATGAAATAAAGTGTGATTCTGCCTCTACAGCTCTTGTTGCGATGTACTGAAAATTAAAGAATCTCGTCACATATTGTTTAGTATGGATGATGGTGTCATCCTAGTTTTTTAAAATAAAGTTTGGAACATTTAGTATAGGTATTTATGTAAGACACTTTGTGGGGCTTATATGTAGGTGAAAGCAAAAGTAAGAATAACACATTTTACTTTTTCTGGTTTCTTTTCTCTTTCTATTAATTAATACTAACTATATGTTAGACCCTAAATAGCTGTAGTTTAAAATGTGCTGTGGTGTCATTAAATATTCCTTTCCTGTCCCAACTTATAACATGTAGCTGCTGTACTATTATTAGTACTATGACTCCTGTCTATCAGTGCTATCACACTATTGTTATTACTAGACATAGCTTGTGTAGACTTTTTGCACAAGGCAGTGACAATTATTGTGACACATGGTTTGACAGACAGACAGTGAGAGCAAGAAAAAGAGAATACTTTTTGCTGTCAGGAACTAATATATGCATATGACAACCCTTGATGTACTAAATGATTGTCACAATCATTGTCCAATAATTAAATTTCTCTTACATTCATTACAATATATCATTACATTGGTCCAGATGTAGCAACAAGAGTTTGTTCATTAATCAAAATTAATGTGAAAATTACGTCGTCAGGGAATGTCATATCTGATGACGTCATTTTATAAGAGCAAGTTTTCTTATTGAGTGTTATTGAACTTTTAGTGTTATTATCAGCAAATACGATTCAAATTTAATTATAAGTATTGTCTGTTATTTCTTTTACATTCATCTGGGTATATACAACAACAAAAAATTATCCGCAAACTTATGTGAAAACGATATGACATTCCCTGACGACGTAATTTTCACATTAATTTTGATGAATGAACAAACTCTTGTTGCTACATCTGGACCAATGTAATGATATATTGTAATGAATGTAACAGAAATTTAATTATTGGACAATGATTGTGACATGAAAAAACCTTCGAGTTCACCAAGGGTAGATTGATCCCAAGATCTTTCACACTTGAGGCAAGCATCATGTGTTACATCCCTCCCAATGATCAAGTAAGAAACATTAGTTATCAGGTATGAACATTAGTTATCAGGTATGAACATTAGTTATCAGGTATGAACATTGTTTTCATTTATTTTCATTGTATAATTATGTACACACAATGTCCAGTTGTTATTGCTATCGCATGTGCAAGGTTGCACAATGACCCTAACTCTTGTATACAAGTTTGGAGGTATTAATTTCCTACCAGAATACATCCTATTTTATAAAACCAGTTAAATGTTTTATTTGTTCTCATATCCCTTTTACAACTACAAATCTATCTGACTGGTGCATTTCCAGCAGACTTCAGTATATAATAATTTCCTAATGTATTTTGATTACTGCATGCCTGAACAAAATTACTAAAATTAGTCGCACCCTCTCACAGCTAACTATATCCACACAAATAACCACTTCTAATAGACTACTAATCAAAGCTGCATGAGTTGTCTCCACTTAGATTCATTTATAACTGTACTGAAACTGTTATTCAGAAGTTTATATCTGCAATGGGGTGATGGTGGTTGTTTGGGGTGGTGGTGGTTGTCTGGGGTGGGGTTGTCTGGGGTGGGTGGGTTTGCTTCATTTGGAAAAGGTGTTAGGGTCATATGACTGAACCTTCTTGATAAATCCAAAAAGGTTTTCCACTCACGCTGACCATTTTCCCACATATTCTATATCAAAGGCTGTGGTACATATTCTATATCAAAGGCTGTGGTACATATTCTATATCAAAGGCTGTGGTACATATTCTATATCAAAGGCTGTGGTACATATTCTATATCAAAGGCTGTGGTACATATTCTATATCAAAGGCTGTGGTACATATTCTATATCAAAGGCTGTCGTACATATTCTATATCAAAGGCTGTGGTACATATTCTATATCAAAGGCTGTGGTACATATTCTATATCAAAGGCTGTGGTACATATTCTATATCAAAGGCTGTGGTACATATTCTATATCAAAGGCTGTGGTACATATTCTATATCAAAGGCTGTGGTACATATTCTATATCAAAGGCTGTGGTACATATTCTATATCAAAGGCTGTGGTACATATTCTATATCAAAGGCTGTGGTACATATTCTATATCAAAGGCTGTGGTACATATTCTATATCAAAGGCTGTGGTACACATTCTATCTGTGGGAAAGATCCCTTGTTGCTAATGAACAATTGTTCTTTCAAGCCCACAGTGTCAGAATTACCAAATGGTTGATATCTGATAGCCATTGATGAATTAATTGATGTCTCTAGTTGAGTTAGTTAAACAAAACAAACTTTTAACTTTTTGTTGAATCAGTATGACCCACAAGCCCATATAATAGTTACTCTTTATATTACAGTATTTTCCAGTATATTTTGTGAATCACACACTAATACACACACACACACACACACACACACACACACACACACACACACACACACACACTAACACACACACACACAATATATATACAAACACACACACATATATACAAATACACACACATACAAACACACACACAAACTAATACACACACACACACATATATATATATATACAACACACACACATATATACAAACACACACACATATACTGAGAGGCATAAATAACACAATGGGTATTTCCCTGATATTTTCTTATAGACATATTATGTCATCAGTATTAGGCATGCAGACAAATGACATACTGGTAACAACTGTAACTGAAAGAAGATATTATTCAAATCAGGATTTTTTTTAATAAAATGTGGTTTTAAACAAAAAACACAACTGGTTTTTTTGGCAATAAAACAGCAATTTTTTAACATTACTTACCATGGCATATTAAAAAAAGACAGAAAACACAAAAAATTGTTGCTTTTATAGGGAGACGAGAGCAGGCAATGCACATGCAAAACGATTTTTATATGCAATGCTATATTGTTGTAATAAACACACCAGTTATGCTTTTTGCTGAAAACTCATTATATTCAATTTTGTTCTGATTTGAACAAAATCCTCTTTCACTTACAATTATTACCAATATGTTATTTGTCCGCATACTTAATACAGTCAAATCCGCTTATTTGGATGTGCCTCGTGCAACAAAAATATATTCAAATAAGCGGCTAATTCAATAAACCGAAGGTACAGTTTTGACCTCTTGTTGATTTATGCAAACCCTAATTACCCTCATGACATGTAGAATTTTCGTCAAAAACCGGTAAGTATTTTGTGTTAATAAAATACCGATTCCAAGTTCCATATTGTGACTCTGTTGCCATTATCAAGTTTGTCTATAAACTTGATAAATACAATAGGCAACAGTTAATGCCGTTTGTACGCCTAGAAGTAGAAGTGACTAAACATCTAATGACCCAGATAAAACCACCGGAAGCTCAATTAGACTGGCCACAGTCAAATAATTAAAAGGCCGTTATTAACTTCTTGATAATTAAACGGCCGTTATTAACTTCTTTGTACATTTGTAAATCAAGTGCAACAAGACCCCACCCCCACCACCCAATATAATCTTGAATAAGTAGTCATTTCCATGTTCTGTATTTTACCAGGACGTCTATCTGACTATTATCTGTGTGCATTTGTAACTGATTTGACAGGTAAACTAGACTGGCCAAAGTCAAATAAGTGAAAGGCCGTTATTCAATGTAACAGAAGGAAAAACACAAACACAAACGCTAATATTGGACCCGATATTGGATGACGGAAAACCATTCTGATAAGGCCTTCTCCACACTGGCTGCTTTTCCCGTTCTCTGTCTTTTTCGTTCTGGGTTAGCATTGGCGAGATACTGGGCACATATCTCGTCGTATTTCTGAGCCAAAGATAAATCGTTTCGTTTCCGTTTATTTGCCATGTTGACATTGTGAAAAAAAAAGAGTTCTTGTCAATATTTATAGCCAAAAGATGATTAATCCAACTTGCTAAGAAAATCTCCTACAACTTACCTTTTGTCGGCATTTAACAATTTAAACAGTAATCACCATAATCGGTCACCCCAAATGGGGCCTCACATTGTGAGCTGCAGAGAAAAAATCACGTGATCAAAAGATCCCGCTAAAAATAACACTAGTAGCAAATGGCTTTTGTTTGTTACTGTCTCCGACAATTCATAGAGAAAAATATCTGACAAGTGTTTATTTATGGATTAAACATACACTGCTTCAAAAGTGGCCGACATGAGATTAAGGGATGCCTGCTTACGAAACGCACGTGGCCGCCAACAAGGTGGGAATGACCGACTTTGATCCTTGATTGTCCTGCATTGTCTCGGCCATTGGGTCACATTTGAGATGAATCTCAGAGTTCATGGATTAATTACGATGTAATTAGGAAATGTATTGATTAATAACGAGTCATCCGAAATAATTTAAGAAACAAGAAAACAAGTTTGTTGTAAGTCTTTTTCTTTTTTTTAAACATTGAAATTAAATAAAATTAAAAGTATTCATTTCTGCATGTACGATAGTATGGTATTACGTACGATCATAAATTTTACAAAAACACATCAAGTAACACAAACTTTCCTATGTTTTACGTGCAATTGCCATTCGGCAAGGATAATTTTATATTCAAATATCCGAAAACACGTTAAAAAACACATCCAATTAACCGTTGGATTTTGTATTGTCATAATGGCAAATGGTTCCGTGCAGGACAAACATATTCAAATATCCGAAATATACAATAATCCGACATCCAATTAAGTGGATTTGACTGTATATGTGATTTGACCTTTCTATAAGATATTATTTAGTGAAATACCCATTGCGTTATTTATGCCTCTCAGTATATATACAAACAAACACACATATATACAAACACACACACACACACACACACACACACACACACACACACACACACTAAAATATCACATACAAATATGCTTGCCCCAAAACACACACATGTTGATTTGGCTTTCCATACTGCACACCAATGTATTTTTACTAAAATGGAATCAACCACAAATCAATGAAATCTTCTAGCATATGGATCTTCACTGAACACAAATATTTTTGTACTTGGTAATATCTATTTTCAAATTCAATAATGCACTAACAGTATAAAGATGTTCCACAATAATTTACATCCTGGCCAATTTCCTGATTAGATCGGTTTTTGTGATTAGATATCCAGGTTAAATATTCAGAATATGTACCAATACGAATTTGAAATCTCCAATACAGTAAACAATTAATAGTTTCAATTACGATACCAGACAATGAGGGTCAATAATGGTTGATTAATCAGAGGTATAGGAAGATGATAGCAAATGGGCTGACCAAATATATATTAATTTGATTTTCAACAGAAGGGGACAATGTATTAACTTCAGACCGAGGGGTAGGGGTGGAATTTGGGGGTGGGTTATGTTAATTAATATCACACTGTATTGTAAAAACTGTAAAAAAGGTTACTGTCGACTTTGTACATCTGCTGCAATTGTTTTCACGATGCATATTTTTGAGGCAGTACGTAGCCTAGTGGTAAAATGCCCACTTGATGCACAGTCGGTCTAGGATCGATTTCCATCGGTGGGCCCACTGGGCAATTTCACATTTCAGCCAGTGTACCACGAGTGGTATATCAAAGGTTGTGGTATGTGCTATCCTGTCTGTGCACATAAATGATTCCTTGCTACTAATGAAAAAATGTAGTGGGTTTCCTCTCTAAGACTATTTGTCAGAATTACCAAATAGCTGACATGCAACAGCCTATGATTAATAAACCAATGTGTTCTAGTGATGTCATTAAACAAAACAAAAACTTTAAACTATGCATACTTTGTTTTTATAAAATTTGATTCTGTAGAGGTGGCTATACAAATAGATTACCTCTACCACCCCACCCCTCATCCTGTGATTAATTCTGGAAATTCAATAATATATCTTCAATAAAAGACAACATTTCATCACAGGAGGGGAGGTGCAAGTAGGGGGAGGAGAGAAACAATAAAAGTTCCTTCTATATTGGATAGTGGTGGCTATACAAAATAGATTGCCTACTCAACCACCAACACTCTCACCATGTGTAATTGGAAGGAAGGAAGGAAATGTTTTATTTAACGACGCACTCAACACATTTTATTTACGGTTATATGGCATCGGACCATGTGTAATTGATGCTGGAAATTCAATAACATATCTTCAACAAAAGACTAGAATTCATCACATGGGGGGGGGGGGGGATAGGGGGAGGAGAGAGACAATAAAACTTTCTTCTGTAGAGGTGGCTATACAAAACAGATTGTCTACACCACCACCCACTCATTCCACATTATCAATTCTGGAAATGGTCTTATTTTAAAATCCATTGGTTACAATATATTGTCTTTAATTACGAGTAGCATCCTCTATAGACAGGTGGCTGTTATGTAATGTATTCTTTTGTGACACATTTAATCGTGTACCCTTTTTTTAAGAGAAATCCAATAAATGCAAACCAACCGGCAACAAGTGAGTAATACGAACGTTAAATGAGAAAGATATAAAAAAAAATGGGTTAAATCAGTGTGGAATCGGTATATCCATTTTGTGTCCTGCCAGGAAATATTTTTGGAACCAGGAAAATTAATATCCTGCACACAATTACACTTGAAGCCAGGCAGCACTTGAAAAAGCTAATGGGGGCAAAATCAATAGTGTGATTGTTTCCTTGACAATCAGTCTAAGGGGAATAACTTTTACACCGGCGGTGTTAGTCTGTCAAACACTTGGTGACAAAACGAGGCGATGATTAAGATTTTATTACTTCTCTGTTGTCCGGTACATATTATCTCGGGATGGAGGAGGATGGAGGAGGGTGGGTGGGGGGGTGGAGGAGAAAGAAACAGTTTGCTCTTCTACAACTGATCGCCTGTCATGGGTGTGTGATTACCCTTAAAGGCATATTGTCACAGACCACTGACCTATTTAATAGTCTAACAAAGTATTACCTGAACAAAAATTATTTGATTTGTCCCTAAATGTACTTTATTCAACCATCTTCATAACTGTCATACTCCATTTATTAATGATATTTTATAAAAATAATTGAATTATGGCAATGGTCCATAATTCAAAAACTAAAATTGCCGAGAGATTTTACTCCATCGTGGTTCAGTTAAGGTGATGCGATATCTAGATTTAGTTTCCAACAATTAATGTAAGTTTTATTTATTATCCATTTTTAGAGAAATAAGGTCCTTAAATCCGTGACAGTATGCCTTTAATTATTATACACACCACACACAAAATCAAGCATGTTGAGAGTATTGCTAAAACAATATATGTCCCCAATCAGGCCCCCAAAAATTCTGTATGTCCTAAATTCAAGGACTATAACTCTGGGAAAATTTGGTAAATTGCCATGAAAGTCAAACTTGATCTGTAATACTACATGATAAAGCAAAATACAAACTTTCAACTCAGTATATTGAGGCATTAAGAAAAAAGTCTTGAAAACTATATATGTGGGACAGACAGATGAACAGACAGATGAACGGAGAGATGAACGGACAGATGAACGGAGAGATGAACGGAGAGATGAACGGAGAGATGAACGGACAGATGAATGGAGAGATGAACGGACAGATGAACGGAGAGATGAACGGATAGATGAACGGAGAGATGAACGGAGAGATGAACCTGTAATCTCCTCCGGCTGGACCGGTAGGGGACTAATTAAGCTACTTAAGGTTGTTTTTTTAATAAACCATCTTTTCAAATTTTTTGTCCATTTTTTTTAACAATATCATTAAGATATTGTACAGACACACCTGTGCCAAACACCCAAAATAACAGTACCATAAATTGAACAAGAACGGGTATCTATATCATTGCACCAGCAAGTTAAAAAGATGTCATATCAACCATACAATGTAAAAACTTTTTACTTTTTTTTTTGGGGGGGTGGGGGTGGTGGGATGGTGAGTAGGGTAGATGACAATGTCAAAATTTGGACTCATAGTAAATATATTTTAATGAGACTCCACCCATAAAAATATATTTGAGTAAAAACCAATTGCCATATACATGTAAGTTCATAAGTTTTGTTACTAATAAAATTAATGAACATATTTAACTTTTTTCACTTTTGGGATTTTTATATAAGTATAGTATATAAATTGTTATAAAATAATTTATATAAGTATGGTATATAAATTGTTATAAAATAATTCATTTAAAAATAAAATATACTGTAATAATATGGAACCAGACTTTTAAAATCTAATGTACATGGCTAAAGGAATCTTTTATATTTTTTTCAAACATAATTAAAAGATCAAGGTCAAACAACTAATAAAATCACTATCTATTCACCAATTGCACGATAATCTATATATGTTCAGATGTCCAGAGAATCAAATAAGAAACCTAATGCAATCCAAACATAGTAATGATCCTTGAGATAACTGAACTCTTGAACAGACCATCTTCTAGCACTGTGTCAATAAGCCTCCAAGTTGTTTAAACAACATTACATGTTTATCAACCGCTGACAGTCAGTGTGGATACCAACATGCAACAACATTACCTGTTTATCAGCCACTGACAGTCAGTGTAGATACCAACATGCAACAACATTACCTGTTTATCAACCGCTGACAGTCAGTGTGGATACCAACATGCAACAACATTACCTGTTTATCAGCCACTGACAGTCAGTGTAGATACCAACATGCAACAACATTACCTGTTTATCAACCGCTGACAGTCAGTGTGAATACCAACATGCAACAACATTACCTGTTTATCAGCCACTGACAGTCAGTGTAGATACCAACATGCAACAACATTACCTGTTTATCAACCGCTGACAGTCAGTGTGGATACCAACATGCAACAACATTACCTGTTTATCAGCCGCTGACAGTCAGTGTAGATACCAACATGCAACAACATTACCTGTTTATCAACCGCTGACAGTCAGTGTAGATACCAACATGCAACAACATTACCTGTTTATCAACCGCTGACAGTCAGTGTAGATACCAACATGCAAAAGGAAAGGAAGGAAATGTTTTATTTAACGACGCACTCAGCACATTTTATTTACGGTTATATGGCGTCGGACATATGGTTAAGGACCACACAGATATTGAGAGAGAAAACCCGCTTTCGTAACTTCATGGGCTACTCTTTTTTATTAGCAGCAAGGGATCTTTTATATGCACCATCCCACAGACAGCATAACACATACCACAGCCTTTGTTATACCAATCATGGTGCACTGGCTGGAGTGAGAAATAGCCCAATGGGCCCACTGATGGGGATCGATCCCATACCGACCGCGCATCAAGTGAACACTTTACCACTGGGCTATGTCCCATCCTAACATACAAAAGAAGGAAGGAAATGTTTTATTTAACGATGCACTCAACACATACAAAAGAAGGAAGGAAATGTTTTATTTAACGACGCACTCAACACATACAAAAGAAGGAAGGAAATGTTTTATTTAACAACACACTCAACACATACAAAAGAAGGAAGGAAATGTTTTATTTAATGATGCACTCAACACATACAAAAGAAGGAAATGTTTTATTTAACGACGCACTCAACACATACAAAAGAAGGAAGGAAATGTTTTATTTAACGACGCAACACATACAAAAGAAGCAAGGAAATGTTTTATTTAACGACGCACTCAACACATACAAAAGAAGGAAGGAAATGTTTTATTTAACGACACCACACATACAAAAGGAAGGAAATGTTTTATTTAACGACGCAGCCAACACATACAAAAGGAAGGAAATGTTTTATTTAACGACGCAGCCAACACATACAAAAGGAAGGAAATGTTTTATTTAACGACACACTCAACACATACAAAAGAAGGAAGGAAATGTTTTATTTAACGACACACTTAACACATACAAAAGAAGGAAGGAAATGTTTTATTTAACGATGCACTCAACACATACAAAAGAAGGAAGGAAATGTTTTATTTAACGACACACTCAACACATACAAAAGAAAGATGTTTAACGGTTAAGTGTGTAATTGAAGAATCTAACACCACAATATAAGCTACATTTAATAAAACGTTACTGGTTGGAATTGGATGGAACAGGATGGTATGATTGGATGCATGCATGCTTGGATGGAATGGATTAATGGATGCATAGACAGATGAATGGATGGGATGCATAGGATGCATGGGATGCATGGATGTATGCATGGATGCATAAATGGATGGATGGAATGATGGATGGATGGACAGATAAATGGATAGATGGATGGACAAATGGATGGACAGACAGACAGACAAATGGATATATGGACAAACAGATGAATGGACGGATGGGATGGATGGATTGATGGATGGATTGATGGATGCATGCATGAATGAATAGATGGATGGATGGGATGACAGGGTGGATGACTGGATGGATGGATGGATGCACAGATGGATGGATTGGAAGATGGGTGAATGTATGGACAGACAGAAAGATAAATAGATAGATGGATGAATGGATGAACATGTGAATGGACAATGAATTTATGATTGAAGGTGAAATCATGATCATACAATCACTACAAAGTCTCACCTATCAGGGGTGGGTGAGTGTGTAAATCAGATAACAACATTTCATACACCTGTTTATGGGCTAGCTGCATGTAAAATAATTACTGCTAATAATCGATGAATAATTAATAACGCTCCAGAATGCATCCATTCAACACAGCATTCCTTTCTTTTACAGCAGGTCATTTTTCCCATCTCATCTTTACATGCCTGTGGATATTATTAATTAGTACATGCATCTAGCTAGCATGAAGAAAGAACTAATGGCTTTTTAAAATGGCAGTCATCACATTTTTATTTATGGTTCTATGGGCATTACACAGTGGATGGGATGGGGAAAACCCAGCAGAAAATGGGTCCACTAAGAGTGTAAAAAGAAAAAGAAAAAATTTTTTTTATTTATTGGGCAAGAATTAGCGCAGCTTTAAAGCGCTCGCTAGATGTGCAGTTGCTCTAGGATCGATTCCCATTGGTCGGCCCATTGGGCTATTTCTCATTCCAACCAGAGCACCATTACTGGTATATCAAAGGTTGTGGTATATACTATCCTGTCTGTGGGATGGTGGATATAAAACATCCCTTGCTGCTAATGGAAAAAATGTAGCAGGTTTTCTCTCTAAGACTACTACTTGTATATGTCGAAAATTATCAAATGACTGACATCCAATAGCAGATGATTAATAAAACAATGTGCTCTAGTGGTGTTGTTAAACAAAAACAAACTTTAACTTTGATCCAAGCACTTGATGCACGTGCTCTATAGTCAGAACTTTACCCTGTCTTATCTTCACCTGCACGTGGTTATTATTAGTATTACATACATGTAGCTGACATGCATGTAAACCTTTTTTATGTTGCGTCTTTTCACTTTTAATATGTACTTATCAGGCTGAATGGTTTTTCAATTATCAAGATCAAAAACATTATCTGCAAGTGTGTGTTTGTGAAAGATGCAAGCCTTGCTATCAAACGAAACAAACACTTACACACACCTCAGATTCGATCATTATTACTGACAAAAAACCCCAAAGAGAACACACAAGGATAACACTTTTAGAAGGCAATAATGTTATCCAACAAGAAGTGACTTTGTAATTTTACCCTTAATGATGTTTAGTGGTCTTCTGTAGAAGGCAATTTGCTTTTTTATTGAGCTCTTGTAAAATAACATTCAAATGTCTAGACCAAAGTTTGCCTCATGGAAAGACAAGGAAAATGTGTTTAACGACACCCTAGTGAAAACTAAATGATACTGCAAGATGAAGGAAGGAACAAATGTTGTATGTAATGATGCACAACTGATTTTAATTACCACTGCAAAAAGAATTGCATGTAGATCTAAATCTAAGGTGCAAAACATTTAATTTTAAAATGTTAACTTTATGTGCAGTGGAAACTGATTTAGGGTAACCTTTATAATATCACTTGGTTTTTGGTTGTTTGTAATATCAAAAAACAAAAAAAACTAAAAAGTTTGTTTTGTTTAACAACACCACTAGACTACTAGAGCACATTGATTAATTAATCATCAGCAATTGGATGTCAAACATTTGGTAGTTCTGACTCGTAGTCATCAGAGGAAACCCGCTACATTCTTCCTTTAGCAGCAAGGAATCTTTGATATACACTTTCTCACAGACAGGAAACACATACCACAGACTTTGACCAGTTGTGGTGCACTGGTTGGAATGAAAAAAAACCCCAATCACTTGAATGGATCCACTGAGGTGGTTCGATCCTGCAATGCAAGCACATGAGGCGAGTGCACAATCTACTAAGTTAAACCCTGCCCTTGTAATGTTAAAGTTACAGTTTCACCTGTGTTTAGAAACAGACACACCAGTCTGATATCAAATCATGTACACTAAGGGGAAATAGCCCAGTTCCATATACTATATAGGTACATAATGAATTATTACTTTTCTCCCATCCATTCAACACAAATAATGTTGTACAAACAACCAAAAGGTTATATTTAAAACCCCCCAACCTTATTATACAATAAAATAAATATCATTATTAGAAAGCATTTGCATTGTGTCTGAAAATAGTTTATATTGAAAGTATAACCTGAAAATAACAATGTACTTTCCCTTTGTTTGTTCTTTGTTTTTTTTTAGAAAAATAAAACAAGTATTACCCTACACTAAGATTTATGTGCTTAGGCTGACGTCATAGAATGCATTTCATACTGTGTACAGGTAAAGTGTACAGGTAAAGTGTACAGGTAAAGTGTACAGGTAAACAAAGAAAAGGAAAGGAAATGTTTTATTTAACGATGCACTAACACATTTTATTTATGGTTATACATGTATGGCATCGGACATATGGTTACGGACCACACAGATCTTGAGGGAGGAAACCCGCTGTCGCCACTTCATTGGCTAGTCTTTTCGATTAGCAACAAGAGATCTTTTATATGTACCATCCCACAGAGAGGATAGTACATACCACAGCCTTTGTTACACCAGTTGTGGAGCACTGGCTGGAACGAGAAATAGCCCAAAATGTCCACCGATGGGGATTGATCCTAGACTGACTACAGATCAAGCGAACACTTTACCACTGGTCTACGTCCCACCCTCCCAGGTAAACAAGAGCCTGTGGTGATTTAATTATTGCAAATGGGTTGACGTCATAGAATGCATGGAAAATATTTCATTCTTGTTTGTCATCAATGTACAAAGTTGTTTTCCTTGAGGTCTAACTATTGTAGTTGACAAGTAAATTGATTTAATAATCCCAGCAAGTTCATGAAAAATATGTCAGAAGATAGACATTAGTTTTAAAACATGTTTACACGCATAAGAAAATAGATTTATATGCAAAGTCAATAGTCATTATCTAAATGTTCAAGGGACCAAACAAAGCAGCTTGAGGTAAGGGTAGATTGAGATAAACATACTAGTCGTGCTATTCTGGGGTGAACTTTGTGTCATAGAACCATGCATTTGTTAACCTTGATTTATCCTGGGCTTACAAGATAATAAAGATTGAAATAATGACATTTGGCTGTATATAATTCTAATGTGTTTATAAGACATTGTTATAAAAATATGTAGGAAGGGAGGGAGGCAGGGAAAGAGAGAGAGAGGGAGAGAGAGAAAGCGAGATAAAGAGACAGAAACAGAAAGACAGAGAGACAGATGGAAGGAAGGAAGAAAAGGAGGGAGAGACAGACAGAGATTATTAAATGTGTGAGTGTGATACAAGATTTATGGAATGAGTTTTGGAAATGCTTTATTTCCCGAGTGAGAGCAAAGGAAATACATGTAATTCCCAAAACTGTGTTCCATGAATTTGTTATGGCACTCCTGTGAGTATGATAATTCATTTATTATTCACTGTAATTTACTAACAAACATTAAGTATGGTTGGATTTCCACACAATCGATGCTGACCACACTCAATGAGGTCAGTTACCATGCTGTCAGAGTACCACAATGACATTACTACACATAGTAAACAGTTCGCCCTTTGCTTCATCAATATTAAAAATCTAATTAAAGGCACAGTATCACACATTATGAGATTTGTTTTTGTCCAAAACTAGATTATGAATGAAGATTATCAGCATTTGGGATACTAAAGATCAGTATTGTAGCACTCAACAAATGTTTCGTAGACTGTGATTTTACGTGACTTGAAATATACAAAGGGTGACCATTCCACTTGAGCTATAGTGTATGGCCAGGACAGGACTTAATGGTTAGGACATTATTTATTAATCATCGGCTATTGGATGTCAAACATTGGGTAATTTTGACATAAGTCTGAGAGAGGAAACCCGTTATATTTTTCCATTAGTAGCAAGGGATATTTTATATGCACCATCCTTCAGACAGGATAGCACATACAATGACCTTTGATATACCAGCCATGGTGCGCACTAGCTGGAATGAGAAATAGCCCAATGGGACCACAGATGGGGATCAATCCCAAACGGATCGCATATCAAGTAAGCGCTTTACATCTAGGCACCCCCCCCCCCTTTTTTTTTTACAAAACACTGATATCAACAAAATATATCATGTATACACTAGATCTCTTTTCAGACAAAAGCATTTGCAGCCATTTTAGAAAATTATCAAATCATCATCCAACTTTTGAAATTACTTGATTACGAAGTGACTTACATGTGCATCAGACCTTTCACATCACAGAATATGCTGTTGATTCTAAATAAAATGTTATCTCATTCTATCAATGTTCCACAACTGGTGTAACAAAGGCTGTGGTATGTATTATCCTGTTTACTTGAAGCTGCATATTAAAGATCCCTTGTTGCTAATCTGAAAAAGCCGTGCACCATTGATTTTCACTGCATGGCAGCAACGTGTTTCATCTCTTATTACCTCTGTGGTCCTCAGCCATATGTCCAAAGCCATATACCAAAACTAAAATGTCTTGGATGTGTTGTTAAATAAAACATTCCTTCCTTTCTTCAAAGTAAAAGTTAAGGCCATAATAGTAGGTATAATATGTATAAGACTGTTTCATGGAATGCATGGGCTCTGGTATGTAACACACTTACCTTGCATGTCCATATCCACGTACATATAGCTCACAGATAAAATGTTCACGCTAGTTGAACTGATGAGCAGTTCATTCTTTGTCAACTTATGTCAATTAATAATTTAAAATTGTCAAAGACAATGACAAACAGTATCTTATTGTGAATCAGACCGTGACAGTTAGGGAGACTGTGTACAAACACTGTGATGTGTCAAAGAGTCACACATGACGTGTCAGGGCTCGAATTTAACAGAAAGAATGTTTTATTTAACGACAAACTCAACACATTTTATTTATGGTTATATGACATCAGACGTATGGTTGAGGACCACATGAAATCCCAAGCGAACTAGCGATGAGACTAGACGTTGTTTCGTGTGCTCTCAACCTACTCCCCCACCTGGGGGGATTGATGGCTAGCTACGGCTTGTTGTTGGAATACTGTGTCGCGTACACCGGGTCACGGGCAACCGTGACCTTGGTGTACGGAGACACGGTTTCAAACAAGAGGAAGAGGACAAGGAAGAAGAAACGTGCGCCAGGGACAGCTCAGGCGGGGACAAAGCTGGTGGCTCAACCGCCAGCAGCGGTCCCGTCTGCGTCGCTGCCCCCACCACGACCAATCCAGATGGAGCGGAAGGAGACGACTCGTCAACCGACCGCACCGACCGTGCAGAAGCGGAAAGAGGAGCATCCCAGTGCACCACGGCCCGCATCACCTGTTCTCGCCCATCGCTCATCAGCGTCGAGACCCCCATCCACGGGGGACTCCGCGATGGCGACATTGGATGTTGGAGTTGCCAAGCGGAAGGCCGTGACCCCCCCCGGGGGACCAACCAGCCAAGACGCGGCCTTCTGCTTCCGCCAGGGACCAGTGGCAGCTCTCTAAGGCGAAGATCAAGAGTCAGTACGCCAAGTACGTGATCGGTGACGTCTCGGATCCCTACAAACTGCCAGGCGGGATCCAAGAGGAAGAATTTAAGACCTTCTCGGATGGCAACGAGATCGCCATCCATCCTGGGGATCTACGGGGAATCGGGCAGGTACTGGTCATCACCTCGCGCCGGGAGGGATTGTACAGACAAGGGATCCTCTACAAAGAGATGGACAATCACACCGTCCACAGGATCATCAAGATCATCGCCGGCGCCCAGTACCTCCCACTGGCCCAATGCCTATGGGCGCACGACTTCAGGAAGTTGGTGCCCCATTTCAACGACAGCTACATCATCTCGTCCCCGTAGACGCCAACCCTAACTAGGACAGGTAACCTCCTTTTTGGGCTTAGTTGGACTCTAAACATTTTTCGATCGAGCTTCCAAATT
The DNA here is from genome assembly GCF_016097555.1 of Gigantopelta aegis. NCBI lineage: Eukaryota > Metazoa > Mollusca > Gastropoda > Neomphalida > Peltospiridae > Gigantopelta > Gigantopelta aegis. The sequence continues at coordinate 79,285,098 of NC_054708.1, read as the reverse complement.
CTTATGTTTATTTTTTTATAAATAGTCCAACGCATTTTACTTTGGCACCCATTCAATTGCTCAAATCACCTTAAAACCTTTTCGGCCGAGCAGTCAAACTTATTTTTGGGTTTAAATTCTTAGTCCGGACATGATGATAGGTGCAGTTATTCTCCGTAGACATAGGTTTTTCTAGTTAGACCCGAAGGAATCGAAATTCAGCCAGTCAGAACACGGCCCATTTTCGGTGTCTACTAGTCGGTCCGCGCAGTCGCTGGACGCAACTAAATACTTATTAAAAATTCTGCCCACCTCAAACTCATCCCCCCCCCCCTTGTCCTAGACTCAGTCACTGGCAAAGGCCAGAGATTAAGCCCAGGACAGGCGTGCATGAAACCTTCGTGGTATATATGCACGTTAATAACTTATGAATGAATGAATTGAGGACCACATAGATATTGAGAGAGGAAACTCGCTGTCGCCACTTCATGGGCTACTCTTTTCGATTAGCAGCAAGGGATCTTTTATATGCACCATCCCACAGACAGGGTAGTACATACCACAGCCTTTGATATACCAGTCTTAATGCACTGGCTGGAATGAGAAATAGCCCAATAGGCCCACTGATGGGGATCGATCCCACACCGATCACGTATCGAGCAAGCGCTGTACCACTGGGCTACGTCTTGCCCCAAATTTAACAGTGGCTGTGCAGTAATTGCAGTAATAGTGCCCATGTCATATGCCTCCGTGCCCTGAAATTTAAAAAGTCTTTTGGCCAAAGTGGCAGTGCCATATTTTGTATCTTACTAAATTGTCATCATACTTGAAAGTTGTTTTATTTACGAAAAATAAACCATTCACACTTCTTTATTTTGAATGGGTGCTAGCTGTTGTGTTATATTAAGACACATGTTCAAATTTGCCTTGGTGCCATGCCCTCTAGCCATAATGCCCTAAAAAAATCTCCATCCGTCTAAGCCAAATGGCCTTGCCCTCTAACTTGCTAAATGCGAGGCCTGATTTGTTTTGTTCATTCCTTCATTCATTCATTCATTCATTCATTCATTCATTCATTCATTCATTCATAAAATGTTATAGGTGATGATGTGAAATAGAAGAACAATGAAATGTTGCATTGTTTATTATTTTAATTAACATCACAATCATGTATAATTTGAGAATTATATGCATATTAGCTTTGAATTTATTTGCATTTCTTTTGTCCCACAGTATATTTTCCTGGGCACAAAACTGCGCTATCATATAAGCGGAAATTTTCATGGGTTTTTATTTCCGTGGGTTTCGAGGCCAAGCAGTAAGCCTCGAAAATTTAAAACCTTGACATACTGTGTGGCCAATGATTAAAAAATCAGTGGTGTCATTAAAAAAAAAAATACGAACTTTTCTAAAATCATCCATTTTGCATTGCATGTTTTCTTCTGATGACATCTGCATGGGCTAACTGATCAACTGTCAACAGTTTCTGGCAAACATTGAAGGTTAGCGAGAAATGAAAAAACTAATGTAGACTGGCATTTATTATGACAGTAAACAAATTCATTAAAACTTATGTACAATTAGGTGTCTGGTCTCCTTTAATAGAGCCATCAAAATGAAGAAGAAAAAAATGTATCGATCAATACTAAACAGGTGAACAAACTTTATAGACATTAATTCTAATGTGGGAAATGCTAATGAAGGATTGTTCATTAACAAACTGTTGATGAATTCATCAATAATTATCTACAACCCAATCATGCAGGTAAATGTAATAATATACTTCAAAGAGAATTTAATCAACTATAAGGGGCACATTAATTAATAATCAGAGTTTAACACGGTGCATACCACCAAATTAATTCCTATACATGACAATACAAGTAGTAACTAACATATGTGGTGAACACCTATTCAATCAACATATATACAGGTGCACCATGGATATAAATACTACAACCTCTCTCCTTCAAGTCAGTCAGAAACAAATTGGGGAGGGATAAGTTTCTAGTTTCAGAGATAAAAGGACAATTATCCTATAAATTTGCACGATATACCAGTCATGGTGCAGTGGCTGGAATAAGAAAAGATGCTATTTGGTATACTGTTACCAATAAAAAAAAAAAAAAAATCCTAATAATTCAAAGTGATTTGAAGATAAGTGGTACGAGAAACTCCATTTTGTTATTGTTAATTATAAATGTGGACAGCATTTTGGTGGTTTTGTGTGATAATACAACACTGTTAATAGAGTGATCACTTGAGGGGCTTTGTGTGATAATACAACACTGTTAATAGAGTGATCACTTGAGGGGCTTTGTGTGATAATACAACACTGTTAATAGAGTGATCACTTGAGGGGCTTTGTGTGATAATACAACACTGTTAATAGAGTGATCACTTGAGGGGCTTTGTGTGATAATACAACACTGTTAATAGAGTGATCACTTGAGGGGCTTTGTGTGATAATACTACACTGTTAATAGAGTGATCACTTGAGGGGCTTTGTGTGATAATACAACACTGTTAATAGAGTGATCACTTGAGGGGCTTTGTGTGATAATACAACACTGTTAATAGAGTGATCACTGTTAATAGAGTGATCACTTGAGGGGCTTTGTGTGATAATACAACACTGTTAATAGAGTGATCACTTGAGGGGCTTTGTGTGATAATACAACACTGTTAATAGAGTGATCACTTGAGGGGCTTTGATAATAGGATCAAACCACTTCTGATTGGGGTTTTTCCCCATCCTAACCATACAAAGAGAGAGTCAGAGAGCCAGAGAGAGACAGGGACAGAGGCAGAGAGCCAGAGAGAGACAGGGACAGAGGCAGATAGAGAGAGAGAAGAGAGAGAGAGACAGAGAGGAGAGAGAGAGAGAGAGAGAGAGAGAGAGAGAGAGAGAGAGAGACAGAGACAGAGAGACAGAGAGAGAGAGAGAGAGAGAGAGAGAGAGAGAGACAGAGACAGAGACAGAGAGAGACAGAGAGAGACAGAGACAGAGAGACAGAGAGAGACAGAGACAGAGGCAGAGAGAGACAGAGACAGAGGCAGAGAGAGACAGAGACAGAGGCAGAGAGAGACAGAGACAGAGGCAGACAGAGACAGAGACAGAGGCAGAGAGAGAGAGAAAGACAGAGACAGAGGGAGAGAGAGAGAGAAAGAGAGAGAGAGAGAGAGAGAGAGAGAGAGAGAGAGAGAGAGAGAGAGAGAGAGAGAGAGAGAGAGAGAGAGAGAGAGAAACAGACAGACAGACACACACAGAGACACAAAGCTGTATACAGAGAGAGAGAGAGTTACTCCTACTAAAAAGCAGCAAAGAAAAAGACAATATATGCTTTCCTGTCTGTGGGATGGTGCATATAAAAGATCCTTTGCTCTTAATGGAAAAATGTAGTGGGTTTCATCTCTAAGACTATATGTTAGAATTATTACTTATCTGACAACCATTAGCCAATGTTCATTTCAGAAATCAGTGTACTCTAGTTAAACAAACCAAACTTTAACTTTAGTGTTAATTTGGTTAATCAAACCATACATCACGTGTTTTGGATGTAGCTCTATACTTGTCTCAGCTGTGATGTTTTTAATCACTTACTGTCCATGATGGATTCATGTCAGTTTAGGGAAAGTGCACATAAAAATCACTTGCTGCTGTTCACAAGTGGAAAAGCTTGTGAGGTGAGATTTCCTAACTCTGTGTACCTCTGTCTCTACATTTCTATCTTTCTCTGATTCCTATTTCTCTTCCTCTCCATCTCTCTGTTGCTCTGTCTCCTGTCTCTTTGCCTCAGTTTCTGTTTCTCTATCCAACTTCTGACTCTCTCCTCCTCTCTCTCTCTGTGTCTTTTTCTCTCTTTCCCCATCTCTCTCTCGCTCTCTTTCTTCCCCCATTTCTCACTGTTTCTCTTTCTCCCTATCTCCTCTCTTTCTCTCTCTCCCCATCTCCTCCCCTCTCTCTCTCTCTCCCCATCTCCCCCCTCTCTCTCTCTCTCTCCCTCCCACTCTCTCTCTCTCTCCCTCCCACCCTCCCTCCAGATCTCCTCTCTCTCCCTTTCTCCTTTTTCTCTTCCTGTCTGTCTGTCTGTCTTTTTGTTATATGAATCTTAGAAAGCAGTTCACAGAATTCAACAACAGAAGGATAAATATAATATATATACATTTACACTTACCAGTGTGAAAAAAGTATTGGCCCACCTGACGATAGAGAAGCAATCCTAGTCTAATAATACGGTTCATGTCCAACAACACAAGGGCTGCAGGGAGCTTCCACACATGAGGCGAAACGGCCCGGCACTAAATCTTCACTCACAAGTCTTTAATTCAGGACTAAATCTCCATTCACTAGTTTTTAATCTGGCACCGAATCTCCATTCACTAGTCTTTAACTTTAATCGAGCACTAAATCTACATCCGCTATAGTTATAATCTGGCATCGAATCTACATTCACAGCTTTTTAATCTGCCATAATCTTATCCATCCTTACAGAAAATTCTACCAGTTTTCCCTGATTTAATTTCCATGTTATTTCTTAACACTTAATCCATGATCACTGCACATATTCATGTATCATTTTTCAATGTCAGAAAACACGAATCATTAAATGGTATAAAAATAATCACAGAAATTTTTTCTTTTTTGGCATCAAACGTATTACTAAAGATTTCCACTTCCAATATTGGGTAAATAAATGTGGCTGAGACCTAATGATTACCGATTACATATAAGCAACAGGTAGATGAAATGCACTAGCTTGATCTGCTCAGCCGATGTACCGAATTCATTAATTCAAACAGTAGTTATAATGAATTCATGTAGATGAAAACTTCACAACAAACTGAATCTCCATCAAAATGGTGTCATACTAGCATTGTAAACCATACACACAAGATTACACATGTCTAATGTTGTATGGGAAACTAAGCATTAGTTTTCAAAACAAAGTACCTACCTACTGCAGACATGTGGTTTACAATGATTGTATTAAAAAAAAAACATTTTTCCTAATCAATATCCAACTTATTACTGGTGACACCTTTCTTCCCAACATGATTGCACACCACAGCAACAGGTATTGCAGTGAATGTAACGGACTCAGGTGTCATGTATATATACATCACAATGTCAGCTTAATCACAACATTGCTACAGCATAAATCTCCGTCAAAAGAACCGTACACAATGGAAATGCACAACCGTAATGTTTGAAGAACATGCACATTCAGCACGAATGTATACCAGCAACAATCAGCAGAGTAATCCCATATACTTCCATACTAAAACAGTGAATACATAATGTATAAGACCATCAGATATTAAATTGTCAAGACAATGTCAGGAGTATTACAATATATGAAAATCCTGGAGTTATGTGGGGGGAAAAAATCTGCATAAAAGTTTATTATCTACTAACAAATGTTTTGTTTATAATGTCCCATGAAATTTAATTTTCAAAATATTTCCATTTTCATATTAAATCTTCAAATGCATAATTTGTACTGTTCCAGGGAAATGCATCTTCAAAACAATCTATTGAAGACTAACAAATGTGTTTATAATCCAACAAAAACAAATTGTGATATATTTTTATGTTAATGTTCAAATGCAGACATTATAATGTTCCAAGAAAATTCATCTTTAAAACAATATATTGACCACTACAAAATAAATTTTCAAAACAATGTACGGAATATTAACCAACTTTTGAAATATTTTAATTTTTAATTTTTAAATGCACATTATAATGTTCCAAGAAAATAAACCTTCAATAGTCCAATTAAAAAAAAAATCTAAATATTTCCATTCTAAAGCTATGAATGCACAAATTGTGTTATTCCAAGAATATTACTTTTCAGCACAGATGGAAACATTTCAGATGAGTAGGGTATTTCAAATTTTAATACTCCCAGAGAATATGTCTTTAGAACATTTGAATATTGTATTCCATTTCATAAGACGTGCACTGAACATGTGTAGAAATCATACACACTCCAACGATGATCAAACCATGAAATTACTCCAGCGATGATCAACCCATGGAATGCACATTATGACTGATATTGCAACAGATAGCCAATAAAGTGCATGAACCGAGTAAAAGACACTGTGTATTTACCGTTATCAGAGATAACACAAATAAACTAACTAGAGACTAATGAGCTTATGATTGCCAAACTTGCTGCCTAGCGTTCACGGAGCACAGCGAGATATAAAAACTGTTTTAATTACACCACCACTATGGATGCTGGCCGTTTTGTTCATGCCTCTGGGATCACATCTCTTGTCCATTCTAAATCATAGCTTTCCTCCCTGTGTCCACGGCTAAATAACAAGACATGGATGGCAATGGTTATACATTTCTCTTTTCATGTTACATTGTCATTTACATAGCATAGCGATACATAGCATTTACAAGAGCTGCTTCTCGGAGTGAAGGCAAATAAAACACATCCTCTGTAGTTCTTCCGTAGAAATAATCATGAAGTTACGTCCAATACAAGGACACTTACTCACCTACAAGTATTTACTTCCATTGATACAAGGACACTTACTCACCTACAAGTATTTACTTCCATTGATACAAGGACACTTACTCACCTACAAGTGTTTACTTCCATTGCTACAAGGACACTTACTCACCTACAAGTATTTACTTCCATTGATACAAGGACACTTACTCACCTACAAGTATTTACTTCCATTGATACAAGGACACTTACTCACCTACAAGTATTTACTTCCGTTGCTACAAGGACAGACAAATGACCGTCTATATGCTGGTTAATGTAACATTAGTACAAGACATTGATTCAGAAACAAGAAAACATAAAAATTAATCTTTTATTTAGATTTTTAAAAGATAAACCAGTCCTCCATCATCAATGAAGATGATACCGTAATGATTTTTAAAAGATAAACCTGTCCTCCATCATCAATGAAGATGATACCGTAATGATTTTTAAAAGATAAACCTGTCCTCCATCATCAATGAAGATGATACCGTAATGATTTTTAAAAGATAAACCTGTCCTCCATCATCAATGAAGATGATACTGTAATGATTTTTAAAGATAAAAAGACATTACCTCATTGATAAATATACACATGAACATAATGAATATAAAATAAGTGAAATGTGGTGTTTTGTCTGACAAAACATTGCTATTAAATATACATTGTTATTGAGCCAGGTCAAATGGTTTCATGTGTTCTCTGATAAAGAGAAGTGCATGTGACATGTCATTAGGATCACAGTTTAGCAAGGAATCATCAATAATTACTGCCGCTTTTATAAAAACAGCTTCCATTTGGGGATTTGTGAGCAATCAAATGTTAGTCTAGTTCTGATAAACAGAAACACAATCAAGCAAAGGAGCATAGTTAAAGAAATAAATTGAAAAAAATAACAAAAGTCCTAATTAAAATTATAGTTGTTGTTTTGTATAATGAAAACCTGAAAACTGAATTAGTATTGTGATGACGTATTACTATATGCAAACAGCAGGCATAACAAACAAGAAGTTGCCTTTTATAGAAGAAAAGTTTATTTTTATAAAATAATAATACAGTATCCACTTTAAAAAACTGAACAGACTACAGCCCTTACATTGTACTCCCTGCTTTAGTACAATGAGTTCAGATGTCAGTCCTGCATAATGTGTGAAGTATGTTTTACTATTTACACTCTTCAACATTACCAGCAAGGATGGCAGATTTTTCAAATCTTTGGTTTAAAGCTGGTAGATACTGGCTTGATGGCTTGATATATGGCTTGATGGATGGCTTGAAGGATTGATGGATTGATGGATTGATGGATTGATGGATTGATGGATTGGATGGATGGATGAATGGATGGATGGATGGATGGATGGAAGAATCAATGAATGGATGAATAAAATAGTTTTTATAAAATTTAATGGTCGAAAAAATTAACAAATGATTGAATGAATAAATGAACAGATGAATGAATGAATAAATAAAAAATTAACATATAACAAATGAACAGATGAATTCTTTTTAGTAAAGGTATAAGCTGGTGGAACTAAAAAGACAAGTTTTCATTTAAGTGAAAACCCCACAAAAACAACCTAAAGAATGGCATTTTGTGTCACACGATGTCGGCATTTCCAGTTAAATATAGCTGTATGAATTGTTGCATGAGCAATCAATACCTGGTCTATTACAGCAAGTGATTTATCATACACTACGGTGCTTTCCACCTGTCTGTGACATTGACATCATCATTATAATATTTCAGTGCTGTGTTCAGCCTTTGTTGAATAACCTATCAGGACATAACTGAGTGGGACAGCCTTGATAACCCATCGGGACATAACTGAGTGGGACAGCCTTGATAACCCATCGGGACATAACTGAGTGGGACAGCCTTGATAACCCATCGGGACATAACTCAGTGGGACAGCCTTGATAACCCATCGGGACATAACTCAGTGGGACAGCCTTGATAACCCATCGGGACATAACTGAGTGGGACAGCCTTGATAACCCATCGGGACATAACTCAGTGGGACAGCCTTGATAACCCATCGGGACATAACTCAGTGGGACAGCCTTGATAACCCATCGGGACATAACTCAGTGGGACAGCCTTGATAACCCATCGGGACATAACTCAGTGGGACAGCCTTGATAACCCATCGGGACATAACTCAGTGGGACAGCCTTGATAACCCATCGGGACATAACTCAGTGGGACAGCCTTGATAACCCATCGGGACATAACTCAGTGGGACAGCCTTGATAACCCATCGGGACATAACTGAGTGGGACAGCCTTGATAACCCATCGGGACATAACTCAGTGGGACAGCCTTGATAACCCATCGGGACATAACTCAGTGGGACAGCCTTGATAACCCATCGGGACATAACTCAGTGGGACAGCCTTGATAACCCATCGGGACATAACTCAGTGGGACAGCCTTGATAACCCATCGGGACATAACTCAGTGGGACAGCCTTGATAACCTATCTTTGCTTATTGGTCAATCTTGTATTTATAAACTAAGTCCATAATTTCATGCCCTTAGGGCGGGATGTAGCCCAGTTGTAAAGTGCTCAACTGATGCACGATCGGTTTAGGATCAATCCCCGTCGGTGTGCCCATTGGGCTATTTCACATTCCAGCCAGTGCATCATAACGGGTATATCAAAGGCTGTGGTATGTGCTATCTTAACTATGGGATGGTACATATAAATGATCCCTTGCTACTGATAGAAAAATGTAGTGGGTTTCTTCTGTAAGACTATATGTTGAAATTACCAAGTTTATTACATGCCAATTTAATCTTACTATAGTGATAAAGACCTTTTCAAACTGTTTGATAAATATATCTTGTATCTCATATGTGTGATCTGGACCGGAACTTTTTTATGGGGAATTCCGTTTTTCCTGGAGTTTGCACCTTTTTTGTTATTTACGTCATATATAATTTACAAATTACGTCACATCATATAAGAAACATCACACAAGACTGCAGCAGAGTATGATTCTTAACATTAAGTAAATCCATGAATGGAGGATTGATCATGGATTTAACAAAGTGTAGTTGTGACATTAAATTAAAAACCATTTTTGTAAAAAATAAAAGAAGGTATGTAATAAATACAGAACTTCAGATACTTTGTTTTTGCTTCCTATTTATTGAACTCGTTTATTTTGCGAAAGAACATACGTCATGGAATACATTCTTGCACAAAATAAACTCATGCAATAAATAGGAAGTGAAAGCAAAGTATGTGGAGTTCTGTATATATATCACTACAATTTCCAAGTTGAAGGCATCTATTATGAAACCTAATCCAGTTTTAGTTGTGAAAACTAAACCAGTTTTATTTGTGAAACCTAAACCAGTTTTCAACCCAAGTGTAATCTCTGATGCTCATCAGAGTGAAGAGCAGTCTAAACTTTCAATGCAAGCTAATTAATATTCAGAAAGCTGATAATAATGGATGTAAACATTTACATTGGCAACAGCTGCTTGGCATTGTTTACAGTTTTGCAATTAGTGAAGGTGATGATTTCAGCAAAATGGATTGTCATCTTGACATAGCAGTGGGGAATGTCATTCTGATGACACATTTTATAAACAAAACTGATCTAAAAAGTTAAAGTTCAAAGTTTGTTTTGTTTTACAACACCACTAGAGCACATTGCTGTATTAATCATCGGCTACTGGATGTCAAACATTTGGTAATTTGACATATAGTCTTAGAGAGGAAACTTGCTACATTTTTTCATTAGTAGCAAGGGATCTTTTATATGCATCATCCCAGACAGGATAGCACATACCACAGCCTTTGAAATACCAGTTGTGGTGCACTGGCTGGAACAAGAAATAGCCCAATGGGCCCATTATTGGGTAATGCATATAGAATACTGTCCATTTATTATAAATTGCTCCTGTGTTGATGGCAATTGTCGCGTTTGGCTTGACTGGCCTATCAGACTATTTTTCACCTTTCTTCCAGTTTTAAAATTATTACATTTTTAAAAAATTGTACATATATATTGGTTTATTGTATTTTTTAATGTATATGTTTAATAATAAATAAATTGACATTTTACGTAAGTTATTTTGACCTATATTTATTTATATTTTTATCGTGTGTAGTGTGGTATTGTTTGAATGTGTGTGATTGTGTTGGCTTCTAAATGGGGGGGGGGGGGGGCTAGAGACTATTATCTGTCAGTAATACTCCCCCTGCTCTCTGGTTTTGACCTTTCTATACATATTAAATTTTATTTTAATTTGGTGTTATTGTTTTTAATAAAACATGTATTTCATGTTTACAATTATATGTCTCATATTTTTTGTTCTGTTTTTATTATTGATATTAAAAAATAAATAAATAATTAGACAGGGCGTTATACTGTCCTGTGAGGCCTGGTTTTATACCACAGGGGTCGAATTTTACACTATTCCGCAAATAGTAAATTTTTAAACGGAATAATAAATCATGAAAGTGAAAATAAAGCACGGAATACCGAAAATCGCCTGCGACTATTCCGCTTACGCTTTTTCTTCAGCTACATTTTTCTGAAGAATAAATCCTTGCGCTACTAAGACCTTTCTCATGCACTTACCGGTACAAAATAAACATCTTTTTGATCGAGACTAATGTTTTGAGTGAGTTCGTTTATAATTCCAGCTAGTAAGCAGTAATGCATAGACTGGTATATAAATAATTGTTCATTACGCAATGTTGTACAGGGCGATGTAGCACAGTCAGGAAAACTAGTGGTACATTAATAATTGAAGGGATAGTACATTTTTAGATGGAATAGTGTTTTTTGAAATTCACTATTCCTTTGCGATAGTGGTAAAAAAATAACATTTCAACCCCTGTACCATGTTTGCTCCCGTTTTATTTTTAAACATTAAAGTGTGACTGAAAGCAAACGTTTTGACTGATAAAACCATTCACCTTCTCCTTTATTCTTCTTGTCTCTCTGTTCTAATCTAGATACAAATATTTATACTTTGACAGGTTATAAATATACAATAGTTTTATATTCTTCAACACTAAATGCATATCTTGTACTTTCTATGTTGACCAGTTAATATTTCAGTTGTATAATGTAAAGAAAGATATTTATATAGGCTATGCCTGTTGACCAATCCCATCTGTTAATGTAAACAGAAATTGTATCTGTCAAATGACAGGTCAGTTTCTACTATATTAGATGATTTGGTAGAATAAAAATGTGGCTTCTTAACACAGTTGGTTTCTTTATACACGTGACCGCTAAAGCAGGTTTCACAGTATTTGCAAGTTGCAATAGTTTGATCAATAACAAGTGACTGTAGAACATTCAGTACACTATATATAATATAACATACATGCAGTCCTTGTTGCAACCTGATCAAACATATACAGTAAGAACTAGTCACCATAATAACAATGATTTAATATGTATACACATGCCTACATAAGTACTAAGTACACATATGCACATACAAACAAACACACACACACACACACACACACACACACACACATATGTACACATGTAGACACATATATATGTACATATACAGTCAAGCAGTTACACCATTTGCATTCATTTGAATAAAGATTTATAACAAATGATCATTTGCAAGTCAGACAAGTAACATGGGTTATCTGGATTCATCTGTTACCAAGTAACTCATCTTCATAAATCAAGGCTAATATTCATTCCTCGTATTCAGCCTTGATACATGTAGTCAAGATTACTGATATCCACTACTAGCGCCCCCTCTATTGGAAGAAAATTTGTAACACCGATTATGTCCCTTACACGATGACATCGCTGACTAATCACAGCATCGATAACATGTGACAATCTTGAAAGCAATATCAAAAATTAACCACCGAAACCTTTTTTTTAACATATTGTGACAAACACAATACGTTTCCACGGACGCTGACGCTGCCATCTTTGTTTACAATAACAAGGGAATCTATAAGGAGTGTTGCATCCAATGAAATTTAAGCATTTTGTGGCACGATTTCTTGACGACATGTATCAAGGCTGAATACGAGGAACTAATATTAGCCTTGATTTATGAAGATGCAAGTAACTAAGATGAATACAAGCACTGTCATCCATAGCTAACACAACTGTCAATATTAGGCCATACTTGAAAACGTAATTGCAAAAAGAAGGAATATTTGTTTTTAATGACACTGCAGCAAATTATTTTATCATTGGCTTTCAGCTGTCTAGGATAGGACATAGCCTAGTAGTAAAGCGCTTGCATTATGCATGGTCAATCTAGGATCGATCCCCATCAGTGGGCTATTTCTCATTCCAGCCAGTACACCAAGACTAGTATATAAAAGGCCATGGTATGTACTATTTTTCCATTAGTAGCAAGGGATCCTTTATATGCACCATCCCAAAGATAGGATAACATATACCAAGGCCTTTAATATACCAGTTGTGGTGCACTGGCTGCCCAATGAGCCCACCAACAGGGATCGATCCCAGAACAACCACACATCAAGCAAGCACTTTACCACTGGGATACATCCCACCTCTGTCTTGATGTAAGGCAAATGTTACATACCAGACAACAAATGATGATGGATAATGCATATGCCTGACAGATAATGGATGATGTACACATGGGAAGCCAGATTAAGGAGACCGGGTGTAGGTCAGTGGTGAAGCACTCGCCTGAGGTGTGATGGCCAGTAAATGTTTAGAATCAGAAGCAGGGAAAACAACAAACAAAAAATCTGTTATCTTTTTGTTTTTTAAATGACAGACTCTTTTTGTGAAGTACATAAACCAGTCTAGTATACATTTCCTGCTCTTTCTGGCTGTTAACACAGCCTTGACATTGTTCATGGAAGGTTACATTGTCACAGGTGATTATATCCATTAACTGCAACCAGTGCCCCATGACCGGTCTATCAAAGGCTGTTTTATCTGTGGGAAAGTGCATATAAAATACTAACTAAATTTTATCAAACTGTTATGCTCAGATGTACAAGTCTTGTTGGGTTGTACTCGTTCCAACCAGTGCACCACAACTGGTCAAAGGCTGTGGTATGTGCTTTCCTGTCCGAGGGAAAGTGCATATAAAATAGTTAACTAAATCTTATCAAAATGTTATGCTCAGGTGTACAGGTCTTGTTGGCTTGTAAAGAAATGATCAGTTCACAGCAACAATTATATTAAACAGTTTAACAAACCAAAATATTAAAATTTTGACTACCTTTGTGTCTTTTACATGAACAAAGTTGTATCGTAGAACCTAACTAGTAACTACAATTTGTCAACTTGTGTTACACATGTCTAGCTTAATTATATTATTAATTTTCTATTTGTTAAGGAAGAAAGTCAAACATTAACCGGTAGTTGTGTATTGATCACAGAGTCAGCTCCGCAAACAGAACAAAACACGATGTGACAATTTACCATTTCCAGCAAACATCAATACGGGCACATGCTCCGTTATCAAACAGTAAATACTTTTACTGTGTATACTATAGTACATCGGCTTGTTCAGTGTCTCGAGTGCATGGTGTCGTGCTTAAGCCATCAGACATATAAGGCTGGTAGTACTGGGTTCACAGCCCGGTACTGGCTCCCACCCAAAGTGAGTTTTAACAGCTCAATGGGTAGGTGCAGGCCTCCGAAAACTGCGCAAATGAATATTTTGCATGCGCGTCATTCACACAAGTCTAGTTTTGCATAACCCATTTTTTGTTTTCGCCAGAAAAAATAAAGACATTAAAAATATTTTACACTATCATTTATCACTGTTCCAGTAAATGAAAGAATGTTCTATTTAACGATACACTCAACACATTTTATTTGTGGTTATATGATGTCGGACATAGGGTTAAGGACCACATAGATATTGATAGAGGAAACCCGCTGTCGTCAATTCATGGGCTACTCTTTTCGATTAGCAGCAAGGGATCTTTTATATGCAACATCCTACAGACAAGATAGTACATACCACTGCCTTTGTTACACCAGTTGTTGAGCACTGGCTGGAACGAGATGGGAATCGATCCTAGATGGATCGCGCATCAGGCAAGTGCTTTACCACTGAGCTACATCCCGCACCAGTAGAGGTGCTTGCATCACAGGATCGAACCACCTCGGTGGATCCATTCAGTCAATTGGGGCTTTTCTCGTTCCAACCAGTGCACCACAACTGGACAAAGGTCTCTTCTCTCTCACTAATCACTAACAATTAACCCACTGGCCTGGACAGACAGCCCAGATAGCTGAGGGGGGTGGGATGTAGCTCAGTCGGTTGAGTGCTTACTTGAGGTGCTTGCATCGCAGGATCGAACCACCTCGGTGGATCCATTCAGCTGATTTGATTTTTTCTCATTTCTTCCAGTGCACTACAACTGGTCAAAGACCCATAGTATGTGCTTTCCTATCTGTGGGAAAGTGCATATAAAAGATCCCTTGCTTCTTAGGAAAAATGTAGTAGGTTTCCTCTGATGATTACGAGTCAGAATTACCAAATGTTTGACATCCAATAGCCGATGATTAATTAATCAATGTGCTCCAGTGGTGTTGTTAAACAAAACAAAGTGAGATAGCTGAGGTGTGTGTGCCCAGCACAGCATGCTTGAACCTTAATTGGATATACATGTGTAAGCACGAAAATATGTTAAAATAAATGAAATGAAAGAACTGAATTATTAAGTTCACATTCAGTAATGATAACAGTAAATACTTAACAGGAAAAGAATTGCAAATATTTTAATACAAACCGCTATATGTTTTTGACTGATATATTAATTGGTTAAATCTAGACTGTCAAAATGGGCCTACAATATGTTCACATGCCATTGATAATGTTAATAGGCACAAAGACTGATGGGATTCAGACTGAATAATATTAAATACATTAAAGAAATCTAAATAAATAATTTGTGTGTCTTTTGTTGTTCAGTGTAGTTTGTATAATGCCAATGTCTTCAGTATGAAACAGAAATGAATTATTAAGTTCACATTCAGCATACACCAAAATACATCAGCATATATCAGTCAGTCTTCAGTAAACAACAGAAATTACATTTTTGTTTCATTAAGTTCATATTCAGCATGTTTATGTCAGTTTGTTAAATGTCTTCAGTAAAAACAAGATATGATATAATGTTTTAATTAAGTTCACATTCAGCATGTATATGTCAGTTTGTTCAATGACTCAAGTAACAAAACAGAAATTAATTATTAACTTTACACACAAGTAACAATAGTTTATATAAAACTAGTGTGTAAATGTCCAATGAATGACTGAATGACATAAATAAACATTTGACTATGGTGTGCATTTCACCTCTCCACCAAATAAGCTTGGAAGGTTGTAAAACATTTCTTGGTTGATTTCAGCAGACTGAACAAGAAAAAACATTATTTTGTAAAATCAATCGTGTTATTACATCGTGCATGCAATGAAGTAATTTTTCCATTTGGCTGTTATTTTTTTAATAAATTGATCACAAATTTTTAGAAAGTTTGGGTTTTATTGTGGTATTGTAGAGTTTGTTAGTTAATTGTAACCCCCCACCCCCAGAACAGCCCTTCTGGACAAGGCCATAATAAAAAAAATATAGATTTTCATCTTCTTCTTTTTTCAAAAGCCAGTTGGAAGGTGAAATTTTATATTTATTTTATATTTTGAACATCGTAAAATACTGCACATCAGGATAAAAACAAATTGGGACGAGAATTAAAAAAACATTGACATTCCTTCATCTTCAAGTTGGGTGGGGATGATAATATATGATTTAGTTTATTATAGCCTAATATAGTAATATGTGCCGTTTTTAAAGTGCTAGCCATGCCTAATCAGTGCCAACCATTATGTGCAGAAGCCTGAACAAATCATTATGGTGAAATGGTGAAAGCATTTTTATAATGCTCTTTGTTCAGTGATAAGTATGTGGATTTTTAAAATCATCTGAATCTATATGTATGTACAAAGGCCATGTTTTTCATAAGTTAATATTTTTAATCCAAAGCTTTGCCTGCAAGAAATACGTCCTTACCTTATGTTCCAGACCAGTATTTCTGACAATCATGCATACATATGTATGTGACAAATATGTGGTACTTACCTGAAATAGAAAAGAAATACAATCATGAGAATACAAGTAAACAAATGTTTGTTCAAATTATATATATACAAATTTATACTCCTGTTTGGTGTCATTCAACACTTAACTGCTCCTACTAACAAACAGCAAGGAATCTTCTGCATTATTTTTCCTAAAGATGGGACCTCTGGTGTATTAGACATGGAAAAAACAAACTGTGTCTATCAAGGTAAAGGAAATGATAGGAATGTTTGTTTAACAACACCTCAACACACTTTAAAATATGGCTATTTGATGTCTAATATATGGTGAAGAAAACCCCCGAGAAAACCCAGTGTCACTCTTAGTGAGACAGCAGCAGTGGATATCTTGTATGCTCTTTTCCATAGGCAGGATAGTACATACTACAGCCTTTGAGTTACCAGTCACGGAGCACTGATTGGAATGGTAACAATTTAGACCATAGAACTTTCAACACAGGCATCAGAATCAGTACCGTTTTCTTGTCTGTCTGTTTGTTCTGTTTGTTGTTCTTTTTTCTTTGTTTTGCATGCTCAGGACAGTGAAGACACACAAAAGATCACTTGCTGCTATTCACTAGGAATAACCCATGTGGCAGCAGCAAGATTCCTCTCTCACATTTAAACAAATTAACACCTTAATACAAAGCACTTAATTCAGTCAGATAAATGGGTTGGTTTTTATTTTATCATAGAGAGTTTAGGGGGTTGTGGGGATTTTGGTGAATGAATGAATAAATGCTTAATGACAACCCAACACAAAAATATGCATCGGCTATGTCATAAAAGGTAAATATATGAAATTATTATTTATATAATTATATAAAACCACAGTGTAAGGAGGGGTTTTGGTATGCTTAGGACAATGTATTTAACCATTAGTTGATTTATAGCTTATACCAACAGTCATCCATACCACTTTTCTATGTATAAATTTATTATATTGGACAAATTCACAACCATGTGCAAAAAGATCAAAATCATGCATGCAATGTTCCCATTTGTCCGAAAGAAAAAAACTAACAATGGATTAAATGCCAGTAGAATAATTTTAGCGAAACTACCAGGAGGCGACGTCAGTGACTAAATACTAATCATGTCTGACAGGACAACAGAATGAAGAACTGGGAAGAAAAGACAATACATGTATCTATAAATATCACTTCTTCACACTAACCAGGCAAACAAAGAGAATATTTGATTGAGGTTAAACATTGTTTTATTTAGCAGCACCACTAGTGCACATTATGATTTATTAATCATCAGCTATTGGATGTCAAACATCAGTTGGTTGAGGTTAAACATTGTTTTATTTAGCAGCACCACTAGTGCACATTATGATTTATTAATCATCAGCTATTGGATGTCAAACATCAGTTGGTTGAGGTTAAACATTGTTTTATTTAGCAGCACCACTAGTGCACATTATGATTTATTAATCATCAGCTATTGGATGTCAAACATCAGTTGGTTGAGGTTAAACATTGTTTTATTTAGCAGCACCACTAGTGCACATTATGATTTATTAATCATCAGCTATTGGATGTCAAACATCAGTTGGTTGAGCGCTTGCCTGAGGTGCTTGTATCGCAGAATCAATTAAACTCGGACAGGCCTCAGTCTGTGTCGTGGTTAGGCTATCGGTCTACAGGCTGGTAGGTACTGGGTTCAGATCCCAGTCGAGGCATGGGATTTTTAATCCAGATACCGACTCCAAACCCTGAGTGAGTGCTCCGCAAGGTTCAATGGGTAGGTGTAAACCACTTGCACCAACCAGTGATCCATAACTGTTTCAACAAAGGCCATGGTTTGTGCTATCCTGCCTGTGGGAAGTGCAAATAAAAGATCCCTTGCTGCTAATTGTAAAGAGTAGCCCATGTAGTGGCAACAGCAGGTTTCCTCTCAAAATCTGTGTCGTCCGTAACCATATGTCTGATGCCATATAACCGTAAATAAAATGTGTTGAGTTGCGTTGTTAAATAAAACATTTCTTTCTTTCTTTCAATTAACCTCAGTGGATCCATTCAGGTCCATTCGGGTTTGTTCTTGTTCTAACCAGTGTACCACACCTGGTCAAAGGTCATGGTATGTGCTTGCCTGTCTGTGGGATGGTGCATATAAAAGATTCCTTGCTACTAATGGAAAAATATAGCGGGTTTCCTCTCTAAGACTATATGTCAAAATTACCAAATGTTTGACATCGGAGGCCAATAGCTGATAATTAATTAATCCATGTGCTCTAGTGGTGTCATTAAACAAAACAAACTTTAACTTTGTTTATTTAACAGCACCACTAGTGCACATTAAAATTTATTAATCATCAGCTATTGGACGTCAAACTTTTGGTGATTCTGACATATAATCTTCAAAGAAAACATGCTACATTTATCCATTACCAGCAAGGGAACTTTTATACGCATTTTCCACAAACAGGACAGCACATACCATGATATTTGATATACCAGTCATTGGGATAAGGAAACACTTACCGTATATCGCTGTGTATTAGCCGACTTTTTGATACAAAAATTATCAAGTCAAAGGCTGGGGTCGGCTTATCTAAGGAGTCAACATTTTATTGGAAATGTAAAGTTAGAATAGTGATGTCACGGCTCCACTCGATCTATTGTCATTATTGTGCTCTGCATTTCCGCTTTCATAAAGGTTTAATATTGCATTTTAACACAAGCTATTACAAATAAAAGATATTAAAATTGTATATATATGTTCATCTTTAATAAATGTTGGTGTTTAAAAGTTATTTAGTAATATTTATCTGTTTAAACAACAATAAATGGTGACCGATCAAAACAATTTCGGAAAACTTCGCAGGTCACGTGTCATTACAAAATTGCTTACTAAACCGGTGAACACGTTAATTGTTCCAGCTTCATTTGTTTTGTTTGTCGGCTTGGGATTAATCGACACGGGTGGTTGGGTATGGTAGGGTATAGCCGACTACATGTAGTAATGAAAAGACCGATTAGCACAATCAACAATGCAAACAGTCACTGTGTTTTTAACGTGTGGCTGCAATCAAGAATGTTTAGGTATATTTCGCTATCTTGGTACTTATATTTTACGAGAAATAAATTAACCGGACACCGTTTCTATAAACAAGCACCTCAGACGAGCACTCAACCGACTGAGCTAAATCCTGCCCCTGAATCGAATGTCGCCTGTTTCAAAGTTTGATCATTTATTCAAGTTTTCTGTTGTTGATTTAACATTCTAATAAAACTTGTGTCAAACCCATGTACAATAATATAACACACGGTTTTCTGACAATAAAATATTGCAGGGACTCTAAGTCACCCTGGAGAAACATTATAATTCTGCTGTGGAGTTTAAAATTTACAAAATACTTATTTTTTGACGAGAGGGTTATTTTTTTCAGCACCAAGCTGTTGCCATGACATAAATATATAAATATTATTTTACTGTATCATACTTTCAATATAAAAGAAACGTGAAAAACTTTGTCTTTACCAAAATATATGACAATTTATTGATTTGTCAATCAAGGTTTGGGGCTTGATTTCGTTTGTTACGTGATGTTGATCACTTACCAAGAGTTCTTACTAATGTTTTGTCAATGTATATAGGGTTTTATTCTGGATTTTTCACCATGGTCCCATGTCTGGTGGGATTGGGAAAATTAGCGCGAGTAAGTCACACTTTGGAAAAAATTTCAGACCACTGAATGATGCAGTAAGCCACTGTTAAATTCATTTATTGGAACAAACATAATTGAATGTTCAGACCCACAGAACTCCTAGGTAAATTCCTGATATATATATACCACTTGAAGTGAAGACGGCGTATATTATATTGTTAATAATATATTGTGTTATACGCTGGCAGGCTAGTAAATTTTAGCTGGATCTTGTCCTGCCGGCTAGTGAAATATTTTCCATTTCTGCACCCCTGAGGTTGCCATCTCACCAAAACATATTTTGTCCATGAGGGTTCACCAGAGATTTGTCAATTAGCTGCGACTGTAGAATAGATATGTAGGTGGAAGAAAAATCACTCACTCAGTGCTTTAATTTGAAAAGTTTAACAGTTTTCACTGAAGGATAACATCATTTGAACTTCAAGTAGTCACTGTAAGTTCAATGACTGAAAAGCATGCTCGACTCCCAATACATCTGAACCTGTAAAAAACCCAAAACATTTGATTATGATTTTTAAAAAATTGATTGTATGTTTATGTCTGATCGGTTGAATAGTGCTTACTTTTTTGCATTAATATCGTTCAACCAAAAACACCCAGTTATTTCCCAGTACCACTTTTCTAAAACTGACTTCCAACTTGAGTTTTCCAGCAATTCTGGAAAGATAATATCTAGACCTATGGGATTCCAACACTGGACAAAGTAGATTAAGGGATGGGTGCCTAATGTTGGACTAGAATTGACTGATCAAGGACTAGCGCATTTACAAGACGTAGAGCAGATCCTGCACCAACAGATTTACATCATCTAACATAACAAGCTTATCCCCAGCTCTGGAGTCACCCAGTCATTTGGTGACAAAATTGATTGGTCTTTTTTAAAAGATCTGTTTGCACAAAAATTAAGTCTCCATTTGGTGATAAAGCTGGGTTTTTTCAAATATCATTTTAGTTGGTGTCTTTCACAAATATGTAAAGTTTGGTACTTAATTTTTATTCCTATTTATTAGAAACTTACCTGTTCTTCGGTCAATAACCTGTCTGAAGTAACGTGGATGGATTAC
The DNA here is from genome assembly GCF_016097555.1 of Gigantopelta aegis. Lineage (NCBI taxonomy): Eukaryota > Metazoa > Mollusca > Gastropoda > Neomphalida > Peltospiridae > Gigantopelta > Gigantopelta aegis. Next base: position 79,263,770 of record NC_054708.1, on the reverse strand, counting down.
TCCTCCAATCCCTTCACTTAGTATCACATCATTTTTTGATTTGAAAAGTTTGATGCCATCTACAAATAAGAATTCTGCAGCATCAAATACCTCACCCACCATAAACATATTTAGTGTTACTGATAGTTGCATCCTGAGATGTTCATCTCAATGTTTTTACATTACACTAGAAGTATATTCCTATGTGAAAAAATGGAAAAAACATAAGAAAAAGAAGAAAACTAATGAACTATTGTAAATGTTTAAATATTAACATATACTTCAGATTACAGCTTTAAATGTTCAACAAGGTTATCGAGGATTTAAAGTTTGTAAAAAATGGAATTAAATGCAAAAGTATTTCAATTTAAAAATGTTTACTTAATTAATGTTTAATTCTTTTTACCCCCATAGGAACAACTATAAACCATGTTTCACTGATCTAGGACTTACAGTTTGTGAAAAACTTTAACGCAAAACTTTAACATTTAGCGAAAACAAGAGTATTTTAATTTTAAAAAATTTAATTAATTAATTTGTTTTTTTATTTTTTCACATGCTCTTTGATTAACATCCATAGGTGTAACTATAAATGAAGTTTCATTCATGTATAGACTTATAGTTTGTGAAAAACTGATGTAAACTCGTATCTTTAATGTTCTGTCAGTTTCTTCTGTCTTGTAGCTGAGTTGTCCATACCATCACCTCCAAGGGTGCAGTCGGACTACTTTTCTGCACCCACGTGGCATCTCTGTCCACTGCCACTAATAAAGCTGGTTTCACCCACAGCACTGCAGGCAGATAACAATCACCAGTAGTTGGGGAGCAGTGAGTGGTTGTAGGAGCCTCTTACAATACCAGAAGGAACCACAGAACTGTCTCATGAGGGGTCAGACTAAACACTACAGAAAAAGCTGATGGAAAATGCCTGTTCATCAATCTAAATGTCTAAATTCTTTTTACATGATATATCATTAATATTTTTCACTTTTTTGCAATTATTGAAAGCTGTTTGAATTTAATATAAGCTTCTTTTGGTTAAAGGAACATACCCTAGTTTTTAAACACTAAAGAGTATTTTTGACTAGTAGAGCCCTTTTTTATAACTGAAATCATACTTTACTTGGATTGTATTGTTTAGATTATCCATTTCCATATATTCAAAGTGTTTTTGGTCATCCTGGTGTTTTTAATATCACAGAATGCATTTCTCATATTTTAAAAAACACACGTGCGTCTGAGAGGTAACAGTTATGGAATCGAGTTTTAGTTTATGTTTAGAGGGTATTTCACTATTTCAAAGTCACAGACTCATGTTTCACTCAATTGTAACATTATCTAAATGTGTTACAGGTTTGTAGATTAACTAAATTTAGTGTTAATTTTCACAGGTTGAAACTAGGGTCTGTCCCTTTAAACATTGCTAATGGTGAATTTAATATTCATACAAACCTTTTAATATTCATACAAACCTTTTAATGCTTTTCGCACATCAAGATATATGGCAATTTCACAAGAGTCTTTCATACCTAGAATAAAGTAAACAATGATTTAAAAAAAAAAATTGTAAATGGAAATTAAGATAACAATAACTTTCCTTTAAGTATAGAATAAGAAAGCAATTATGTAAATATATACTCAACAACGAAAGTTTAGCTAATGTTAAAAGAAATGGCATAACATTTATAAATTAACCTATTTTTATTAATTAGTATTCATATCTGAAATGTTTACCATCTACAAACAAAATAAACTCATCAACCTTTGCCTTAACAAAACAGGAGGACCTGGTTTTCTTTTAAGTTTATTCAACCATGGCAAATTTAGACGTCATAAAAGATATTTGCTAAACTTTTGTTGTTGAGTATAAGTTTTTTTCTGTCATTTGATTCCTAAAGAATGGATTAACACATGGCTGTTTTAGGCCTGGTATATTATTTGTTACAACTGCAGCATTATTCCAATGACATTTAGTATATAAAGCCTTGTACAGCACATTAGACCAAACGACATTTAGTATATAAAGCCTTGTACAGCACATTAGACCAAACAGCATTTAGTATATAAAGCCTTGTACAGCACATTAGACCAAACGACATTTAGTATATAAAGCCTTGTACAGCACATTAGACCAAACGACATTTAGTATATAAAGCCTTGTACAGCACATTAGACCAAACGACATTTAGTATATAAAGCCTTGTACAGCACATTAGACCAAACGACATTTAGTATATAAAGCCTTGTACAGCACATTAGACCAAACGACATTTAGTATATAAAGCCTTGTACAGCACATTAGACCAAACGACATTAGACCAGTATATAAAGCCTTGTACAGCACATTAGACCAAACGACATTTAGTATATAAAGCCTTGTACAGCACATTAGACCAATGACATTTAGTATATAAAGCCTTGTACAGCACATTAGACCAAACGACATTTAGTATATAAAGCCTTGTACAGCACATTAGACCAAACGACATTTAGTATATAAAGCCTTGTACAGCACATTAGACCAAACGACATTTAGTATATAAAGCCTTGTACAGCACATTAGACCAAACGACATTTAGTATATAAACCTTGTACAGCACATTAGACCAAACGACATTTAGTATATAAAGCCTTGTACAGCACATTAGACCAAACGACATTTAGTATATAAAGCCTTGTACAGCACATTAGACCAAACGACATTTAGTATATAAAGCCTTGTACAGCACATTATTGGATATAAGCACGGAAATAAGTTAAAGAAGAAGAACTTGGAACAACTGGACCCAGATGTGAGACACTTGTTTGGAATGGGCAAAAAATGTAGTCAATCAATGGTGATTGACCTGTGATCCTGACAGTCGAGATAGAGCCATACTGCAACCAATCACTCCTCAGGTGAGCACTCTACCACTAAAATACGATCCATCGTCATAAATAACAAATTGCGGATTGTGTAGAAGAAACATTGATTTTTAGAGAAAAAAAAAATAAGATAGGTTAAGTGACTGATACTGACCACCATTATACTGCCTGCTTCTTTCAGTGCATTTGCTTAATTTGTCCTAATTGTCAAGAGACTACCAGGCATGATTAATGAATCATGTTCTGTCATATAGCCGACTGGTAAATAAACCCACCGTCCGTCCGTTCGTCCGTCCGTCCGTCCCTCCCTCCCTCTCTCTCTCTCTCCCTCCCCCTCCCTCTCCCTCTCTCTCCCTTTCCGTCTTATAAATACCACAGAAAGCATTAACATATTTAAATAGCATATTTTGTCTAGATACTATTGTTTAAATATGTACTTTGTAAGGCAGTGACCATGGCTCCCCAACCTGTTCACTGTCTATGTTCTGGGGGCAATAAATCTTTTTAAAAAACCCAAAAAATCAACAAAAACAAACAGACAAGTCGTCAACAAAGTGAAGACATCTTTATGACAACCTTGCTGGTAACTTGGTAAAACTACAATTATTTGGAAAGGAAAGATATGTGGAAAGAAAAGGAATGCATGTTCAGTGACATTTGAGGACATTTTAAACTATGGGGGTTTTGGTGTCTAACATGATTTTAATACTTGGGAGACAGAGACAGAGACAGAGACAGAGACACAGACAGGGAGAGAGAGAGAGAGAGAGAGAGAGAGAGAGAGAGAGAGAGAGAGAGAGAGAGAGAGAGAGAGAGAGAGAGAGAGAGAGAGAGAGAGACAGAGAGAGAGAGAGAGAGAGAGAGAGACAGAATGAGAGGGAGAGACAGAGAATTAAAGTTTGTTTTGTTTAACGACACCACAAGAGCATGATGATTAATTAAGATGTCAAAAAAATTGGATGTCAAACATGTGGTACCTTTTGACTCGGAGTCTTTAGAGGAAACCCTTTGAGATACGAGTCATAGTGCAAGTGAGAGTGAGAGTGAGAGAGGGGGTAGCTCCCCTTATATGAGGTCATTTAGAGAGAGAGAGAGAGAGAGAGAGAGAGAGAGAGAGAGAGAGAGAGAGAGAGAGAGAGAGAGAGAGAGAGAGACATACAGAGGGAGACAGAGAGAGAGACAGAGTGAGAGAGAAAGAGAGAGAGAGATATACAGACAGAATGAGAGGGAGAGACAGAGAATTAAAGTTTGTTTTGTTTAATGACACCACTAGAGCATGATGATTAATTAATCATCAGCTATTGGATGTCAGACATGTGGTACTTTTTGACTCGGAGTCTTTAGAGGAAACCATTTGAGATACCAGTCATAGTGCAAGTGAGAGTGAGAGTGAGAGAGGGGGTAGCTCCCCTTATATGAGGTCATTTAGAGAGAGAGAGAGAGAGAGAGAGAGAGAGAGAGAGAGAGAGAGAGAGAGAGAGAGAGAGAGAGAGAGAGAGAATAGACAGTGAGCGAGGAAAAGCGATACAGAGGGAGAGAGAGAGAGAGAGAGAGAGAGAGAGAGAGAGAGAGAGAGAGAGAGAGAGAGAGAGAGAGAGAGAGAGTAGACAGAGCGAGCGAGGAAAAGCGATACAGAGGGGGAGAGAGAGAGAGAGAGAGAGAGAGAGAGAGAGAGAGAGAGAGAGAGAGAGAGAGAGAGAGAGAGAGAGAGAGAGACATACAGAGGGAGACAGAGAGAGAGACAGAGTGAGAGAGAAAGAGAGAGAGAGATATACAGACAGAATGAGAGGGAGAGACAGAGAATTAAAGTTTGTTTTGTTTAATGACACCACTAGAGCATGATGATTAATTAATCATCGGCTATTGGATGTCAGACATGTGGTACTTTTTGACTCGGAGTCTTTAGAGGAAACCATTTGAGATACCAGTCATAGTGCAAGTGAGAGTGAGAGTGAGAGAGGGGGTAGCTCCCCTTATATGAGGTCATTTAGAGAGAGAGAGAGAGAGAGAGAGAGAGAGAGAGAGAGAGAGAGAGAGAGAGAGAGAGAAAGAGAGAGAGAGAGAGAGAGAAAGAGAGAGAGAGAGAGAATAGACAGAGCGAGCGAGGAAAAGCGATACAGAGGGAGAGAGAGAGAGAGAGAGAGAGAGAGAGAGTAGACAGAGCGAGCGAGGAAAAGCGATACAGAGTGGGAGAGAGAGAGAGAGAGAGAGAGAGAGAGAGAGAGAGAGAGAGAGAGAGAGAGAGAGAGAGAGAGAGAGAGAGAGAGAGAGAGGGAGGGATACACATGGAAATCAGTGCTGCCATATAGGCTACCTCTACCAATAAGGAGGCAGGATCTAGTTCAGTTGGTAGAGCACTCACCTGAAGTGCTTGTGTGATAGGATCAAATCACCTCGGCGGACAAATTCTCCGATTGAGTTTTTCCAATCCTAACCAAAGAAAGTCACACTCGACACATTTTATTTATGGTTATATGGTGTCAGACATATGGTTAAGGACCACACAGATATGGTCTACATTTTTCGATTAGCAGCAAGGGATCTTTTATATGCACCATCCCACAGACAGGATAACACATACCATAGCCTTTGATATACCAGTCGTGGTGCACTGGGAAATAGCCCAATGGGCTAACCAATGGGGATCGATACCAGACCGACCATGCATTAAGCGAGCATGTTACCACTGAGCTACGTCCCACCCCATCCCAACCACTGCACCATGTCAAAGGCCATGGTATGTGTTGTTCTGTCTGTGACAAAGAGCACATAAAAGATCTCTTGCTGCTAATGGAAAAATGTAGTGGGTTTCTTCTCTAAGACTACATGTCAAAATTACCAAATGTTGGACTAGTTGGGACAGGAAAAAAAGACTATCAGAGAATGAGTCTACTGAAGAGATTTGATTCTTCAAACAAAGCATGCTCTACCAACCGAGTTAATCCTACCCCAAACACAGCATGCTCTACCAACTGAGTTAATCCTACCCCAAACACAGCATGCTCTACCAACTGAGTTAATCCTACCCCAAATACAGCATGCTCTACCAACTGAGTTAATCCTACCCCAAACACAGCATGTTCTACCAACTGAGTTAATCCTACCCCAAACACAGCATGTTCTACCAACTGAGTTAATCCTACCCCAAACACAGCATGCTCTACCAACTGAGTTAATCCTACCCCAAACACAGCATGCTCTACCAACTGAGTTAATCCTACCCCAAACACAGCATGCTCTACCAACCGAGTTAATCCTACCCCAAACACAGCATGTTCTACCAACTGAGTTAATCCTACCCCAAACACAGCATGCTCTACCAACTGAGTTAATCCTATCCCAAACAGACAGATCAAGGGACAATGTTTCAAAATGTTAGGTAAACTGAAGTCTGTTACCTGGCCTACTAATAGTTTGGTTTGGTTATGTGAATTATATATACAGTACTTGTGAGTACTACTGTTCTTTACTACACTGACTTACATATATGTACTACTGTTCTGTACTGGGACACGCATGTATCTTTTTCATACTGACATGTGTAGTACTGTACTACACTGACATACATGTATGTACTACTGTTCTGTACCACATACATGTATCGTTATCATACTGACATGACACTGTGTACTATGTACTGTAATACACTGACATACATGTATGTACTGCTGTTATGTATACCACTTATATATGTACTAGTGTTCTGTATCACACTGACATATGCGCTATTGTACTATACTGATGCATGTCCTACTAATCTGTACCACAATGGCATACATGTATGTACTGTATCACATTGACATGTACTATTGTTCTGTACTACACTGATATATATATATATATATACTACTGTTCTGTACTATAGTGACATATGTACTACTGTTCCATACTACATTGACATATGTACTACTGTTCTGTACTACACTGACATATGTACTAGTTCTGTACTACAGTTAATGTACTACTGTTCTGTACTACACTGGCATACATACTACTGTTCTGTACTACATTGACATATTCTGTACTACATTGACTTATGTACTACAGTTCCGTACTACACTGATATATATACTACCATTCTGTACTACAAGGAAATATTTACTACTGTTCTGTACTACATTGACTTATGTACTACTGTTCTGTGCTACAGTCCTGTAAATGAGCCTCAGTAGTGTAGTTGTTGAGGCATAAATTGGCCTAGAAGATTATTGTCCTAAAAAAACAACAAGCTGACCCACTTCTCAATAAGACCACTTCTGATTTTAAAAACTTGACTTCTATAGATACTGCATCAGAAACCCTACCCTGTGATGGTACTGCTAACAAGTCATGTTTTGCACATTCTGCAGGAACAATTAGGAAACACAATATCGCCATGGACAGTTAATCACTGTTACAGTCTTATGCATATTCTATCATCATTATAGAGTAAATATAAAAGGTACACTCAACAAAATTAATTAAGAGACAGTAGTCAGTTTGGTCAGGTTTTGTCACTGTTATGTCAGCAAGTTTTTTTTATCACAGATGATTTTCAAATGTCAACAATATTAACAATGAACAAATGGCATGCTTTGTATGCTTGTAAAAACAAAAAACTAATTATTTTGTATTACACATGTACATGTATGTATAAAGAAAAAATGCTGAAAATATCCACTGGCCCTTAATTAATTTTGTTGAAGAAACGAAAAGAAATGTTTTATTGAATGACACACTCAACACATTTTATTTATGGTTATATGGTGTCAGTAATTTTGTTGAGTACATATTATAGTAACATTATACATACCTTACATGTCTCAATGAAGTGTTTTGGATTTCTTTTGAATTGAATTATTGTATACTTGCATTAAAAATTCATTTGCATATAATGCAACTTGTGGTCATCTGGTTCCAGTGTGCACTAGCTGTTGCTAAGGATTAGCAAACAGATTTTTTCAAATATTTACAAATTTTTTTATATATTAATTCATTTGCATTTATATCTATTTGTGTGTCACTTTATTTGGGTTTTCCAACTGCAAATTTGTTGTTAAATTAAGCCAGAGCAGGACGTAGTCCAGTGGTAAAGCGCTCGCTTGATGTGCTGTTGGTCTGGGATCAATCTCCGTCGGTGGGCCCATTGGGCTATTTCTCGTTCCAGCCAGTGCACCACGACTGATATATCAAAGGCTGTGGTATGTGCTATGCTGTCTGTGGGATGGTGTATATAAAAAATCCCTTGCTACTAATGAAAAAAAAGTAGTGGATTTCCTCTCTATATGACTGTGTCAAAAATCCAATAGACTTTATTTTTAAATAAGCCATGACCAATTTTGAAAATAAATAAATAATCATATAACATTTTGTATTTTTATCTTTAATAAAAAGAATAATGTTGAAAATATCTACTGGCCCTTAACTCATTTTGTTCAGTATAAATTATACAGTGAAACTCCTATAAGCCGGACACGCTCGGGACCAAGTAAAAAGTCTGGTTTTAAGAGGTATCCAGTTTAGAGAGGTTCTCTTCTGCACAGATATTTAAAAAGGGACCATGAAAAACGCCCGGTTTTGTGGGAATTCCTGTTTACAGAGGGTCCAGTTTTGAGAGGTTTCACTGTAGTATCATTATATACACCGTACTTGTCTCAATACAGCTTGGAGAATAACCTAATAAAATATGTCCAAATACATTTTAAACAAAACTCAACTTGCTATGTTTTCAGTATACAACTGAAAGGGTGTGTGTGTGTGTGTGTAGTAAAAGCATACACCTAGCCAAATTAGCTGGCACAAATTCAGCAATAAATTAACAATTACTCAAAACCATCCGCCTGTACATCTCTCGGACGGAAGAGCGACCTTAAGCACTCTACCAAACAAGCACTCCAACCCGGGGATCAACGGCGGGATGGTAGCGAATGATTTAATAACCGCTAGATATGACAATGCTTGAATCGTGACATCTGTGACCCCCTTGGTGGAACATCCACCCTACGCACTCGAACAGACCACGTATTCCAACCCGGGGGGAAAACGGTGAAACGACAAAAGTAAAAGCATATACTCGACCAAATTAGCTGGCATAAATTTAGCAATATAAATTAACAATTACTCAAAACCACCCGCCTGTACATCCTTTGGATGGAAGAGCGACCTTAAGCACTCGACCAGGCACTTCAACCTGGGGATTAACGGCGGGATGGTAGCCGGTGATTAATAACCACTAGATATGCCAATGCCATCCAGACCTAACCACGATAACCATATTATTCTACTGTAAATATGTTCATGTTCTGAAGCTCGTGATTGACAACTGGCATACAACTCCCCCTCCGTCATTGTATTCAATGCTATACAAGGATGGAGGGGGATTGGTGGTCATGAATGACTGTTGAACTCACTAGAATAGGGACTTAAGACAATTAGGTACAACCTTAACACAAAACTAGGATTCACACAGAGACTACACGCTCACTGCATCAGTACACAGGGTGCATTGACTAATGATAACAATGTGCCTGCCCCCATTTAATGGCCCAGCACGTACTCTAATAAGGAACCGGACAAAAGAATACCGTTCTGAGTACACAAATGCAATGCACCCGGGGGAAGCTGAACAAAAGAATATCGGCCTCCCCCACCCAAACCCCCAATACTTGCTGCTGGTAATAACTTGGTACTTGGTGATGCCTCGACCAGAAGCGGTCAGGCCCTTTATAAGGGCCCTATGGGCAACCTAGGGAGACACCACAGCATCGTAGAGGTCTAAAATTAACGAGCTACTCTCGATTCACTAATATCAAAACCTATATTAGCTCGGCCATTTACCTTTCGACCGACCGTTCAAAATTGCGCCAAATTCTCTCAATCAAAATTGCGCACCCTTTTCTCTTTGGCATTTAACTGCTCCATTCAAATTCCATAGCACCACCACCACCCTCACCTGCGTGCTACCGATTTGATCGGGCTGCTGGTGCTCCCTTGCACCTGCCAGTGCAGGCGGTCCCTCCTCTCCCCTCCCCCCACCTTTCCTGTCATGGATGGAGGAGCCGGCCAAGGCCAGCTCTTGTGCCCACGATAGGCATGCGCTACAACAGCTTGTTCTGAATGTGCACGTAAAACCTTATGACATGACATGACATATGTGTGTATGTGTATTTTTTTATTCCAGGTCTAAATAAGTTTGAGTACATCAATTTATTGTGTTTGACATGTATTATTTACTTCAAAACCATGCATATCACAGCGCTTAAACTGTATTATTGAAAACCTTTTTGTCAAGGTTTATTTAGTCGTTATTATGGTCAGTGTCTGTAATGCCATTAACACACCTGACATAACCACACAATCAAGGATTATAAAACAAAATTTCCAAATGTTTTCATTGCAAACATTATATTATGGCTTTAGTATTTTGTTGCCTTTGTTAATATCACTTTCTGCTACTTCACTAACATATTTCACACGAATAAATAACAAACAATGGAGTATTTTGGAAAATGATTCCCGATTCTGTTGACCATACAATGTATTTCACAATCTATCCAATCAGGGACGAATGGCTATCAGACACACAGAGCTTACTGTCATTACAAAACTTCATAACAAAGGTATACTGTTAACATTTTTATCAGAAATAATTTGTAGGCTAACATGGTTTAGTTTGCGAGGCATTGTTATATTTGTATCCATGGTAATGGGGTCAAGGTAACAATGCTGATGACTTTTTTCATCAGTGTTAATATCAGCAAGTTAATGATGAAAATTGACAATCAACCTATAAATGAGTTGACTTGTGGCATATACAAACGAGACTTTTAACTTTAATGCTGAATGTACATGCTGTGTCAGAATGCTGTTGGGGATGTCACATACTCACAGACAGGGTAAATACATGACTTGTACATGCTGTGTCAGAATGCTGTTAGGGATGTCACAGACTCACAGACAGGGTGAATACATGATTTGTACATGCTGTGTCAGAATGCTGTTGGTGATGTCACAGGCTCACAGACAGGGTAATACATGATTTGTACATGCTGTGTCAGAATGCTGTTGGTGATGTCACAGGCTCACAGACAGGGTAATACATGATTTGTACATGCTGTGTCAGAATGCTGTTGGGGATGTCACAGGCTCACAGACAGGGTAAATACATGATTTGTACATGCTGTGTCAGAATGCTGTTGGTGATGTCACAGGCTCACAGACAGGGTTAATACATGATTTGTACATGCTGTGTCAGAATGCTGTTGGTGATGTCACAGGCTCACAGACAGGGTAATACATGATTTGTACATGCTGTGTCAGAATGCTGTTGGTGATGTCACAGGCTCACAGACAGGGTAATACATGATTTGTACATGCTGTGTCAGAATGCTGTTGGTGATGTCACAGGCTCACAGACAGGGTAATACATGATTTGTACATGCTGTGTCAGAATGCTGTTGGTGATGTCACAGGCTCACAGACAGGGTAATACATGATTTGTACATGCTGTGTCAGAATGCTGTTGGTGATGTCACAGGCTCACAGACAGGGTAATACATGATTTGTACATGCTGTGTCAGAATGCTGTTGGTGATGTCACAGGCTCACAGACAGGGTAAATACATGATTTGTACATGCTGTGTCAGAATGCTGTTGGTGATGTCACAGGCTCACAGACAGGGTTAATACATGATTTGTACATGCTGTGTCAGAATGCTGTTGGTGATGTCACAGGCTCACAGACAGGGTAATACATGATTTGTACATGCTGTGTCAGAATGCTGTTGGTGATGTCACAGGCTCACAGACAGGGTAATACATGATTTGTACATGCTGTGTCAGAATGCTGTTGGTGATGTCACAGGCTCACAGACAGGGTAATACATGATTTGTACATGCTGTGTCAGAATGCTGTTGGTGATGTCACAGGCTCACAGACAGGGTAATACATGATTTGTACATGCTGTGTCAGAATGCTGTTGGTGATGTCACAGGCTCACAGACAGGGTAAATACATGATTTGTACATGCTGTGTCAGAATGCTGTTGGTGATGTCACAGGCTCACAGACAGGGTAATACATGATTTGTACATGCTGTGTCAGAATGCTGTTGGTGATGTCACAGGCTCACAGACAGGGTAATACATGATTTGTACATGCTGTGTCAGAATGCTGTTGGTGATGTCACAGGCTCACAGACAGGGTTAATACATGATTTGTACATGCTGTGTCAGAATGCTGTTGGTGATGTCACAGGCTCACAGACAGGGTAAATACATGATTTGTACATGCTGTGTCAGAATGCTGTTGGGGATGTCACAGACTCACAGACAGGGTGAATACATGATTTGTACATGCTGTGTCAGAATGCTGTTGGTGATGTCACAGGCTCACAGACAGGGTTAATACATGATCTGTACATGCTGTGGGTGATGTCACAGACTCACAGACAGGGTTAATACATGATCTGTACATGCTGTTGGTGATGTCACAGACTCACAGACAGGGTTAATACATGATCTGTACATGCTGTGGGTGATGTCACAGACTCACAGACAGGGTTAATACATGATCTGTACATGCTGTGGGTGATGTCACAGACTCACAGACAGGGTTAATACATGATCTGTACATGCTGTGGGTGATGTCACAGGCTCACTGACAGGGTTAATACATGATCTGTACATGCTGTTGGCGACATCTGTACATACTGTGGGTGATGTCACAGACTCACTGACAAGGTTAATACATGATCTGTACATGCTGTTGGTGATATCTGTACATACTGTGGGTGATGTCACAGACTCACTGACAAGGTTAATACATGATCTGTACATGCTGTTGGTGATGTCACAGGCTCACAGACAGGGTTAATACATGATCTGTACATGCTGTGGGTGATGACACAGACTCACAGACAGGGTTAATACATGATCTGTACATGCTGTTGGTGATGTCACAGGCTCACAGACAGGGTTAATACATGATCTGTACATGCTGTGGCTGATGTCACAGGCTCACAGACAGGGTTAATACATGATCTGTACATGCTGTGGGTGATGACACAGACTCACAGACAGGGTTAATACATGATCTGTACATGCTGTGGGTGATGACACAGACTCACAGACAGGGTTAATACATGATCTGTACATGCTGTTGGTGATGTCACAGGCTCACTGACAGGGTCAATACATGATCTGTACATGCTGTGGGTGATGTCACAGGCTCACTGACAGGGTTAATACATGATCTGTACATGCTGTTGGTGATGTCACAGACTAACAGACTGGGTTAATACATGATCTGTACATGCTGTTGGTGATGTCACAGACTCACAGACAGGGTCAATACATGATCTGTACATGCTGGGAATGTTTTTCTGCGCATACGTGTATGGGCCCTGTTTTATCCTTGATTGCTCACACAGGTCCAACACTACTTAGACAACAACAAATCTCTCAATAGCTGCCACCCCACCCCTTCCACCAACCTCCTCAGATGGTTGGGCACCAATAACTAGGAAGGAAGAAAATGTTTTATTTAACAACACACTCAACACATTTTATTTATGGTTATATGGCATCAGACATATGGTTAAGGACCACACAGATATTGAGAGGAAACCCGCTGTCGCCACTTCATGGGCTACTCTTTTCGATTAGCAGCAAGGGATCTTTTATATACACCATCCCACAGACAGGATAGTACATACCACGGCCTTTGTTACACCAGTTGTGGAACACTGGCTGGAATGAGAAATAGCCCAATAGGTCCATTGGCAGGGATCGATCCTAGACTGACCGCACATCAAGTGAACGCTTTACGACTGGGTTACGTCCCGCCCTCAATAACTAGGTTACCTGATAATGGAAATCTTACACATCTTTTGCCCTATGGCACAACAGTCAGTAGAGGAAAGGTGTTTTCAAGAGAAATGACAGCATAATTACACAAGACCAATTCTTCAGGGATACATTGGTCAGTCATAATGGATGTCTTGTTTGCCCTTTATTACAATACTAAGCAAGGTCTGTCTAGAGCTAGTAGATAATGAATAAAAAACCCATCATTAAAACAGCAAGGGAGAGAAAGATGAATGTCTATACTCAGTGAAACTGGGCTCATGTAGTTATCAAGTGCCAGGAAGACAGTGATCAATAATTTACATGGTAGTAAGTTCAAATGTAATCACATCTTTCTCTGAGATAATCACAACCGGTGCTTTGTGATTAATTAGCGGAAGGCGTTCTCCGATTAGCAGATTCATTTACGCTTGCCATTTTCCAGTTTTCTGTTATTGACAGTTAATGATTAGACAACATACGAGATAGCAAAAAAGAAGACAGATTTTGTTTAATGATCGATTGTTCTGATTGATGACATCTTCAGGTGAATACAAATCATATGTTGGGGGTGTGGGTAGGTGTAAAGTTTCAAAACAAAAAATAAATGTTGATGAAATCTTCCTTTCAAAATAAAATAAAAACTTATGATTTCTTTTAAGAGTGGGGGGAGGGGATAGCAACAATGGGTACTCTCTGTATATGCATGCAAAAACATTCATAATCGTGAAAACATTTATAATCATGAATAGCCCCAGAGATTTGTTCTATAGAATTAATAAAATGAGAGAGATATGAGGTAATTTCTTTTTGGCATAATCACAATACACAAAATATAATTTTATTTAAATCAAGCATCTCTTGAGAAACAAGAGGCCCATGGGCCTAAATGTATACATGAAAAAACTGTTGACCCTGCCTACCAGACTCATGGAATGCACAATATCCATTTTCCAGGGAGTTGGGGTGTTGGAAGAAGGATGGTGTCAAAATGGCTAAATTCATGACTTTGTTTCTTCATGGGTGAAGGATGCTTCCCACCTAGTTTAGCTGGAAATGGTCTAGTAAATCTGATCAAATTTCACTTTAAATGCATTTTTTTATACAACTCTAGTAAAGTTCAACCCTCCTCTTGCACAAACGGGACCCAACATTAATACAGTTCACATCTTTAATAAACTAAGCATTTTTACAAGATTATTCAATTATAGCATTACTGAAAATAGACAAAGATATATTTGTTTAATTTTCAATTGTTTTTCCTTTTGTGTGTGTGTTTGTGTTTGTGTGTACATGTATATGTGTGGTGTGGTGTGGTGTGGTGGTGTGGTGTGGTGTGGCATGTGCGTGTGCGTGTGCGTGTGCGTGTGCGTGTGCGTGTGCATGTGTGTTCAGAATGACCAAATTAACAATTTTCTTTCTCCATGGGTCAAGAAAGCTTCCCACCAAATCCACAAAATTCAGTTGGAATTGGTCTGGTAGATCTGAAGAAATTACAGCTTTATTTATATAACAACAGTAAACTTCATCCCCTCCCTGGGGGATCTGACATTAACGACATTCACAAATTTGATCTACATGTATTGATCTTTAAATACTAGTATATGAAAACTATTGGGTTATAGCATTTCTGGAAGTAGAGAAGAAATGTTTTTAAATAGGCTTAATTTTCTACTTTTAGGCCCCACCTGTCAGGCCAGTGTGGGGGGTGGGTGGGGAGAAAGGGATGAGGGTGGGGGATTGGGGTGGTGGAGTTGGGGGTGGTGTGTGATGGGTGAGGGTAGGGGGAGGCATGGTCAGAATTAACAAATTCAAATTCACAACTTCCAAGGAAGAATCCAACTAAATTTGCTTGAAAGTAATTTTGGAGAAGTTGAAGAAATTACAGTTCTCTATACAGCTATAGTAAACTTGACCCCCACACCATGAGACAAATGGGTTACCCAACATAATGATATTAAAAAGCTACATAAATAAATTTCACCCCCACACCATGAGACAAATGGGTTACCCAACATAATGATAATAACAAGTTACGTAAATAAACTTCACCCCCACACCATGAGACAAATGGGTTACCCAACATATTGATATTAACAAGTTACGTAAATAAACTTCACCCCCACACCATGAGACAAATGGGTTACCCAACATAATGATATTAACAAGTTACGTAAATAAACTTCACCTCCACCCCCTGAGACAAGTGGGTTACCCAACATATTGATATTAACAAGTTACATAAATAAACTTCACCTCCACCCCCTGAGACAAATGGGTTACCCAACATGATATTAACAAGTTACATAAATAAACTTCACCCCCACCCTGAGACAAATGGGTTACCCAACATATTGATATTAACAAGTTACGTAAATAAACTTCACCTCCACTCCATGAGACAAGTGGGTTACCCAACATAATGATATTAACAAGTTACGTAAATAAACTTCACCTCCACCCCCTGAGACAAATGGGTTACCCAACATGATATTAACAAGTTACATAAATAAACTTCACCCCCACCCTGAGACAAATGGGTTACCCAACATATTGATATTAACAAGTTATGTAAATAAACTTCACCTCCACTCCATGAGACAAGTGGGTTACCCAACATAATGATATTAACAAGTTACGTAAATAAACTTCACCTCCACCCCATGAGACAAATGGGTTACCCAACATATTGATATTAACAAGTTACGTAAATAAACTTCACCCCACCCTGAGACAAATGGGTTACCCAACATATTGATATTAACAAGTTACGTAAATAAACTTCACCTCCACCCCATGAGACAAATGGGTTACCCAACATATTGATATTAACAAGTTACGTAAATAAACTTCACCCCACCCTGAGACAAATGGGTTACCCAACATGATATTAACAAGTTACATAAATAAACTTCACCCCCACCCTGAGACAAATGGGTTACCCAACATGATATTAACAAGTTACATAAATAAACTTCACCTCCACTCCCTGAGACAAATGGGTTACCCAACATGATATTAACAAGTTACATAAATAAACTTCACCCCCACCCTGAGACAAATGGATTACCCAACATATTGATATTAACAAGTTACGTAAATAAACTTCACCCCCACCCTGAGACAAATGGGTTACCCAACATATTGATATTAACAAGTTACGTAAATAAACTTCACCCCCACCCTGGGACAAATGGGTTACCCAACATAATGATATTAACAAGTTACATAAACCATCTGTTGACCTTTACATAATTATATGAAGACAATCCGTTAGAGCATTTTTGGAAGTAGAGAAGAAGATTTTTAGAAATTGGCTTAATTTTTCCTTTTCTCCACATGCCAAGATAGATTCCCACAAAAGTTGGTTAGACCAAACAAAATAAATTTCTGGTCTCTGGTTAGCATGTGCACCGATTTTGACCTTCAAGCATCAACATTTATCTTTTTCTTGCGATATTACGTCAATTTTTGCTGGTCTTTTTGTGCTATGACGCAAACCTGCATTTAGAGCCAAAATGTTATCATGCATGAACTAGGACGTTCATTCTGATTTCTTTTTTTTCCTCGAAGACAACATTTCGAAATCTTAATAAGTTGGTTCATGTGAGTTTAATCTAGGTAACCAATTGTTTGGAATAATATTTCCATAATCTGTCAATTGCCTAATCTTAACAGTTGTACTACAGTTCTATGTACAGTGACATTTCAAACATATTAAAAAACAAACTGATTTTGCAATGAGGTACGTAGTATTTTTCAATTTGATAACCAATGTACTGTTCATCAATTATTCAAAAATTAGTCTGGAAAATGTTTGGAATAAAGGATTTTTGTAATACGTAAATGAATAAATGAATAAATGAATGTTTAACGACACCCCAGCATGAAATATACATTGGCTATTGGGTGTCAAACTATGGTAATGAGGAAAACAAAGTGATTTTTGTAACACATGAATAAAATGCCAGTGATCCTTAAGTTTTAAAATGTTTTATTTTAGAATGCTGTGCTTCATCACATAACTGAAACATAAACTGGCTGCTGCATGGTTCACATAAAATATTGTGTCCTGCCTTCCTTTCCATTCCTGTGTTTTTAACAGCTCTGGGAAAGGTTATTTATGTTAAAATCTGGATAGCTGATCCCTCTCCCCACATTTTTTGGGGTAGTTCTTTATTTAAAAAAAAAAAAAAAAGCTTTCTTAATAAATAAATTAATGGATAATATTTAATGGTTACATAGACAAACAACGTTACTGGAGTTGTCTCCCATACAGTACAGCTAAGAGCATGAGCAGGGTTTTTTTTTAAACAATTGCACAAAGTGATAATTATTGATGTGACAGATTAATTTTAAGTAGGATAATTAATGTTTTCAAGCTATGTTTAAAAACATTGCCAGAACTTTGAAATAATTAAATTAACTTAATTAGGTTTCAAAGCTAGTAATCAAATTTTTTCATTACTTTTAGAAATAGAAAAAGGGAAACAACTCTTGCAACTTTGTTTCAGACAGCATTGTGTTCTTTGTAGATAAAGTCAAATAACACTACTGGTGCAGTATGTGATATACAAGAATACATATGAGCTTGCCGATCACATTTTAGCATGGTTTAAATTTTGATATCACCCCCAACCCAGAGTGAATGCATCTCTACAATGGCTGGACTAAAAAGTGAGATATATGTAGTATGAAGTTTGCATACATATATATATTTTATTTATATGTACAGTGAAAGCCCTCTAAACCGGACACCCTGGAGACCAAGACAAATGTCCGCTTTTAAGAGGGATCCAGTCTAGAGAGGTTAAGTTATGTCTTGGTTTTTAAAAAGGGACTCTGTAAAACATCCGGTTTTGAGGGAATTCCGGTTTACAGAGGGTCCGGTCTTGAGAGGTTTCACTGTATATGATCAAGTGGTGACTGTGACATATCATGTTAGTATGCTTATAAGGCTGGCCATTGTATTCACACATTGTATGATAATAAGACTGGCCATTGTATTCACACCTTGTATGATAATAAGGCTGGCCATTGTATTCACACCTTGTATGATAATAAGGCTGGCCATTGTATTCACACCTTGTATGATAATAAGGCTGGCCATTGTATTCACACCTTGTATGATAATAAGGCTGGCCATTGTATTCACACCTTGTATGATAATAAGGCTGGCCATTGTATTCACACCTTGTATGATAATAAGGCTGGCCATTGTATTCACACATTGTAGGATAATAAGGCTGGCCATTGTATTCCATTGTATGGCCATTGTATTCACACCTTGTATGATAATAAGGCTGGCCATTGTATTCACACATTGTAGGATAATAAGGCTGGCCATTGTATTCACACCTTGTATGATAATAAGGCTGGCCATTGTATTCACACCTTGTATGATAATAAGGCTGGCCATTGTATTTACACCTTGTATGATAATAAGGCTGGCCATTGTATTCACACATTGTAGGATAATAAGACTGGCCATTGTATTCACACCTTGTAGGATAATAAGGCTGGCCATTGTATTTACACCTTGTATGATAATAAGGCTGGCCATTGTATTCACACATTGTAGGATAATAAGACTGACCATTGTATTTACACCTTGTATGATAATAAGACTGGCCATTGTATTCACACCTTGTAGGATAATAAGACTGGCCATTGTATTTACACCTTGTATGATAATAAGACTGGCCATTGTATTCACACCTTGTATGATAATAAGGCTGGCCATTGTATTCACACCTTGTAGGATAATAAGGCTGGCCATTGTATTCACACCTTGTATGATAATAAGGCTGGCCATTGTATTCACACCTTGTAGGATAATAAGGCTGGCCATTGTATTCACACCTTGTATGATAATAAGGCTGGCCATTGTATTCACACATTGTAGGATAATAAGGCTGGCCATTGTATTTACACCTTGTATGATAATAAGACTGGCCATTGTATTCACACCTTGTATGATAATAAGGCTGGCCATTGTATTTATACCTTGTATGATAATAAGGCTGGCCATTGTATTCACACATTGTAGGATAATAAGACTGGCCATTGTATTTACACCTTGTATGATAATAAGACTGGCCATTGTATTCACACCTTGTATGATAATAAGGCTGGCCATTGTATTTACACCTTGTATGATAATAAGGCTGGCCATTGTATTCACACCTTGTATGATAATAAGACTGGCCATTGTATTTACACCTTGTATGATAATAAGGCTGGCCATTGTATTCACACATTGTAGGATAATAAGGCTGGCCATTGTATTTACACCTTGTATGATAATAAGACTGGCCATTGTATTCACACCTTGTATGATAATAAGGCTGGCCATTGTATTTACACCTTGTATGATAATAAGACTGACCATTGTATTCACACCTTGTATGATAATAAGACTGGCCATTGTATTTACACCTTGTATGATAATAAGACTGGCCATTGTATTCACACATTGTAGAATAATAAGGCTGGCCATTGTATTCACACATTATATGATAATAAGACTGGCCATTGTATTCACACATTATATGATAATAAGACTGGCCATTGTATTCATACATTGTATGAAATTCTTCACCAGCACATGCTTCCCACTTTGGATCGACAGCAGGGGACAATATTTCGAAATCTGAGGGAACCGGAAGTCAGTTCACGTGGTTTTTACCTAGGTAACCAATTGTTCGGTTACGTGAATTATATTTGCGTAACCCGTGAGTTACCTGATCGGTTACCTCAAAATTACGTTGAAATTATATTTTAAATACATAGTTTTTAGCTGAAACATAAAGTTAAAACAAATACAAAAGAAAACATTGTACAAAAAAAATGTCCAGTACTAAACAAAATAGAGGGGCGTAGCCAGAAAGTTTCTTAGCATTACGTACGCGTGCCCAGGCGGGGATATTCGGTGAAAAGTTTGAAACTCAGGACACCTGTAGATGCAATCTGAGCCTTTACGGAGGCTTTTTTTTTCTTTTCTTTTTTTTGTCATCTTTTTTTTCGAGTCAATTTTAAGAGGATATTTTATAGAACGATTACAGACAGCCTCGACCTATTCCCGGATTTTCTTTTTGCATTACGCACATGCGTACTGTGCGTAATGCCTTTGAAATATATACATAATCATTTGGAGGGATTCCTTTTTGCGTTTTGCGGTGGCTATGCTACTTTCACTTTATCAATGGTACTTCTATACTACAGTGACGTTCCAAATGTTTGTTTTTTTAAAGCTCATTATGCGATGTTAGTATTTTTCAATTTTTGTGACACTTTTGGATTCCTGTTTACGTTAAAACTGTTTTTAACATATGTAAAATTATAGGCAATCCAATATTATGTGTACATATATTCCTTTAGAGATAAAATAGCAGCAGATAATTTAGCCGTCCCCAGCGTTCTGAGAACATTTCTTTAAAACTTTTGGCTCGACTCTATACTGAACATTTAGTTTAGACTGGTTGCAACAATCTAATTAAAATTAGCTCCACTATTACATGTGGATCTAACACCAGCCAGTTGGAGCTCATGTCCACCAATCAAAACCTTACTTGCAGAATCCTGCCAGTGATTTAAAACTAACAACACTGTGTAGTCCCCAATGTCCAGGTAACATTTCGTCTGTAAATAATAATTTAAATATTGACCAATCACACTTCGCCTTTTATAACGTTATTTGGGAGCATACAAATTCTAAAAATATCGCGCGAGTCTATTTTAGTGGCCGCAGTACAGCGAACTATACCAATACGTAAAGGGTGGGTTATCGGTCTTCAATTTTACATTATTTACATTATTTATTTATTTATAAAAAACCCCAACTAAATCAGTCTTCAGTTTTACATTACAAATTATTTATTTTATAAAATAAAACATGTTTTAAGGCATTCGTAATTCACACGAAACATGTCGTATATCCTCAGGATAATTCGGAATGTTTTCAAATTATTTTTAAATCACTGGCAGGATTCTGCAAGTAAGGTTTTGATTGGTGGACATGAGCTCCAACTGGCTGGTGTTAGATCCACATGTAATAGTGGAGCTAATTTTAATTAGATTGACTGGTTGCAAATTACAACTGTTGAAATATAACATTGTTTAATGGTTTGCTGCGCCGCAAGTATTTAAAAATCAGCCTAAAACATTTGTCGTAATACTAGTAGTATGTGTGCGTGAATAAACTTCCTGTAATTGTGAAGTTTGCAAGTTTTAATTTCTGAACGTTTACAGGTTATGACGTAACCAATTTGCGGTTCGCGTAAATTTAATTTTGTTTAACCGACACGCGAACAGAACGGCGGTTCGCGTGAAATATTGTGCCCTGGACAGAGAGAAATCTTTCAGCAGGACAATGCCAGGCCGCATACGGCATGTGTATCAATGGATTTTCTACAGAATGAGAACATTAATGTGCTGCCATGGCCATTAAGATCGCCAGATCTCAACCCCATTGAACATCTATGGGACGAACTGGACAGACGTGTACGCCAGTGTGACCCGGAGCCTCAGATGTTACGCAACTGTCACATGCACTGCAGGAAGAATGGGCTAGGATTCCAAGTGCCCGGATTCAGAGACTCATTCAGTCTATGCCAAGGAGATGTCGCACAGTGATTGCTGCTGCTGGTGGCCACACAAGGTACTGATTTTAGCACCCTCGAGCGACGCTGTTTGGTGATGAAAATGCCTCCACAGCCGTCAGTCCATAGCAAGAACATTGTCACATACTCATGTCAAATTTGATTGTGATACGATCATAAATAACGAAATTATGCCACTTTGTATTAAAGAGATAATTCCATGAATATTTCACCTATGTGTTTCTTTCTTGACAGAGTATAAATAAAATTGCTCTAGTAGTGTTGTTAAAAATGACATGGTAGTCGAAGGTGCAACATTCTAGCAAGTAAAGATACAAAGGTGAATATTTTTGCAAAATAAGTAACAATTTTTTTTCTTCTGATCTTGTGAACATTACGACTAGCCCATGAAGTGGCGACAGCGGGTTTCATCTCTCAATATCTGTGTAGTCCTTAACCATATGTCCGACGCCATATAACCGTACATAAAATGTGTTGAGTGAGTCCTTAAATAAAACATTTCTTTCTTCTTTTGTGATCATTACACACATTTGTGAGAAGCTATGAGAAAACTGTGAATACTACCAGCCATCATTGATAGTCCATAAGTTAATTAGTTCTGAGATGAGACTTACGTATTCTATTAGGAAAAACTATATTCTACAATAAAGCAAACATATACTCACCACCAAAAGTTAAACACCTTAAGTTGTTCTGGGGGGTTTTATAAATCAATTTTCTAATTGTATGTCGACTTATTTTAACAGTATCATTAATATTTATATCATACACACAAGCCTTTGACAAAACACTCCCAAAATGTCAGTAAAATAAATTGAACAATACCATGTCGATCATAAATTGTTTAAATGTTTTAGTGGAGTATATAACTGGTTATGTCACTAATAAACCGGAGGAAGCATGCAATACAAGTTAAAACATTCAGAGCCAAAAGTTTGTTTACTTTGTTTAATGACACCACTAGAGCACATTGATTTATTAATTATCGGCTATTGGATGACAAACATTTGGTCATCTTGACACAGTCATACAGAAGAAACCTGCTATATTTTTCCATTATTAGCAAGGGATCTTTTATATGCACCATCCCACAGACAGGATAGCATATACCACATAAATGTTCAAGGGAGTTAACTCCTAAAAACAAGCATTCTGAGAGTACTGCTAAAGCAATATGTCTTGACTCATTAAATGTTTTATACAAGTTTTAGCATCATTCAATACAATTGCATTCCATTTCACCAGTTCCCGTTTAACACAAATGGACTGTAACATGACTGACTCAGAACCAATACGTGATAGTGCACGATAAAGAACAGGTGCTCTAATATTTCTTAAGTGATTTCTCTGTCACATTAACTATCCGTTAGCAGATGATAAATCTGATGGCCATGAATACGTTTTTGTACATTTCCATTCATTCTGCTCATAAACAAGCACTGCATGCTAGGCAGTAAACCTTTCTTACAAAATATTGCTCTTTAAATTTGTAACAATGTACAGATATATTTTATTATATTTATCACACCGTCCACATATTCCTCTATCCATCCCAGAGTTCTAGTTAACAATAAACAGAAGGATGCAGCACCCTGTCCCCCATTTAGTGCTGCCCAGCCTCATTTGCTGTTGTCCTAATTCATTACCAACCAAAACCATTAACAAAATCAAAGCTTGTTTTCCTATCAAAATGTATAGTATTGTGATGGAAAGAAAGAAAGAAATGTTTTATTTAACGATGCACTCAACACATGTTATTTACGGTTATATGGTGTTAGACATATGGTTACGGACCACACAGATATTGAGAGAGGAAACCCGCTATCGCCACTTCATGGGCTATTCTTTTGAATTAGCAGCAAGGAATCTTTTATATGCACCATCCTACAGACAGGATAGTACATACCACAGCCTTTGATATACCAGTTGTAGTGCACTGGCTGGAACGAGAAATAGCCCAATTGGCTCACTGATGGGGATCAATCCCACACCAACCACACACTGTTGTGATGGATCTCGAGTTCTCAACTAGGAAACGTTAGGTGTATCATGTCATGTTCTATTTTCAATCTGTTAATACTAGTTTTAATAGTTTAAAAATGTTAACATTATGGGCAGTGGAAAATGATTTGGTCTAGTGGAACCTATAAACCCTCAGTTCTTAACAGTTTGTAACAGAAAGAAAGAAATGATTTATTTAACAACACACTCAATACATTTTAATTACGGTCATATGGCATCAGACAAATGGTTAAGAATCATAAAGGCAATTAGAGTGGAACCACTCCATGGGCTTCTTTTTTTAACTAACAGCAGGGGAACTTTTATACATGTATGACGTATCCACGTAATTCATACCATGGCCTTTGTTACACAAGTTGTGAAGCACTGGCTGGAACCAGAAATAGCCCAATGGGTGCACCAACGGGGATCGATTCTAGACTTACTGCACATCAGGTATCGCTTTACCACTGGGCTACCCAGTCTGTAACAGGAAGGAAATGTTTTATTTAACGATACACTCAACACTTTTTATTTATGGTTATATGGCATCAGACATATGGTTAAGGACCACACAGATATTGAGAGAGGAAACCCACTGTCACTACTTCATGGGCTACTCTTTTTCGATTAGCAGCAAGGGATCTCTTATATGCACCATCCTACAGACAGGACAGTACATACCACAGCCTTTGTTACATCAGTTGTGGAGCACTAGCTGGAGCGAGAAATAGCTCAATGGGTCCACCGACGGGGATCGATCCTAGACCGACCGAACATCAAGTGAATGCTTTACCACTGGGCTACATCCCACCCCACAGTCTGTAACACTATAGAACGTGTATCCCAACTAAGCAACAGTCATCTCATACCAGCCGCTGGCAATGAGGTAATTGTGTAACGTGTATGTGGTGGCAGACACCATTATGATGACCGGGATTTCCCTGACTGTACTGTAGTATATTGGCTTCATCATCAAGCCATACTATGTTTTTTCCCTGACTGTACTGTAGTATATTGGCTTCATCATCAAGCCATACTATGTTTTTTCCTTTAGTTATTATATCATTAAACCCCTGGTGGAAAATAAATAGAAAAACATGTTGGGGAAGAAATAGTGTGTTGCTAATTGTGTTAAATTATGATAATTAGAGCTAAAGAAAACCCATTTATTTAAGTATGCTGTTGCTGGAAATATTTGTGGAATATAAACATGACCAGAACTAGGGGTGCAGGGGGCAGGAGGCAGTTTCTCCACATAAACAATAGTAAAAGTACCTTTTTTTGTTTAGAAGTGAATTAGTGAGATAGAAATAGGAGAGAGAAGAGGGAAGAGCAGGGGACATTGCTGCTCCTGGATAGTGGGATCAAACCTTCTGGGTTCCCTCTGGGATTATTTCCCATTCCAACCTTACCATAACTGGTGCATGCACATGTATATGACAGACCACAGTTCATTTATGTTCTGTCCTGTCTGTGGTAAACTGCATATAAAAGACCATTTTAGTGCACATATATGTACTGTTAATTGCATGGCAAATATGACTGCTTACTGTAAATTAGTTTCATGGAAGCTTTATTTTCACATCATTCACACACAAAGACTGAATTTAAAAAGCATGTTTATGACTTACACACATGCAACTACATACATTTGCATTACTTAAAACACCTGCTATTAAGCAAAACAGGCTTCATACATTCGGCCCATATAGTTTAACTCTCAAACTCTTAGCTTGCTGCTCTGCCACTGGTAAAATTATTTAAAATGGATTTCAGAGATTTAAATTAGTAGTATGATAGTCAGGTGACACTAATTTAAATCGGGATTAAAATAATGGTCATTCACCGGGCTGCAAATCCTTCTGGAAGCTGTCCAGGAAGACACAACATTAGACAGCATTTGCTGCTGGTTTAGCAAGCAAAGAGTCAGTATCTCATAATAAGTAAAACCTATCAGGTTATGAATAGTAACACAGGCCACCAATTAATCACCAACTGAACCTGCAACACAAAGGCAGGATTTAGTCAGCTGATATTGGTGTCTATGATTTAACATGCAGTTTCTCTTCACCATCATGTATGTGAATCTTAGATACAGATCTTGGTCTGAACCACCAGCTCACTCAGCAGGAAACCTTTTTTTTCGCACCAGCCTCGGTGGCGTCGTGGTTAGGCCATTGGTCAACAGGCTGGTAGGTACTGGGTTCGGATCCCAGTCGAGGCATGGGATTTTTTTATCCAGATACCGACTCCAAACCCTGAGTGAGTGCTCCACAAGGCTCAGTGGGTAGGTGTAAACCACTTGCACCAACCAGTGATCCATAACTGGTTCAACAAAGGCCATGGTTTGTGCTATCCTGCCTGTGGGAAGCGCAAATAAAAGATCCCTTGCTGCTAATCGGAAGAGTAGCCCATGAAGTGGTGACAGCGGGTTTCCTCTCAAAATCTGTGTGGTCCGTAACCATATGTCTGACACCATATAACCGTAAATAAAATGTGTTGAGTGCGTCATTAAATAAAACATTTCTTTCTTTCTTTTTATCTTTTTTTTCACCAAATATCTTCCAATATTTAAGGAGTATTTAATAATTGCTTTAATCCTAATGAAAACATAAAGTAACCAAAATGTAAAGTACAAAGTGAAAATGTAATCTGTGGTTGTGAAAAAAATAACAAAAAACATTAAAGAACTTTTTAGCCACACAGTCAATTTGTTTCATTATTTGAGATACTTTTTCAAGCAGTTTACAACAATTCACAATAATAATGAATGAATGTTTAATGACACCCCAGCATAATTAATACATATTGGCTATTGGGTGTTAAACAAAGGCATATGTAAGTATACAAGTATATGAACAGGATTCACAATAATAGAACACTTTCTGAATTAATATACATGTTCTAAATAACTAATTTCTATTTAATTTGTGAAGTGGCTATTATACAAATACTGAAATAAATGGGACCTATTGTTATATATAGACTTCATAAAAAAGGTGGACATTGAGATTTTGTGTAAAGGATAAAAAAAACTGGAGGGTGGTGGTTATTAAATGACTGTACTACATGATTGGAACTGCAAGTGCCATCAGGAATGAGGATTTTTAAACTCATCAGCTGAAAAGCTTCTCGTCAAAGAAAAACTTAGGTTAATGGTGTTACAAATCAATATATTGAAGGATATCATTTTTCTCTCTTTGAGAATGATCACAAAGAAAATGTGTGGAAATTGCTCCAATAGTGATCTTTAGATCAATATTTCAGACGGTTTTGAACGACAAAAGGTCATCAGTTTTTGCCATTGTTTTATATAGCCTCTGTTGTATGAACCACAAGTATACATGTCTTGTCAGAAAAACCATTTATAAAGATTTAGTCTGAAAAGATGTTTATAATAAATATATTAAAAAAAATTATATATATTCTGACACCCTACCCTACTTCAGAAAGAAAGAATTTTTATTTTATTTAACAAAGCATTCAACACATTTTAACTACAGTTATATGGCATCGGACAATGGGTTATGCTGGGTTCAGACTTTCAACTGTTACGATGTAGTTGACCAACTCGAAAGTTGCAATGTAACTAATGGGTTATATGGCAAGAATTGAGTTGTAAGAGCACTCAGACTAGCAACTGGACAGTCGTAGAAGTTGTGACAGCAGAAAATTGGCCAACTTTTGTGCTGGCAGTTGATAGTCTGAGACTAGCATTAAGGACCATAGAGATAAATAGAGTAAACCCGCTGCTGCACTATATACATATATATACTATTCACCAGACAGGATAGTACATACCATGGCCATTGTTACACCAATTGTCAAGCACTGGCTGTAACGAGAAATAGCCCAATGGGGATAGATCCTAGACTAATCACATATCAGGCAAGCATTTTATCACTAGGCTATATCCTGCCCAACACTTCAGACAAGCAATGACCCACTGGGTTATATCCTGCCCCACACTTCAGAAAAGCAATGACCCCCTCGGTTATGTCCTGCCCCACACTTCAGACAAGCAATGACCCACTGGGTTATGTCCTGCCCCACACTTCAGACAAGCAATGACCCACTGGGTTATGTCCTGCCCCACACTTCAGACAAGCAATGACCCACTGGGTTATGTCCTGCCCCACACCTCAGACAAGCAATGACCCACTGGGTTATATCCTGCCCCACACCTCAGACAAGCAATGACCCACTGGGTTATGTCCTGCCCCACACCTCAGACAAGCAATGACCCACTGGGTTATGTCCTGCCCACACCTCAGACAAGCAATGACCCACTGGGTTATGTCCTGCCCCACACCTCAGACAAGCAATGACCCACTGGGTTATGTCCTGCCCCACACCTCAGACAAGCAATGACCCACTGGGTTATGTCCTGCCCCACACCTCAGACAAGCAATGACCCACTGGGTAATGTCCTGCCCCACACTTCAGACCAATAATGACCCACTGGGTTATGTCCTGCCCCACAACTTCAGACAAGCAATAACCCACTGGGTAATGTCCTGCCCCACACTTCAGACAAGCAATGACCCACTGGGTTATATCCTGCCCCACACTTCAGACAAGTAATAACCCACTGGGTAATGTCCTGCCCCACACTTCAGACAAGCAATGACCCACTCGGTTATGTCCTGCCCCACACTTTAGACAAGCAATAAACCACTGGGTTATGTCCTGCCCCACAGACAAGCAATAACCCACTGGGTAATGTCCTGCCCCACAGACAAGCAATAACCCACTGGGTTATGTCCTGCCCTACAGACAAGCAATGACCCACTGGGTAATGTCCTGCCCCACACTTCAGACCAATAATGACCCACTGGGTTATGTCCTGCCCCACACTTCAGACCAATAATAACCCACTGGGTAATGTCCTGCCCCACACTTCAGACCAATAATGACCCACTGGGTTATGTCCTGCCCCACACTTCAGACAAGCAATAACCCGCTGGGTAATGTCCTGCCCCACACTTCAGACCAATAATGACCCACTGGGTTATGTCCTGCCCTACACTTCAGACAAGCAATAACCCACTGGGTAATGTCCTGCCCCACACTTCAGACAAGCAATGACCCACTGGGTTATGTCCTGCCCCACACTTCAGACAAGCAATGACCCACTGGGTTATGTCCTACCCCACACTTCAGACCAATAATGACCCACTGGGTTATGTCCTGCCCCACACTTCAGACCAATAATAACTCACTGGGTTATGTCCTGCCCCACACTTCAGACTAATAATGACTCACTGGGTTATGTCCTGCCTCACACTTCAGACCAATAATAACCCACTGGGTAATGTCCTGCCCCACACTTCAGACCAATAATGACCCACTGGGTTATGTCCTGCCCCACACTTCAGACAAGCAATAACCCGCTGGGTAATGCCCTGCCCCACACTTCAGACAAGCAATAACCCACTGGGTAATGTCCTGCCCCACAATTCAGACCAATAATAACCCACTGGGTAATGTCCTGCCCCACACTTCAGACCAATAATGACCCACTGGGTTATGTCCTGCCCCACACTTCAGACAAGCAATAACCCACTGGGTAATGTCCTGCCCCACAGACAAGCAATAACCCACTGGGTAATGTCCTGCCCCACAGACAAGCAATAACCCACTGGGTAATGTCCTGCCCCACACTTCAGACAAGCAATGACCCACTGGGTTATGTCCTGCCCCAAAGACAAGCAATAACCCACTGGGTAATGTCCTGCCCCACACTTCAGACAAGCAATGACCCACTGGGTAATGTCCTGCCCCACACTTCAGACAAGCAATGACCCAATGGGTTATGTCCTGCCCCACACTTCAGACAAGCAATAACCCACTGGGTAATGTCCTGCCCCACAGACAAGCAATAACCCACTGGGTAATGTCCTGCCCCACACTTCAGACAAGCAATGACCCACTGGGTAATGTCCTGCCCCACACTTCAGACAAGCAATGACCCACTGGGTTATGTCCTGCCCCACAGACAAGCAATAACCCACTGGGTAATGTCCTGCCCCACACTTCAGACCAATAATGACCCACTGGATTATGTCCTGCCCCACACTTCAGACCAATAATAACCCACTGGGTAATGTCCTGCCCCACACTTCAGACCAATAATGACCCACTGGGTTATGTCCTGCCCCACACTTCAGACAAGCAATAACCCGCTGGGTAATGCCCTGCCCCACACTTCAGACAAGCAATAACCCACTGGGTAATGTCCTGCCCCACACTTCAGACCAATAATGACCCACTGGGTTATGTCCTGCCCCACACTTCAGACAAGCAATAACCCACTGGGTAATGTCCTGCCCCACAGACAAGCAATAACCCACTGGGTAATGTCCTGCCCCACAGACAAGCAATAACCCACTGGGTAATGTCCTGCCCCACACTTCAGACAAGCAATGACCCACTGGGTTATGTCCTGCCCCAAAGACAAGCAATAACCCACTGGGTAATGTCCTGCCCCACACTTCATACAAGCAATGACCCACTGGGTAATGTCCTGCCCCACACTTCAGACAAGCAATGACCCAATGGGTTATGTCCTGCCCCACACTTCAGACAAGCAATAACCCACTGGGTAATGTCCTGCCCCACAGACAAGCAATAACCCACTGGGTAATGTCCTGCCCCACACTTCAGACAAGCAATGACCCACTGGGTAATGTCCTGCCCCACACTTCAGACAAGCAATGACCCACTGGGTTATGTCCTGCCCCACAGACAAGCAATGACCCACTGGGTAATGTCCTGCCCAACATTTCAGACAAGCAATGACCCACTGGGTTATGTCCTGCCCCACAGACAAGCAATAACCCATTGGGTAATGTCCTGCCCAACACTTCAGACAAGCAATGACCCACTGGCTTATGTCCTGCCCCACACTTTAGACAAGCAATGACCCACTGGGTTATGTCCTGCCCCACACTTCAGACAAGCAATGACTCACTGGGTTATGTCCTGCCCCACACTTCAGACAAGCAATGACCCACTGGGTTATGTCCTGCCCCACAGACAAGCAATGACCCACTGGGTTATGTCCTGCCCCACACTTCAGACAAGCAATGGCCCACTGGGTTATGTCCTGCCCCACACTTCAGACAAGCAATGACCCACTGGGTTATGTCCTGCCCCACACTTCAGACAAGCAATGACCCACTGGGTTATGTCCTGCCCCACACTTCAGACAAGCAATGACCCACTGGGTAATGTCCTGCCCAACACTTCAGACAAGCAATGACTCATCGGTCTATGTCTCTCCTCCCACTTCAGACTAAGCAATGGCCTATTGGGCTATGTCCCCCATACTTCAGACTATGCAATGATCCATTGGACTATGTCCCGCTCAACACTTCAGACAAAACTATGACTCATTGGACTATGTACCATCCCACACTTCAGAAAAAGCAATGGCCCATTGGGTTATGTCCCACTCCACACCTTAGACTAATTAAGCAATGACCCATTGGATAATGTCCCACCCTGCACTTCAGACAAGCAATGACTCATTGGGCTACATCACGCCCCACACTTTGACAAGCAATGACTCATTGGGCTACATTCCGTCCTACACTTCAGACAAGCAATGATTCATTGGGCTACATCATGCCCCACACTTTGACAAGCAATGACTCATTGGGCTACATTCCGCCCCACACTTTGACAAGCAATGACTCATTGGGCTACATTCCGCCCCACACTTTGACAAGCAATGACTCATTGGGCTACATTCCGCCCCACACTTTGACAAGCAATGACTCATTGGGCTACATTCCGCCCCACACTTTGACAAGCAATGACTCATTGGGCTACATTCCGCCCCACACTTTGACAAGCAATGACTCATTGGGCTACATCATGCTCTAACACATGCCTAAAAAAAGTACTACAATGTTTAATATTATAGGACACACAGATAGATGGAAGGATGATCAAACCAAAATACTACAATGTTTAATATTATAGGACACACAGATAGATGGATGGATGATCAAACCAAAATACTACAATGTTTAATATTATAGGACACACAGATAGATGGAAGGATGATCAAACCAAAATACTACAATGTTTAATATTATAGGACACACAGATGGATGGATGGATGATCAAACCAAAATACTACAATGTTTAATATTATAGGACACACAGATAGATGGATGGATGATCAAACCAAAATACTACAATGTTTAATATTATAGGACACACAGATAGATGGATGGATGATCAAACCAAAATACTACAATGTTTAATATTATAGGACACACAGATGGATGGAAGGATGATCAAACCAAAATACTACAATGTTCAATATTATAGGACACACAGATAGATGGAAGGATGATCAAACCAAAATACTACAATGTTTAATATTATAGGACACACAGATGGATGGATGGATGATCAAACCAAAATACTACAATGTTTAATATTATAGGACACACAGATAGATGGAAGGATGATCAAACCAAAATACTACACAAGTTTTAGGTCCCAATATGTGTACAAAAAGTGCTCAGTAGTGATTCAAATATACTGTATAAAATACTGAAGAAAAAAAGTAATAAACTAGCATTACAGGCAGTAACATGCATATATACAATCTCTTTGATAATATTAAGCTGGATACAATTTAAATATGCCTCAGTACTCTGTCTATAAATCAATACCCCAATCTCACCTTATTATTCAAAACTACAGCTTAACAATACTGAGCCAGGATTTATGCAGCATGTTTTTCTCAAACGCAGGTGTTTAAGCATTGTGATTATACTAGTGTATGTAGCTACATGCAAATAAAGAAAAAAAACCTCCAGGCTATGCAGCTCCCACCCCAAATCTGGCCCCTGGCGATGTCAGAGGTCAGATCCGGGATGGGCGTGCCTAAACCTACTTTTGGAAATGTACACGTTAAAAGAAATCCCATACTAAGGCTATGCAAATTTGGTTCATTGTATGTTTTTACAATCAAAGGACATTGTTATCTTTATCTTTACAAATATTATCCCTGCTTTAGTACAAAATCAATAAAACACATATGGGCCCCATTTGCATGACAACTAGAAAAAAAACCCCAAAACCCCCAGATAACTCTTATACCAACATTTCAATTATATTCACCAAACAGAAGTAAAACATACACAATGGCCATATCCGGTTGTTATGTATATGTGCCCAGAAGGATGCTACTTTCAAAGACAAGATACAGCAAAAGCCACATTCACATTTTAACTCATATTGAACTTAATGGAGTTAATATAAAAAAAAATATGTTTCTTTATTGACAATAAACTAATTTGAAACTGCACTTGTTTGAAGTCCAACAAGGTTATTTCAATAATAGATTGAGAGAATAAAGATAAAAGTTTGTTTTGATTAACAACACTACTAGAGCACATTAATTTATTAATCATCAGCTATTGGAAGTCAAACATTTCGTAATTTAGATATATATATACATGTATATATAGTCTTAAAGAGGAAACCAGTTACATTTTTCCATTAGTAGCAGGGTTTTTTTTATATGCACCATCCCACAGACAGGGTACACATACCACAGCCTTTGATATACCAGTCGAGGTGCACAGACTAGAACAAGAAATGGGCCCACCAGTGGGGATTGAACCTAAACCAACTGCGCATCAGGCGAGCTCTTTACCACTGGGATACATCCCACTCTGACTGAGAGAGTAAGACAGAGAGACAGACAGAAAAAAGAACAGAGACAGAATGACAGAGTGAAAAACAGAAAGAGTGAAAGAAAAGAGAGAGAATGAAAAAGAGAGAATTATGAAACCTATTGCAGCCAATTAGGCTACTTTTATTAAAAAGCAAGTTGAGGTCTTTCATATGCACTTTCCCAAAGACAGGACAGTACATCCCATGACCTTTGATGTACCAGTTTTGGTGTAATGGTTGGGTTTGGAAAACTCTGTTGAGTGACTGACCCTACGATATATGACACAGAGCTACATCCCATCTCGTAAAGCCTTCCACATACGAGAGATATTAGCTCGGCAAATTAAAACTTGAGACGTTTTGCTCAGTTGATAGCTCATAGCAATTTTACAGTGAACCAAGTGCTGAACTTGTCTGCTTATGACTGTCACAATGACATTACTCTTGACACAATTTTCTTGTTTTCATTGGTCAGTTTGTAAATTGAGCTCAGCTGATAGCTCAAATAGCCCACACGTTGAGATTTTTGTCACACAAAATTACCTGGCTATCAGTTGAGCAAATAGTCTCACATACCGTTTTGCTCAGATGATAGCTCTCATGTGCTACTGAACCAAACCAGAAGATATTACATATACATATAACTGCTTCAGTAAAAATGTTTCATGTAATGATGAGCTCAACATTTTTATTTCCAGCTATATAGCATTAGGCACATGGTTAAGAAACCTACATATAATGAGACAGAAAAACTACTGAACATTGGCACTTGATGGGCTGTTCTTTTAACTAGTATCAAAAGACCTTTTGAATGCACCATCCCACAGACAGGTTAGCACCTACCATGGCCTTTAATATACCAGTTTTGGTGCACTGGCTGCAATGAAAAATAGCCCAATGGGGCAAATCAATCCTAGACTGACCATGCATTAGGTGAGTGCTTTACGACTGGGCTATATATGTCCTGACCCATATTGATAACTCAAAACAACCCGTGTATGTACATATATATATATATATATATTTGACAATATTTGTTAGGCCATATAGCAGTGCTGTCTTCAGTACTGTAAGTAGATTTTGTCACAAGCACTTGCTAATGACTTGACTGGCTTCCACCCTATCAGATTAAATTAACAGCAAAACCTAGCAAGCATGTTAAGTGAATGCTGGGCTGGTCAACTGCCATAAAACCCTGACAACCATGCTTTAAAATGTTTTAAAGTCTAGACTCTAGTCTCCAACAACACCTTGACTTTAACATCATGGCAATGCCATAGAAAGTGCATGCATGCAATGTCATTAAAGAATTGAATCCAGACTTTAAAAGTTTATAAACATGAGCCAAGCTAGAGATTTTCAAAGCTATCTTAAAGCTATGGTATCATAAAAACTGTCGTACGCTATGATGTCACTATGATGCATGCCATAGTCTTCAACGGTTTTATAATACTATAGTGCTAAGATAACTTCAAAAATCTGGGCCCTGGTCTTTAAAATGTTGTGGGATGGAAACTGCCAAAGTCAGAAACAAAATAAATATAAATATATATAGAATGAAAAAAGGTGCTAACATCTTCATTCAGTGCAGACTACATACAGTAAGAGTTTCTCAGTCTTACCTGTCTGTTTGTCCTGTTATCGCAATCCAAGAACCGTGCATGTGGAGAAAACAAACACAGTTGGTATAGCACTCTGTCAGCATGGCACATGGGCATAAAGAATTACCTTCATTAAACGTAACCCACCTCATAAACGAACATTTATAATTACAGTCAAACTCCTAAATCAGACACCTTGCAGACCAACAAAAACATCTGGTTTGTAAACAGGGGCTGCCAAAAATGTCCGGTTTTGAGGGAATTCCGGTTTACAGAGGGTCCGGTTTTGAGAGGTTTCACTGTTATTAAACATAATTTTTCTTACTTTATAAATCAAAATTTTAAAATTAAACCAACTCACAGTTGGTATGTCAGTCTGTCAGCATGGTACATGGTCATAAAGAAACACTTTATTTAAACATAACCCACCTCATAAATAAACATTTAAAATTATTTAAAGGTAATATGATCCCAATTTATAAATCAAAATTTTAAAATTAAAATAACTCACCTTGTAAATGAAATTTTTGATGAAGGGTAACCCAAGTTGCAAATGACATATTTGAATTAAAAGAATGACCCAACTTGAAAGTGAACATTTTAATGAAAAGTAAAGGTACATGTACAATTTATTTCACTTTTATATTTCAATGAAAAGTATAAGGCCCCACCACCCCAGTAAATTAATAGTTTATTTAAAAGTAACCCAACTCATAAATGAAATCTCTTAATTAAAAGTAATGGACAGTTTTTAAAACATATTTTAATTAAAACTCATCTCGTGAAAAAATGTATTTCAAATTAACATATCATAATTGTATTATTAAATTAAAATTAATATAATGTGAAATAAACTTTGAAATATTACAGGGTGAAGGTGCATTGTACACTGTATTATAAGTGTGGCTAAAATGTACGGGTTTCTTTGCTTGAAATATTAACTGACAACCCAACAGCCAATACATCATTCTTTACTATTATCAGGCTGAGGTATCATTAAACATTTAAGAATAACAAAGGCCATGGTATGTGTTGTTCTATTTATGGAAAAGGGCATATAAAAGATTCCATGCTGCTAATAGAAAAATGTAACAGGTTTCTTCCAAGACTATATATGTCACAATTACCAAAGGTTTGACATCTAACAGCCTATTAAAACAATCAGTGTGCTCCAGTGGTGGCGTTAAACAAAACAAACTTTCATTAAACATTCACTCACTCACTCACTCACTCACTCACTCACTCATCTGCTGAAATATTAATTTCTTCATATCTAGTCACAAGAAATTTATAATGTATAATGTACATGTTCAACTGGTATCCCCCAACCCAAAGTTTTAAAATCTTATCTGGAAACTAGTAAATATGTATGTTCAAAATCTAGTACATGTATATATTATCTACATTCTGTAATATGCTAAATAGTAACACCAAGATTATTCAGTTTTTCTGGGGGCTGGACTTAAACAAGTAGTAAAGTATATGTGTGATCAATCTGGGATCGATCCTCGTCGGTGGATCCATTGGGCTGTTTCTCTTTCAAGCCAGTGCTCCACAACTGGTGTAATGAAGACCATGGTATGTACTATCCTGTCTGTGGGATGTTGCATATAAAAGATACTTTGCTATTAACTGAAAAAGAACTGTCCATGACATAGGCAGTGGGTTTCTTCTCTTATTATTTGTGTGGTCCTTAACCATATGTTTGATACCATATAACCATCAATAAAAATGTGTTCAGTACATCCAGTGTTCTCGCTGCTCCATTTAAGCGGGGCGCCCCGCCCCGCTTTTCCATTCTGCCGCCCTCCTTTCACGTTCCCCACTCTCCTTTATTTTTGAGCGCCCCTCTTTATTTTCCAGCAACTATCTCCGCTATTTCCAAATGCACTTTTTTCCACACAAAAAACAACGATCAGTCTGCACATTGGACATCAAAGGAAACAAGCCGCGTTGTGTACGAAAAAACAATTGACGAAACATTTACGATAGTTACCGTAACGTAATTTAACAGTATTTTTAACAGCCTCTATTTTGTCCAATATCTGTATCCATTTGTATGTTTGATAGACACAAAAAAAGTTATATTTTATGTAAGCAATGAAAACATTTTATTTTTTATGGATTCGGCAATCTCTGATTGAAAAAACCCCTCTTATTTGGCGCCAAATTTGTCATGTGATCAGAACGGTCATTCTGTCTTTTGTTTCCACTAACTATCATTTGATATTTTGTCCTCAGTTGCAGATATAATTGGTTGAAACTGATGATTTTTACTTTCTGTTATTCTGTTTATTCAGCCGTTCTTTATAAAATATTGTAAACTTTTCATTTTGAGGGGATATGAACGCTTATAAAAACAAGGGAAGTGGTAGTGTTTATCATTAAAATCATTTATCTTGAGTGCCAAATAATATATACACCGCCTTTACAAAAACTAAACTACTTTTTATCAGCTGGTGATAATATTTTATCACAGCGATCGATTCATTCGATGAAGATGGAAATAACAAAAATGTATCTGACATTAGGAGATCACTTTACAAACATCTTTATTGTTTTTCGTATATCTTGAAATCTTTATTAAAAATAATATTAAAACTGCCCGTCAGACCGATATCATCTTCGGTTCAATTAGACAAGTTTTTTTATAAATCCCGTTGCACTTTTTTGTAGGCAAAATAAGGAGTATGTCTTTTCTCAAAGTCTACCAACACACAACAATATGATAACCAAACTACTCCCCCCCCCCCCCCCCCCCTTTTTTTTTTTTTTTTTTTTTGTTCTTTTGGGGTTTTTTTGCTTTTCGTTTATGGGTGGGGGTTTTTGGGGGTTTTTTTTTAAGGGTGTGGTGCCGACCGGCCTCCCTCCTTTAATTTTCACCCAGCTAGAACACTGACATCATTGAGTAAAACGTTTCATCTTTCATTCAGCTTTTATAGACATTAAAGGCGTGTAATGTAGCTTAGTGATACTTAGTGATACTTAGTAGTTCGCTCATCTTTACTGTACATTTCTCCAGCCTGTGCACCACGACTGGTATATCAAAGGCTGTGGTATGTGCTATCCTGTCTGTGATGGTGCACATAAAAGATCCCTTGCTACTAATGGAAAAACACAGCAGGTTTCCTTTCTTAGACTATGTGTCAAAATTATCAAATGTTTCACATCCAATGGCCAATGATTAATAAATCAATGTGCTCTAGAGGTATCATTAAACAAAACAAACTTCTTTTATTTTACTGTATATCTTCACCTATTACATTAATTTTTTGTTCATGAAAATATTTTGTATAACTTGGGGAGAGGTTGACTTTTAAGGGGGTAAAAAAATTATACCACAATATTACTGTTTTGGGTATGGTATTGATTTGATTATTTAATTTTCATAACTTAAATTTTTTGGCATTAGATGGGTTTTTGTTATAAAAAAAAAATGTGTCATGGAAAAACATGTAATAATGTCAGCACTGCACCACAGAGCTACAACATGTCCCTTGTTTTTCAAATTAATGAGAAATCTTTAGTTAATGGCGACACTGCAAGTTCCATGCATGCATCACAAGCCAACAAATATTTATCTTCTGTCTACAATATTCGTATCTGCAACAATGCATTGCAAACACAGTCCAGATGTCAAACGAAGGTGGAAAAAGAAGACCTGTTATTGTTAAACGAATCTTACATATCCACAAACACAAACACAGTGTTTTCACAGGATGGAACTAATGAGATGTGAAAAACACTAAGGTATGCAGCACAGATGTCTGACATACCATAGATTAAACAGAATAATATGCTCAGAATATAGTTGTCAGGTCAGGTCAGGTCATAGGGTTTTACGTGCACATTCAGAACAAGCTGTTGTAGCGCACGCCCGTCGTGGGCACAGGAGCCGGCCAAGGCCGGCTCCTCCGTCCATAACAGGAAAGGTGGGGGGAGGGGAGAGGAGGGACCGCCTGCACTGGCAGGTGCAAGGGAGCATCAGCAGCCCGATCGAATCGGTAGCAGGCGGGTGGGGTTGGTGGTGGTGCTATGGAATTTTGAATGGAGTCGTTAATGCCAAAGAGAAAGGGGTGCGCAATTTTGATTGAGGAAATTTGGTGCAATTTAACGGTCGGTCGAAAGGTAAATGGCCGAGCTAATATAGGTTTTGATATTAGTGTGTAGTTGTTACTGTTGTACTGTACTGAAGCAGGGAGTTCAGGTCAAAGTTCAGGGTGTACCACCAAATATTTATGAAGTAAAAGTAGCTGAGGCTCTGATTGGTAGTAATATTTGACATTGATTATTTATTCAAAATATTGTTATCAATTCCTAATAAATTAATATGTTTTTATTTAGTACACAGTTGTTATGTAGTGTATACTTGAGACACAAACCAGAACAGAGTGTAATAAAAAGAAGAACAAAAATATCATATATGATTTCTCTATAAAAATTAGTCATATGTACATAAAAGCTTCCTTACCTCATAACATTTCTCCTTATACAGTATTTTGTTTTTGCTTTATTTTGTTTTGTTTTTTAATGTGCAATTTTCCTAAAGATACAGTTTTTTTGTTTAATGACACCATTAGAGCATACTGATTTATTAATCATCTGCTATTGGATGTCAAACATTTGGTAATTTGGAAATATAGTCTTAGAGAGGAAAGCCGCTGCATTTTTCCATTAGTAGTAAGTGATCTTTTATATGCACCATCCCACAGACAGGATACCACATACCACTGCCTTTGATATACAAGTCGTGGTACACTGGATGGAATGAGAATGAGCCCAATGGGTCCACTTCCTGTTTTATGCATTCATTCCTGTGTTCATCCACAACATGGAATTAGGATTTTGAAAAGAGTGGTAGTGGTATTTGGGGCAGGTAGAAACCCCCTCCCACTCCCCCACCCCCATATCAATGTCATATTTAGAGTTTGTATGCATGTTTAAATATAACAAGACAGACCATTCTATTAATTAACTGTGACAATTTTATTACCACATACTTAAAAAAACACAAAGGATATTGACTTGAGTTGCCTTTGATACAGATCTCAAACAGAATCGAATATATGAAACTGCTATAAAAATCACATCAAATCAAATCTTAATATATGTGACCTTCTATCCTGCCAATTTCTCAGAAATGACATTTTTGTTCTTACGGTCTTAGTGAAGCTTCCACTGGAGTGACCTCTAATTCCGCGACATCTGTGCATGTAATTTCGTAATTGCTATTGATTTCACTATTGATTTAAATGCACGTTTTGCTTCATCATGTTCAAGACTTCATCAATTCCGTTAATGAAGAGACCGTTTCAGGTTTGGGACAGACAAGAGGCAGATGTCTGATAGTTTCAGTCTCAGTAGTTCAACAGGTCCACGTGATGACAATGTTTTAGTTCCTTTTACCAATACCCCAGCACTGTTTGTTGACTGTGACCATTAATGTGTGGGTGGACTTACAGTTAATGAGTTGAATTAAATATGTGAAACATACAGATGTCATTTCTAATGGGTTAGATAGAATACCCATTTTCAAGCACAACACAAAAGTACATGTGTCTCATTTCACGACACACTGTTACATTCAGTGGTTATTATGTGGCTAGACTTTAACAACTGTGTAAAAGTTTTGTTTTGTTTAGGC
This sequence comes from Gigantopelta aegis, assembly GCF_016097555.1. Taxonomy (NCBI): domain Eukaryota; kingdom Metazoa; phylum Mollusca; class Gastropoda; order Neomphalida; family Peltospiridae; genus Gigantopelta; species Gigantopelta aegis. Next base: position 79,222,531 of record NC_054708.1, on the reverse strand, counting down.
ACATTTATTAATTAATCATCGGCTATTGGAGGTCAAACATTTGGTAATTCTGACATACAGTCATTAGAGGAAACCTGTTACAATTTTCCTAATGCAGCAAGGGATCTTTGATATACACCATTCCACAGACAGGATAGCACTGGCTAGAATGAGAAACAGCGCAATGGGCCCACCGACAGGAATCGATCCCACACTGACCATGCATCAAGTGAGCACTTTACCACTTGGCTACATCCTGCCCTATTTTAGGTTTGGGACAGACAAGTGGCTGATGTTTTATAGTTTTAGTCCCCTTTTCAACAGGTCTACGTGATGACAATGTTTCAGTTTCTTTTACCAACACCCCAGCACTGTTTGTCAATTGCCACCCATTGTGTGTGGGTGGTCTTGGTGCCTCCTTGACGTCACATCTATTTCTGTCTATGATATAATGGACTTAATGTTAACGAGTTGAATTGAATATGTGAAACATACAAATGTCTTTTCTAATGAGTTAGAGTAACAACTGACAACCAGAACACAAAGTATCTCATTTCACGACACACTGTGATATTTAGTGGTTATCATAATTATACTGTAACAAGTGTATAACGATGCTTTAGTTCTTGTTTACAAACACACACACACACACACACACACACACAGACATCACACACCACACACACACGCACAAACATACCACACATATAAACATACACACACACCACACCTAGATAATAAGTAGGTTACTGTATACTGAATGGATGGATGGATCGATGGATGGAATTTGGGTGCATGAGAGGTCAAGCATGCGGGTAGGTGGATGGACGAACAAACAAACAAATGAATGAACAAATGGATGAATGAATGAAAAATAGTTAAAAGTTTGTTTTGTTTAACAACACCACTAGAGCACATTGATTTATTAATCATCAGCTATAGGGTGTGAAACATTTGGTAATTTGGACATATAGTCTTAGAGAGGAAACCCATCACATTTTTTTCATTAGTAGCAAGGGATCTTTCATATGCACCATCCCAAAGACAAGATAGTACATACCACAGTCTTTGATATAGCAGTCATGGTGCACTGGCTGGAACGAGAAATAGCCTAACGGGCCCACAGACGATGATCAATTCTAGATCAACTGCGCATCAGGCGAGCGCTTTACCACTGGGCTACATCCCATTTCCTCAACACGATGGAGTCTGATGGAAAAATTACCATATAAATCAATACAGATTAGTGGGTATACATAGTACAGTGGTAGAATGCTTGCATTCTTATAATGAGTAGTGAATCTGTTGTATGCACCTTTCAATAGACAGAGCAGTACATACCACAACCTTTGATGCAATGACTGGTGTGTGTGTGTGGGGGGGGGGGGGGGCAATTAATCCTGTATACCACTACATGAAATGTGGAAGACTTCACAGTTTGGCACTCTGTATATTGAGATCTGACAATAACAATTTTATCACGAGATTCAAACATTTTAACAACATCAGTGTTTTGTGCAAGGAGACTTACAAAGTTTCAAGTCTGTGAACAATGGATCAGATAAATTTCAAATACATTTATGTGAAAAAGATAAATGTCAGTTGGAACCCTCCCTGTTATTTTCAATTAGCAATACATTTTATTGAGTTTAAATGTGGTCAAGATGCAGACCACACAAAGCTTTAATAAATCTTCAGACCTTTCAGTTGTACACACACCATCTGATAATTATGATTTGTATTATAATTCTAGATGACTGTGAAAACACTTCTTCTTTTTTTGGCACTGATTTTGGTACATCATTTCCTATTTAATTATATGTATTTAAAACTCCAACTGTATCATCCTATAGATGAGTTATTTCTAGAAAATCTCTTCCTGAAAAGCTTTTCAGAATGAAATTAAGAACAGCATGCAATTAAGTCTTGCTTGTTGGAGACTTGTTAATTAGATCAGCATACACACTTCCCAGACGTTACAGTTTTGTGTGTAAAGGTAATTTCCACCTAAATGAACCAAGGCACCTTCTACTGGTCCCTCCATCATGTTAACACTCATATCAATGCCAGGTCAATATACATTACTGCTCTCACACAAGCTTTATCAGGACCTATGAGATGAGTCAAACATTTGCAATGGTAGAAACACTGTTGCTGTGGGCTTATTGGGCTATTTCTTGTTCCAGCCAGTGCACCATGGCAGGTATATCGAAGGCCATAGTATGTGCTGCCCTGTCTGTGGGATGGTGCATATAAAAGATCTCTTGCTACTAATGGAAAAATGTAGTGGGTTTCCTCTCTAAGACTGTATGTCAAAATTACCAAATGTTTAACATCCAATAGCTGGGGGTGGGACATAGCCCAGTGGCAAAGTGTTCGCTTGATGCACGGTCGGTTTGGGATCGATCCCCATCAGTGGGGCCATTGGGCTATTTCTCACTCCAGCCAGTGCACCACAACTGGTGTATCAAAGGCTGTGGTATGTGTTACCCTGTCTGTGGGATGGTGCATATAAAAGATCCCTTATTGCTAATCAAAAAGAGTAGCCCATGAAGTGGCGACAGCGGGTTTCCTCTCTATATCTGTGTGGTCCTTAACGATATGTCCCGACGCCATATAACTGTAATTAAAATGTGTTGAGTGTGTCATTAAATAAAACATTTCTTTCCTTCCTTCCAATAGCTGATGATTAATAAATAAACGTGCTTCAGTGGTGTCATTAAAGAAAGCAAACTTTAAACTTTAACATCAGTATACTGCTGTAGGTTCTGAGGTCTGCACCGTATACACACTCTACTGCTGTAGGTTCTGAGGTCTGCATCGTATACACGCTCTACTGCTGTAGGTTCTGAGGTCTGCACCGTATACACACTCTACTGCTGTAGGTTCTGAGGTCTGCACCGTATACACGCTCTACTGCTGTAGGTTCTGAGGTCTGCACCGTATACACACTCTACTGCTGTAGGTTCTGAGGTCTGCACCGTATACACACTCTACTGCTATAGGTTCTGAGGTCTGCACCGTATACACACTCTACTGCTGTAGGTTCTGAGGTCTGCACCGTATACACACTCTACTGCTGTAGGTTCTGAGGTCTGCACCGTATACACACTCTACTGCTTTAGGTTCTGAGGTCTGCACCGTATACACACTCTACTGCTGTCGGTTCTGAGGTCTGCACCGTATACACACTCTACTGCTGTAGGTTCTGAGGTCTGCACCGTATACACACTCTATTTCTAACTGTCTGGGCATATGAGCTTTATTTCTACATATGAATTTCCCCAATGCTTTTAGTATAATTGTATGGCAATTGAGAAATTTTGATTAATGTTTTTCTCGTCTTGTCAGTCCGCAAACCAGAAATTAAATGGTTTGGACCCATTCCACGAAATGATTGTAGCACTAATGTCTTGATAAAAATATCCTGTTCCATGACTATTTTTATAAATGCCAATTATCATAACCATAATCGTTTTCCTATTTCATGATGTGCCATGGCTTACTATTGTCTTAAGTTACAATGAAAAGGTACAATAGGTCTGAGGCACTTGTAAGCCACTAATGTAGATGTCAAATGATAGATGATCTTTTGATGATTTTTCAAAGCAAGATACAAACTCATTTGTGTTAAAAAGGTTCTAATATATACATTAATACATAACAATCTTTATCCTAAAACTTACTCATGATATCGATGTCACAAACCCACGTTATAATATAGTATATTAACCTGTGTAATAATGATATGTAAATTTAAAGGTATATGCAAATTTGCAAGGTGTCTAGGTAATAATGTGTTGCTGTCAATGGGTCATTTGTTTACAAGCCAACAAGAGCTGTACACCTGAGCATAACATTTTCATAAGATTTAGTTAAAATGTGTGACGTCAAACTAATTTGTGCTAATCGTGATGATGTCATATTACAGATAGAGGCAATTTTACTACTGTGATTTATAAAATATTGAATGAAAATGTTATTTTAGAGATGTTATAGGATAAACAGAATTCGCTACTTGTATTTTTTAATATGTAAAATATCAACCTCAACAGTCTCGACAAATACTGATTAACGTCGACTCAGTTTATATTTTTCATATTAAAGAACACTTGTGATGAATCCTCTATTTATTAAACTCTGCATTCAATAACAACAGTTTCGTCTTGTTTCACTCATTCAGCTATCTTGAGGCAGGATGTAGCATGCACCCGAGATGTGATGGGTTGCAGGATCGATTGCCCTCAGTGGACTCAAGATTTTTTCCCATCTATATCAGTTCCCCATGAAAGGCTGTGGTATGTACTGTCCTGTCTATGGGAAAGTAATATATAAACAGCTTCCCTCTCTTTCTCTTTACTGACCAAATGTTAAAATAACCATATGTAAGACACCAGAATAGGAAGGACATGTTTTATTTAACGACATACTCAACACATTGTATGTACGGTTATACGGCATCAGATATATGGTTAAGGACCACACAGATATTGAGAGAGGAAACCCGCTGTCGCCACTTCATGGGCTACTCTTTTCGATTAGCAGCAAGGGATCTTTTATATGCACCATCCGACAGACAGGATAGCACATACCATGGCCTTTGATATACCAGTTGTGGTGCACTGGATGGAACGAGAAATAGCCCAATGGGCCCATTGATGAGAATCGATCCTAGACGGACTGCGCATCAAGCGAGTGCTGTACCACTGGGCTACGTCCCGCTCCCACACCAGAATAGCTACAGTTTTAAATGTGCTGAAGTGTTGTTGGGTGCTGAAAAACATAATGGTATAGAATTGTAATTCACCAAATTGATAAAAAAAATATGGCCTTGCAGCAGTTGTTGTTTTCACAATATTTCATTTCATTTTGAAATTATTTTTCTGTTTATACAGTGAAACCCGTCTAAACCCGATCATGTCGAGGACCTAATATTTATCTAATTTAGACAGGATCCTGTATATAGAAGGTCGCATTTCAGAACTTAGAACATTTGGGATCATGAAACGTGGCTGGTTTTGACAAGATTCCAGTTTATTCAGGGTCCAGTTTTGATAGGTTTTCCTGCATTTAATTAAGTTCAAGAACACTGATGCCCACCTCTGTAATCTGCACTGTCCATCCAAGTGAATGGGTTAATGATTAGTTGTTGGTGACACACAAGTCAATGAGTGGCCTCTTTCCATACCAAGTCATTAAAAGTCACTCTGGGAACTGAACTTTAAGTCCAATGGCACTAGCTTCTACTAGTAGAAGCACTTCATACCAACATTATTACAGTTAGTTCTTGGTCAAGACCCCAAAGCCAGTTGGATTGCCTCAAGAATCTAGAGTGAATATATATATATATATATATATATATATATATATATATATATATACACACACACAAACACACACACACAACATTACATTACAGTAAAGCTCTCTTATAATGAACCGGAAGGGACCATGATAGTTAGATTGTTATATCAGTAGTTCGTTGTACACATCTGCATAAGTTGGATATTAATGTATAATGAAATAAAATAGGACTTTATGATCAGTTCTTTCTAAACATGTTCATTATAAGTGTACTTTAGTGTATTATGTTTTCAAATCTTTGAATACTGTATGCATGTTTCCTTTTCCATTGTGACAACTTTCTTTTTTTTTACTTTAAGTAGTTTGTCAGATTACTTATGACCAAGCCCCATGCTTATAAACCTTAAAGTTTAGACTTTAATAAAGTCCAGACTTTAACGTCATGGCAATGCCATTCAAACAGCATTAGGTTAAAGTCTGGACTTTATTAAAGTCTGATTTTAAGTTTTATAAGCACGGGCCCTGGGCCCCGTTCCAAGAAAGAATTGAATTTTACAACTGGCACCCTAAACTTTACAGCCGTTCCAAGAAAGAATTGTAGCTAAGGTTAATTGTAGCGACTCACAGTGAATTTTACAACTGGCACCGTAAACTTTACAGCCGTTCCAAGAAAGAATTGTAGCTGAGGTTAATTGTAGCGACTCACAGTGAATTTTACAACTGGCACCGTAAACTTTACAGCCGTTCCAAGAAAGAATTGTAGCTGAGGTTAATTGTAGCGACTCACAGTGAATTTTACAACTGGCACCGTAAACTTTACAGCCATTCCAAACTTTACAGCCGTTCCAAGAAAGAATTGTAGCTCAGGTTAATTGTAGCGACTCAAAGTGAATTTTACAACTGGCACCGTAAACTTTACAGCCGTTCCAAGAAAGAATTGTAGCTAAGGTTAATTGTAGCGACTCAAAGTGAATTTTACAACTGGCACCGTAAACTTTACAGCCGTTCCAAGAAAGAATTGTAGCTAAGGTTAATTGTAGCGACTCACAGTGAATTTTACAACTGGCACCGTAAACTTTACAGCCGTTCCAAGAAAGAATTGTAGCTGAGGTTAATTGTAGCGACTCACAGTGAATTTTACAACTGGCACCGTAAACTTTACAGCCGTTCCAAGAAAGAATTGTAGCTGAGGTTAATTGTAGCGACTCACAGTGAATTTTACAACTGTTCCACAAAGCAACCTTGCGATAGTTGTAAGTGCCCCTTTAATGATGAAAATATCCTTTACGAAGAAGTATGAATTAGTTAAATAATGAATTGGTTACAGATTTTTCAGAACATCTTAGATGTATTCATTGGTAATGGACATCCATGAAGTAACTTTGTCAGTTTATTTGCTAAGTGATAATTGCCGAATTCATAAGACATGAGAGTTATCTCCCGTATTTTCGTGTGAAAGTCTATGGCCTTGAATGTTTTTTCATTGAACGCCGAGTTTTATAAAAGTTATTTGCTATATATTAGATCCATTTTTATACAAAAAGTTAGTATCCTTCTTAGAAAATGACAAAATCATCATTTAACTGCCATTTGACATCTACGTTAGTGGCTTACAACTGCCTCGTACCTACTGTAAATTGCACATTAATTTACGACATCGTGGAACAGGCTGGCGATCGTAGACAAAAATTAAGGTCGCAATGGTAGGTATTTACAGCGATAGTAGTGCTACGGTCGCTTCGTGGAACGGGGCCCTGAACCACAACCATTGTCTATAATCCCCAATGCTTGACCATTACCAGGTGAAGTTTGTTTTGTTTAGCGACACCACTACATTCAGTGGTTAGAATTTAACACGTGTGTAAAGGCTTTGTTTTGTTTAGTGACACCACTACAGTCAGTGGTTAGAATTTAACAAGTGTGTAAAGGCTTTGTTTTGTTTAGCGACACCACTACAGTCAGTGGTTAGAATTTAACAAGTGTGTAAAGGCTTTGTTTTGTTTAGCGACACCACTACAGTCAGTGGTTAGAATTTAACACGTGTGTAAAGGCTTTGTTTTGTTTAGCGACACCACTACAGTCAGTGGTTAGAATTTAACAAGTGTGTAAAGGCTTTGTTTTGTTTAGCGACACCACTACATTCAGTGGTTAGAATTTAACAAGTGTGTAAAGGCTTTGTTTTGTTTAGCGACACCACTACATTCAGTGGTTAGAATTTAACAAGTGTGTAAAGGCTTTGTTTTGTTTAGCGACACCACTACATTCAGTGGTTAGAATTTAACAAGTGTGTAAAGGCTTTGTTTTGTTTAGCGACACCACTACAGTCAGTGGTTAGAATTTAACAAGTGTGTAAAGGCTTTGTTTTGTTTAGTGACACCACTACATTCAGTGGTTAGAATTTAACAAGTGTGTAAAGGCTTTGTTTTGTTTAGCGACACCACTACAGTCAGTGGTTAGAATTTAACAAGTGTGTAAAGGCTTTGTTTTGTTTAGCGACACCACTACAGTCAGTGGTTAGAATTTAACAAGTGTGTAAAGGCTTTGTTTTGTTTAGCGACACCACTACAGTCAGTGGTTAGAATTTAACAAGTGTGTAAAGGCTTTGTTTTGTTTAGTGACACCACTACAGTCAGTGGTTAGAATTTAACAAGTGTGTAAAGGCTTTGTTTTGTTTAGTGACACCACTACAGTCAGTGGTTAGAATTTAACAAGTGTGTAAAGGCTTTGTTTTGTTTAGCGACACCACTACATTCAGTGGTTAGAATTTAACAAGTGTGTAAAGGCTTTGTTTTGTTTAGCGACACCACTACAGTCAGTGGTTAGAATTTAACAAGTGTGTAAAGGCTTTGTTTTGTTTAGCGACACCACTACAGTCAGTGGTTAGAATTTAACAAGTGTGTAAAGGCTTTGTTTTGTTTAGCGACACCACTACAGTCAGTGGTTAGAATTTAACACGTGTGTAAAGGCTTTGTTTTGTTTAGCGACACCACTACAGTCAGTGGTTAGAATTTAACAAGTGTGTAAAGGCTTTGTTTTGTTTAGCGACACCACTACAGTCAGTGGTTAGAATTTAACAAGTGTGTAAAGGCTTTGTTTTGTTTAGCGACACCACTACAGTCAGTGGTTAGAATTTAACAAGTGTGTAAAGGCTTTGTTTTGTTTAGCGACACCACTACATTCAGTGGTTAGAATTTAACAAGTGTGTAAAGGCTTTGTTTTGTTTAGCGACACCACTACAGTCAGTGGTTAGAATTTAACAAGTGTGTAAAGGCTTTGTTTTGTTTAGCGACACCACTACATTCTCAGTGGTTAGAATTTAACACGTGTGTAAAGGCTTTGTTTTGTTTAGCGACACCACTACATTCAGTGGTTAGAATTTAACAAGTGTGTAAAGGCTTTGTTTTGTTTAGCGACACCACTACATTCAGTGGTTAGAATTTAACAAGTGTGTAAAGGCTTTGTTTTGTTTAGCGACACCACTACAGTCAGTGGTTAGAATTTAACAAGTGTGTAAAGGCTTTGTTTTGTTTAGCGACACCACTACAGTCAGTGGTTAGAATTTAACAAGTGTGTAAAGGCTTTGTTTTGTTTAGCGACACCACTACATTCAGTGGTTAGAATTTAACAAGTGTGTAAAGGCTTTGTTTTGTTTAGCGACACCACTACAGTCAGTGGTTAGAATTTAACAAGTGTGTAAAGGCTTTGTTTTGTTTAGCGACACCACTACAGTCAGTGGTTAGAATTTAACAAGTGTGTAAAGGCTTTGTTTTGTTTAGTGACACCACTACAGTCAGTGGTTAGAATTTAACAAGTGTGTAAAGGCTTTGTTTTGTTTAGCGACACCACTACATTCAGTGGTTAGAATTTAACAAGTGTGTAAAGGCTTTGTTTTGTTTAGCGACACCACTACATTCAGTGGTTAGAATTTAACAAGTGTGTAAAGGCTTTGTTTTGTTTAGCGACACCACTACATTCAGTGGTTAGAATTTAACAAGTGTGTAAAGGCTTTGTTTTGTTTAGCGACACCACTACATTCAGTGGTTAGAATTTAACAAGTGTGTAAAGGCTTTGTTTTGTTTAGCGACACCACTACAGTCAGTGGTTAGAATTTAACACGTGTGTAAAGGCTTTGTTTTGTTTAGCGACACCACTACAGTCAGTGGTTAGAATTTAACAAGTGTGTAAAGGCTTTGTTTTGTTTAGCGACACCACTACAGTCAGTGGTTAGAATTTAACAAGTGTGTAAAGGCTTTGTTTTGTTTAGCGACACCACTACATTCAGTGGTTAGAATTTAACACGTGTGTAAAGGCTTTGTTTTGTTTAGCGACACCACTACATTCAGTGGTTAGAATTTAACAAGTGTGTAAAGGCTTTGTTTTGTTTAGCGACACCACTACATTCAGTGGTTAGAATTTAACAAGTGTGTAAAGGCTTTGTTTTGTTTAGCGACACCACTACAGTCAGTGGTTAGAATTTAACAAGTGTGTAAAGGCTTTGTTTTGTTTAGCGACACCACTACAGTCAGTGGTTAGAATTTAACAAGTGTGTAAAGGCTTTGTTTTGTTTAGCGACACCACTACAGTCAGTGGTTAGAATTTAACAAGTGTGTAAAGGCTTTGTTTTGTTTAGCGACACCACTACATTCAGTGGTTAGAATTTAACAAGTGTGTAAAGGCTTTGTTTTGTTTAGCGACACCACTACAGTCAGTGGTTAGAATTTAACACGTGTGTAAAGGCTTTGTTTTGTTTAGCGACACCACTACAGTCAGTGGTTAGAATTTAACAAGTGTGTAAAGGCTTTGTTTTGTTTAGCGACACCACTACAGTCAGTGGTTAGAATTTAACAAGTGTGTAAAGGCTTTGTTTTGTTTAGCGACACCACTACAGTCAGTGGTTAGAATTTAACAAGTGTGTAAAGGCTTTGTTTTGTTTAGCGACACCACTACAGTCAGTGGTTAGAATTTAACAAGTGTGTAAAGGCTTTGTTTTGTTTAGCGACACCACTACAGTCAGTGGTTAGAATTTAACAAGTGTGTAAAGGCTTTGTTTTGTTTAGCGACACCACTACAGTCAGTGGTTAGAATTTAACAAGTGTGTAAAGGCTTTGTTTTGTTTAGCGACACCACTACAGTCAGTGGTTAGAATTTAACAAGTGTGTAAAGGCTTTGTTTTGTTTAGCGACACCACTACAGTCAGTGGTTAGAATTTAACAAGTGTGTAAAGGCTTTGTTTTGTTTAGCGACACCACTACAGTCAGTGGTTAGAATTTAACAAGTGTGTAAAGGCTTTGTTTTGTTTAGCGACACCACTACAGTCAGTGGTTAGAATTTAACAAGTGTGTAAAGGCTTTGTTTTGTTTAGCGACACCACTACAGTCAGTGGTTAGAATTTAACAAGTGTGTAAAGGCTTTGTTTTGTTTAGCGACACCACTACAGTCAGTGGTTAGAATTTAACAAGTGTGTAAAGGCTTTGTTTTGTTTAGCGACACCACTACAGTCAGTGGTTAGAATTTAACAAGTGTGTAAAGGCTTTGTTTTGTTTAGCGACACCACTACAGTCAGTGGTTAGAATTTAACAAGTGTGTAAAGGCTTTGTTTTGTTTAGCGACACCACTACAGTCAGTGGTTAGAATTTAACAAGTGTGTAAAGGCTTTGTTTTGTTTAGCGACACCACTACAGTCAGTGGTTAGAATTTAACAAGTGTGTAAAGGCTTTGTTTTGTTTAGCGACACCACTACAGTCAGTGGTTAGAATTTAACAAGTGTGTAAAGGCTTTGTTTTGTTTAGCGACACCACTACAGTCAGTGGTTAGAATTTAACAAGTGTGTAAAGGCTTTGTTTTGTTTAGCGACACCACTACAGTCAGTGGTTAGAATTTAACAAGTGTGTAAAGGCTTTGTTTTGTTTAGCGACACCACTACAGTCAGTGGTTAGAATTTAACAAGTGTGTAAAGGCTTTGTTTTGTTTAGCGACACCACTACATTCAGTGGTTAGAATTTAACAAGTGTGTAAAGGCTTTGTTTTGTTTAGCGACACCACTACAGTCAGTGGTTAGAATTTAACAAGTGTGTAAAGGCTTTGTTTTGTTTAGCGACACCACTACAGTCAGTGGTTAGAATTTAACAAGTGTGTAAAGGCTTTGTTTTGTTTAGCGACACCACTACAGTCAGTGGTTAGAATTTAACAAGTGTGTAAAGGCTTTGTTTTGTTTAGCGACACCACTACAGTCAGTGGTTAGAATTTAACAAGTGTGTAAAGGCTTTGTTTTGTTTAGCGACACCACTACAGTCAGTGGTTAGAATTTAACAAGTGTGTAAAGGCTTTGTTTTGTTTAGCGACACCACTACAGTCAGTGGTTAGAATTTAACAAGTGTGTAAAGGCTTTGTTTTGTTTAGCGACACCACTACAGTCAGTGGTTAGAATTTAACAAGTGTGTAAAGGCTTTGTTTTGTTTAGTGACACCACTACAGTCAGTGGTTAGAATTTAACAAGTGTGTAAAGGCTTTGTTTTGTTTAGTGACACCACTACAGTCAGTGGTTAGAATTTAACAAGTGTGTAAAGGCTTTGTTTTGTTTAGCGACACCACTACAGTCAGTGGTTAGAATTTAACAAGTGTGTAAAGGCTTTGTTTTCTTTAATGACATTATTAGAGCACATCAATTTATTAACCATCCGCTACTGGATGTCAAACATTTGGTAATTTTGACATACAGTCTTAGAGAGGAAACCCACTAAATTTTTCCATTAGTAGAAAGGGATCTTTTATATGCACCATTCCAGACAGGATAGCACATACCATGGCCTTTTGAAATACCAGTCTTGGTGCACTGGCTGGAATGAGAAATAGCCCAATGGGTCCATTACTGCATTTAGAATAACGTTAACGTAGCCTAGGTTTAAACACACATACACACACACACACACACACACACACAGACACACAGAATACTGTCCATGTATCTCATGTTAACGTAGCCTAGGTTTAAATATACGTTAATGTCTGTTCCTTCTGGCCGCAGCCACAAATCATTCCTTGATTATCAAATAACAGGGAGAAAACAATCAGATTGCAAGGCTCATGTTTATGAAAGGAGAAAAACACATTTCGTTTCACAATCCACATATAATTGCAAGCCTTGTATAAACGAAGCCTGTGAACAATGGTTGTGCTAGAAAACTCATGGCCAATAAATCATTGTAGGTTTTATTACATATTATTAATTAGGGCCGGGACTTAGCTCAGTTGGTTGAGAGTTCGCCTGAATTGCTTGCATCGCAGGATCGAACCATCTCGGTGGATCTGTTCAACTGATTGAGGGTTTTTTCTCATTCAAACCAGAGCATCACAACTGGTTAAAGGTATGTGCTTTGCTGTCTGTGTGAAAGTGCATATAAAAGATCCTTTGCTGCTAATGTGAAAATGTAGCGAGTTTCCTCTGTTGACGACATGTTAAAATTACCAAATAACATCCAATAGCTGATGATTAATTCATAAACGTGCTCTAGTGGTGTTATATATATATATATATAGATAGAGAGAGAGAGAGAGAGAGAGAGAGAGAGAGAGAGAGAGAGAGAGAGAGAGAGAGAGAGAGAGAGAGAGAGAGAGAGAGAGAGAGAGAGAGAGAGAGAGAGAGAGAGAGAGAGAGAGAGAAAGAGTGTTATTACCAGAATGTTTTTCGGTATTGTCTTTTTTAACTATTTTTTTATTTTTTATTCAATTAAATCTTAAAACAGATTTAAACAAACCCACTGGAACCAGTGCCATATGGCATAGACCCCAATTTGAAGATGAAAATGAATGTTTTTTTGTTCGACTCCACAAAGAAAAACATCTGGCTAGTACGTACTCTCTCCCCCCCCCCCCCCCCCCCCCCCCCCCCCCGTCTCCAGATGTCATTTCTACAGGCCTGGTCAAGTCGGGTCATAGGTTGTAATGTGCACATTCAGAACAAGCTGTTGTAGCACACGCATGTCATGGGCACAGGTGTCGACTTTTGCCGGCTCCTCCGTCTAGGACAGGTATTCCTATGGGCCTTCATACAGGCCTCCCTCCCTCCATCCATCCATTAATACAAGGACAACAGCCCATCCATCCATCCGTCCATTGACAAACAATGGATAAGTACATCGATTTAAAATTAACACATGTAGTTCACAGATGTATTAACAAAAAAACATCACCAATAAACTGTGACATCGATATTATCATTAATAATTAAAGAATAAAGCCAATAGTGCCATTATGAAATAGCTCACCAGTAAACCCCGACTTGGTAGTTAAATAACTTGTCTTCAAAACACCAATACATAATTTAAATAGCCAGTCAACCAGTGCAATTCAAGGTACATGATCAATATACCATAACATAAATAGACTATCAGGTTACCATGTTTGGATATTATGATTATTTGGCAAGATTTAGATAACAGTGTTACAGGCTAGCTGAGTGGATGGATGGATGCATGCATGGATGGATTTTGGATTGATGGATGATAGATGGATGGATAGATGGATGGATAGATGGATGGATGGATGGATGGATGGATGGATGAATGGATGAAAGGATGGATGGATGGATAGATGGTTGATGGATGGATGGATGGATGGATGGATGGATGGATGGAAGGATGGATGAATGGATGGATGGATGGACAGATGGTTGGATAAAAGGACAAATGGACTGGTGCTTAAGTGGATTAGGAGATGGATAGATGGACAGACAGATGGAGAAATAAATAAGATGGATGAATAGATGTGTATTGGCTAGAACTATCAATGCATACAGTAGGGAATTAACTTGGTAAATGTTATAATACTTATCCACCAAATCTCTGGTGTATTATTAATGCAATAGATACTGAAAAGCTGAATTAGAAACCAACAAAAAACCAACAAACCCAACCCACAATCAACAAATACTACTATAACCACCAAGAAGCATGACTGCAAAACACTTACTACCAATCAAAAACAATGTAAAAGCATGTAGTTATGGCAACAGCAGACCAACTGTCCATTGACTGGCTTTGAACTGCCTTGCCCAGGCCATTACAGATAATCCCGGTTCAGTGTTGTGTGAAATATGGACACTTTGTAAGCATTCAGCCAGACATAATCGCCACATCATTCCATGGAGAAGTCCATCTTTCAAACCTTTTGGTCACCCAAATTCACAGAAAATAGCCAAACACTAAATATCTGATTCAGGAACGACCAGACACAATCAACACATCATTCCTTGGAGAAGTCCATCTTTCAAACCTTTTGGTCACCCAAATTCACAGAAAATAGCCAAACACTAAATATCTGATTCAGGAACGACCAGACACAATCAACACATCATTCCATGGAGAAGTCCATCTTTCAAACCTTTTAGGTCACCCAAATTCAAAGACAATATAATCACACTAAATATCTGATCCAGGAATGATCTGACACAATCAACACATTACTCCATGGAGAAATCCATCTTTCAAACCTTTTGGTCACCCAAATTCAAAGACAATATAATCAGACACTAAATACCTGATCCAGGAATGATCTGACACAATCAACACATCACTCCATGGAGAAATCCATCTTTCAAACCATATACCAAATTCGAAGATAAATAATCAGACACTAAAGGTCTGTTCCAGGAAGAAACATTTTGTTTTATTTAACAACACCACTAGAGCACATTGATTTATCAATCATTGGCTATTGGATGTCAAACATTTGGTAATTCTGACATATAGTCATAGATAGGAAGCCCGCTACATTTTTCCATTAGTAGTAAGGGATCTTTTAAATGTATCATCCCACAGACAGGACAGCACATGCCATGGCCTTAGATATACCAGACATGGTGCATTGGCATGGATCGACCCCAGACCGACCGCGCATCAGGTGAGCACTTTACCACTGTGCTACATCCCGCCCCTCTGATCCAATACAATATACTGTCATCTCTTGATCCAATACAATATACTGTCATCTCTTGATCCAATACAATATACTGTCATCTCTGACCCAATACAATATACTGTCATCTCTTGATCCAATACAATATACTGTCATCTCTGATCCAATACAATATACTGTCATCTCTGATCCAATACAATATACTGTCATCTCTTGATCCAATACAATATACTGTCATCTCTGATCCAATACAATATACTGTCATCTCTACTGTCATCTCTTGATCCAATACAATATACTGTCATCTCTTGATCCAATACAATATACTGTCATCTCTGATCCAATACAATATACTGTCATCTCTTGATCCAATACAATATACTGTCATCTCTGATCCAATACAATATACTGTCATCTCTACTGTTATCTCTTGATCCAATACAATATACTGTCATCTCTTGATCCAATACAATATACTGTCATCTCTTGATCCAATACAATATACTGTCATCTCTTGATCCAATACAATATACTGTCATCTCTTGATCCAATACAATATACTGTCATCTCTGATCCAATACAATATACTGTCATCTCTTGATCCAATACAATATACTGTCATCTCTGATCCAATACAATATACTGTCATCTCTTGATCTGGGAGAGGCAAACAAATGTTTCTTGACAGCGAAACCCCAGCACTTACATGTAGCTTATGATATTGTTCTAACGATTTAATAATGTTTTGTTTTGTTTAACGATACCACAAGAGCACATTGATTAAGTAATCCTTAGCCATTGGAAGTCAGACATTTGGTCATTCTGACATATAGTCTTTGGAAAAAATGCACTACATTTTTTTACTAGCAGCATTTATATGCAGCTTTCTCCCAGACAGGACAGCACTTACCAAGACCTTTGATATATCAATTGTGAGGCCCCGGTTGGGACAAAGGTCATGGTAACTCCTAGCTGTCCTGTTAATGGGGAAATACATATATACAAGATGCCTTGCTGCTTTATTGGTTGAACCCATTCCTTTATTTATTAAATTTTTCAAAATTGGCCCCATCTAGTAATTCCTCCATCAAGGACCACATCACTGGCCATGCCATAGGTGGAGCCCTGAAACCAAAGGGGTATAGGGGCATGTGATACGAATTCAGTTCAGTTCAGTTTATTGGTTGAAGCAGCTTCCTCTCTTTTTCCATCAACCAATATAATCATATAGTGTAGTACAGTTGTTACACATAGTAGTATAATAGTGCAGAATGTGATACTAACATGTCAATCTGCATGCAAAGAAAGAAAGAAATGTTTTATTTAACGATGCACTCAACACATTTTATTTACGGTTATATGGCATCAGACATATGGTTACGGACCACACAGATTTTGAGAGGAAACCCGCTGTCGCCACTACATGGGCTACTCTTCCAATTAGCAGCAAGGGATCTTTTATTTGCACTTCCCACAGGCAGGATAGCACAAACCATGGCCTTTGTTGAACCAGTTATGGATCACTTGTCGTGCAAGTGGTTTACACCTACCCATTGAGCCTTGCGGAGCACTCACTCAGGGTTTGGAGTCGGTATCTGGATTAAAAATCCCATGCCTCGACTGGGATCAGGACCCAGTACCTACCAGCCTGTAGACCGATGGCCTACCACGACGCCACCGAGGCTGGTCCAATCTGCATGCAGTCAGGATATCATGTGTAGAGTAAAACTTGATATAGGACCATCCTGGCAGTGGCCTCTATTGGCCTGGGGCTTAATTCACAAAGTTCTCTTAGGCTCTGTTAGACAACAAAACATCCTCTTTGTAAGTCTTTTAGCATTGCACTGCGAGATCGCAAAGTTGCGGGTGTTTAGTGAATTAGGCTCACAATTCAAAATGGCCACCAATTAACTATTTCTTACTCTGTTTGTATCACATTTTTTGTATTTGGTAAAGGGTACTATGACTAAAAACTTGCCATCATTTCATATCAAGTTAATATCAAGTAGCATTCATGTTGTCAAAGGCAATATATTTAAGTTTATGAAAAATTGAATTATTTCACCCTCGACATATTATATATGCTATTAAAAAAATTAAATGGAGGAACATAAACAACAACCCGTCACATCATTTCTTTCCTGTTAAATGACATGCTTAAAAGAGATGAATTAGAGAAACTACAACAGGCTACTAACACTGGATCAGGTAGGTTGATTGTTAATAAAAGAAGATCTGAAACCAATATAAAGTAACATTCAAAGGCAAGATATATTTAAATGTATGAGAAATGATATTATTTCACCTGGAACACAATATACACTTCCAAAACATGAAACATTTTCTTTACAATAGACTTCAAAAGATAAATCACAACCTATAAAATCACGTCTTTCCTGTTGTTAAATGCCATGCCTAAAAAGAGAGGAATTCAACCCGATTAGAGAAAACTACAACTTTCCTATAACATTACATCAGTTGGCTTGATTATTAATAAAACAAGATCCAAAAGTCCATGTCAGCTAATTATTAAAAGGTAAACCGACACCCAAACTCAGAAACTGTCTATTTCAACGTCTGGTTTCAATCATGAGAAATTATTATTGATTTCCTGCATTCTTCTTCCTATTTGTGAAACAGAGCCAACAAATCGTAACTCAATTTAGAAGTTAGGCAACTCAGATGAAGACAATTCTGGAGTCAAGAAAGGTTGCCATTACATTAAAATGTCAAATTTGTATTTAAATAATGGGGTAAAAACACATTAAAGCTTTTCAGATGATTAATAACACATGGAGAAAAAAAGAGAGAGAGATAGAATAAGGAGATATAGACAGATGGGAGATGGAGGGAAAGTGAAACCGAGAGATGGAGAGTAATGGAAAGACAGATGGGTAGAAAAGAAGGCATAAGCCGGGGATGGTGTAGGGTGGGGGTGGGGGGGGGGGGAGAGAGAGATGTGGCAAATCCTCAAATTTGGGAAAAAACAATACAGATATATTCAGGCATTTGAGAGAGCTGGTCTGAAACCTTTTCTCCATGTATTTCCATCATTCTATCCACAATATTAGTTGTAATCCATGTAAAAATGTGAAGTGATTAATTTGCAATACTATTTAGCTGTTTACCAGATTTGCTAATATGAATAAATGTTGTTATCCAGATTCGGGCATTTTTGTTGAATTCAGGCAAAAACTGGCCTGCCCTTGCAGAAAAATGGCAGCTTGTACACCTATGAGACAAGGGGATAATAAGTTATAAAATAAATGGTATCTAACAGACACAAGTGTAGTATCTCAGTTATTGCATATCCTCAAGAAACAGGTTTGAAAGAAATTTAAATGTCTTTTCTAACTACAACTGTTTTTAAACGGTGCATTCGTGCTTGCAGAATAACTGTGTTACCAGACTCATCACAGAGCAGTCTTGGAATCTGGGCCATCACCATGGAGCAGCCAATCAGACATCTTTAAATCTACCTTCCACGTGTGGAATATTGCTGTGTGATACCAAATATGTCACAGAATGTTCTTTCCAACATGTGTCAAAGAAATATTCTTGAAAGAAGATGAAAATAAAATATGTTTTCTAAAAACTGGTACCACCAAGCTTTTAAAAATTATTCATCGCAATGTGTTTAATCACTATAAGGCCTAAACAAAAAAATGTGTGTTTCAGGTGTCATCTTTAGAATAAATATTGTAGGTAGGTAGGATCTTTTTTTTATCTTTTTTTTTTTATATCTTTTTTAAAAAATCGAATCAAACCGAGAAACAATAATCGGTCAAGGTTTTCCAAATTTAGTTTATTTAAAAAACATTTTGGGTCACTACATAAAATTAGGGTAGGTGGGAAACTGGAAACACACATTTGTTTTTTAGGACTAATCACAATTACTGTACTTTATAGTAATGAAACAATCACTTACGTTTTGGACAAAACCACAGAACAATCCAATTGATGAGACAGCAGTTATATTTTTCCTGAAGTCTCTCCCAAAATGTTGATGGTACCTTTGACTGCCAAGTATCCAAGTCATCACTTAATGTTCCAATAAATTGGCATTGTTGGATGCCAGAACTTGCTATCAGAGCCATTCCTTATCAAGTGTGAAAATTTAAACACTGTTGAACTTCAGTCAATTGTCATTTTAACTGGATAAATGTTTGTTTTTTAATTTCGTTATGTGCATTTGTAGTCTTTTGTTCATGGACACTGAGAAAAGTATTTGGTATCATTATCAAAAATCTATTTTTAAAGTTTATTGCTTGTAGGAGAATATGAACTTAAGTTACAACTGACTGTGCTAAATACACACGCCATATGAAACACAACTTAACTTTTAATTGTCTTCATTGTTAATTGAGTTTTAAAATCTGTCAATATATTCATCTTTATCACAAACCCACTGCAAGAAAAGACAGAATAATAGTTTTTGGCACTTGTCCTTTTGTAGATGGTTTTTCTGACACTTGTCTCAAGCAATTCAATCCTTGCAGCGAGCTTTAGCAAGCTCCAAAGATTGATTTTCTTGAGATGAGTAGATATTAGAAAAACCACCTACAAAAGGATGAGTGCCAGAAATATTTTCTAGTTCAATCATACTTATAATTTTAGTACATGTATTACAGAATTCACTGCATTTGATTTTTGTTACTCCTTCTCTCAGCTGATATATGTTACATCACTAAAAGGAATTGATGCAGTGTTACATATTATTACATACTTTCTTAGAGATTGACATAATCAACAGGTAGCAATGGCCGTCTACCTCCTAAGCGACGAGACCAATTGACCAATGAAAAGGGCATATTACTGTCTAGGGGGACGTGTGCTATAGACTGTTGTTCTAGCACAGCACATTTCTACTGGTTGACTGAACTAGAAAAAACATTCTACCTTAAATTGAATAAATGGTATTTTGTTTTTATTTTAAAAACTGGTACTAAACAATTTTGTTTGAAAAACATTTGTTTTATGATCAATAAATAAATATTTTATTAACAATAAAAAAAACTATCAACATTTTCACAGCATATTACAATATGAACAAGAGAAGCTTCAAGTTACATCTGAAGTTTAAATGTAACGTTAATGTTTTGGGGGTTTTCCGGACTAGTGGATGTCTACTTTATTCACGAGGTTAATAAAAGGTCAAGGTTAAGTGGTGCAGTAGATGCAAATACTGTTGATATTCAGTCTGTGATTTAAAACCAGAATTCCAATTGTGTGATTTCTTACCTATATGTATAAGCAATTGTTTCATTGTAACAATTACAACTGAATTATTTTGTTGGATATTTTAGATGTACATGTATAGTAATATTTTTATTTGTCTAAAAAAAAAAAAAATTAGTAAAAAAAAAAAATGCTTTGAGAAAATTTTACATCCTCATTTTAGGATATTCTGTTCACATCTCTGATTATCTTCTTTCATTCCTTAATGACTGATGATTATGCAGAAGTGATTTGTTTTTTAAATTGTGATGTTTACAAACAATTAAACACCTGATTCATAGCTTTAAACAGTTGTTGTTACTTGTGACTGACATGTTTAGGCTGAATATCTTTAGAATGACTTTACACAAACTGATAACAAAGTTATTGTTCATTAGACTTTCATTTTCAAAGATCACAAGAATGACCATGTCCCTGAACTTCTGTCAGTCTAATATGAGGGCTTCATTTGAACAATACCATACTACTAATTCAGGGCTTGAACTCAACAGCGGTCATGCAGTTCCCAATAGTCATATGCTTCAGTGCCCTGAAAATTATTTTGCATGTTTCTAATTGGCCATGATACTCGAACGCGATCAGTCTAAGTCAAATGACCTGACCCTGTAATTTGTCAAATTTGAGGCCTGCTAATTTTATATAATAGCCAATGTGTGATTAAAATACATGTGTATAATTAAGATTGAAAATATTAAGAATTTGAATGTGACAAAAATACAGACCTGTCAACCTTTAGTCAAGAGAAAGCAGGAGATTTTGTCAAAAAGCTGATTTTTTAAATTCACACAATTTAACCCAAAATCGCAAGATTTAAAAAAAACATTATTACAATAAGTTATATGAATACTATATAATGTCATATATACTTCTTAACCTTAGATCTTGGCATTAAAATTTTTTTTTTTATAAATTTATTTATCCAAAAATGTTAAGAACATGAACAAGAAATAAAAAATTAATTAGTACATTTACGGTATTACACTTACAGCCTTACAGGTTGTGTTACATTATCATTTGTGGTTAGTGTACCTAAGTACCAAAGACAAATTTTTATAAATCTTATAAATTAATATTCAGTTTTTACTATAATGATGAACGGTGGCATGGTACTTATTTAAAATCATTATAATGATGCAATAAACATTGTATTTTCATTAATCATAAGTAAAACCTCATTACGGACATCGTGTGAAATATACCGGAATTATACCCATTTCCGTGAGTAACTAACTTTATGTCAATGTCAAACACAACATTTTTTAATTGTACAAAAATAATTTCTTGAAGTGTACCCTTATAACCAACATTTTACTGCACAAACATACAAAATTAACTGACACAAGTATGTTTATACAGCTAATTGGTCTTTTCGTTGTCTTGCTGTGACATGTGATTTTAACATGCATCGTGTGTATCGCTGTCAACTCAGAGTCTGGCAGTTCAGATTCGTCATAGTTGCATTATGTAATCCAGTGGGAAGACATTTTACAATTCAGAGGTGTTATTAGAACTAAATTGGATAGGTTTTTTTTATTATATGGCAACACTGAATGTCAATACACAGCCTGTTGAATTAGCGGCAACACGCTTCGTAGTCATTACGATGACAACAAACATTATAATAACACATCATTTTATAAACTCCATGTGCTTTTTTAACAATATAAATAGGCTATCCCACAATTCTCACTTCGGCAAAGGTTAAACAGTCGGGACAATTCGGCCTGTTACATTCTCAGAAACCGAAAATAGTCGACATTTTTCAAATGAGAAAAAAAAGGCAGAGTTACTTCCCTTCTGTTATTTTGACAAAAGAGGATCGATTTTTTTTTATGCTTACAAATTGTCATTTAACAGGAGAAACTGTCTCCCGCACAGGTGAAAGGAGATTTGATCAAATACCGCGAAACTCCTGTGGAATCCGGGAGGGTTGACAGGTCTGCATAAATATACATATGACATAGCAATAAGAAAGTATATCTGTAATTTTTAACTTGTGTAAGACTATTGCAACCCATTCCTTAATTTGTGCACAAAAACAGGAGACATTTATTTATTTATTTGTTTAGGAAATAAAAAACAATTAACTATATGTGAGGGATATACAACTTTTAAAGGTGTCTTCTGACTTTCTTTAAAAATATATATATATATCTATTTGTAAATCAATATCACTTGAGGCAATTAATCATATTTATTTCCCCTCTAAAACTGATTATTTTATGGAATATGATTTCCCCTTCTTCTACTTTGACGAATTAATTTTTCACCTGATTTCCAGTGTTTATGGAAACAAAAGTCTAGTTTATGTGAACTAAGAATTATAAAAACTGGCCTTTCAACTGACAGATCATTTGTGTGAAATTTCAAACCCTGTTACTAGGTATACTCGTTGCTTATTTCCATCATAAAAAGGAGTAATGATATATATATAATAGCTGGAAACGTAATATGTCAAGTTTTTTTTATTTTTATTTATTGTCATAGATTGCTGGAAATGTCAAGGTTAGAGTATCTTTAACCACTATCTTACAATGTTAAAAAAAAAAGTAATCTAAAAACCTAAATTATTCATTATTAGTTAACTAAAAAGAAGTGCAATAAATTGCAAGGGAAAAAAAAGTAATTTAAAAATAATCAACTTGTTTTTTAATGAATTTTTTATTAAAAATATTATTTTCAAAATACACACAAAAAACAAGCTAACACAATGGTAAGAACATGTTAATGTGTTGAGTTTTTTTATTCTAATTTTAAAATGATTTAAATGAACTATCAGTATCATATTTCTTTAATTTCTTAGAAAAAAGTTTTTTTATAATTATTTTGTGTCAAAGGAATGGAAAGAAATGTTAGTTTCAAGACATTTCATCATACTTTAATTTACAGATATTTGGTGTATGTTTCAATACTTTGGAGAGAGAGAGAGAGAGAGAGAGAGAGAGAGAGAGAGAGAGAGAGAGAGAGAGAGAGAGAGAGAGAGAGAGAGAGAGAGAGAGCAATAGGGAGGGAGGGAGGGAGGGAGGAGAAAGACATAGAAAGATAGAGAGAGACAGAGAGAGAAACACACAGAGAAAGAGAGAGAAAGAAAGAGACAGAAAGAGACACACACAGTGAGAGAGAGCTAGAGCGAGAGAGAGAGAAAGAGAGAGAGTGAGAGTAAAGTTTGTTTTATTTAACGACGCCGCTAGAGCACATTGATTTTTTATCTTATCATCGGCTATTGGACGTCAAACATATGGTCATTCTGACACTGTTTTTAGAGGAAACCCGCTGTTGCCACATAGGCTACTCTTTTTATGACAGGCAGCAAGGGATCTTTTATTTGCGCTTCCCACAGGCAGGATAGCACAAACCATGGCCTTTGTTGAACCAGTTATGGATCACTGGTCGGTGCAAGTGGTTTACACCTACCCATTGAGCCTTGCGGAGCACTCACTCAGGGTTTGGAGTCGGTATCTCAATTAAAAATCCCATGCCTCGACTGGGATCCGAACCCAGTACCTACCAGCCTGTAGACCGATGGCCTGCCACGACGCCACCGAGGCCGGTCAGAGAGTGAGAGAGACTGAGAGACTGGCAGACTGACAAAGCCAGAAAAAAGAAAAAGAGAAATATTTTTTAAAAAGAAAGAGAAAGCAAGGGGCTTGAATCAACCCCTGCCACATGCTACTCCAACCAAATATAAACAGCAGCAAGAGATTTTTTATACACAATTTTTCATAGACAGGACAGTACACACCATGGACTTTGATGTACCAATTGTGGGGCACTATATGGATTAGACCTTCTGAGGTCAATACCCAACCACAACCTCACCTACAAAAGTCATGTACAATAAAGTTCATTCAGTTTGGTGTCATCAGAGATTTGTACAGGATCTGGTTGGATACTAAAACATTACTTGTATTTGCATAAGAACCTTTGTCCTTGGATATAAAATCATCTATAGCTGTCTAATATGCAATTTGACAGTTCCTTGATAAAGACGGTGACATGACAATGGTACAATGGAAGTGTGATTACCTTGAGATTATATGAATGACTAAAATGCTCAATCATGGATTGGTAATCAGAAACAATAAACAAATAAATATACTGAATAGGAAGAGAAACACAAGATTGAAAATCATGGACATGTGTGTAATTGCACTTTTAATATATTTTATCAAATGTTAATTCATAAAACGTGACAAATTAACCAATTTAGTCAATTTAAAGTAACAACTATTTTTAAATAACTATGTTTTTGCTGTAATTAATATTTTTTTTAATTTTTGGATGTACATGTAGGTAATTATTTGCAGAATTTTTCTGATAATGTATGTTTAACAACACCTTAGTTATCTGTTTACTATAAAAGTGGCTGTTTCAGTGAAATGCTTTTAAACCAGATACCTATTTCTCTCTCCAGCCAGTGCACCACGACTGGTACATCAAAGGCCATGGTATGTGCTATCCTGTCTATGGGATGGTGCATATAAAAAATCCCTTGCTGCTAATCAAAAAGAGTAGCCCATGAAGTGGCGACAGTGGGTTTCCTCTCTCAATATCTGTGTGGTCCTTAACCATATGTCTGATGCCATATAACCATAAATAAAATGTGTTGAGAGCATCATTAAATAAACTATTTCCTTCCTTAAACCAGATACCTACAGAGTCCAAATAAAAATTCTGGGAATTCGAACTTATTGAGGGTGTAGTTTTCTGTGCTTTCATTGTATGGTAATTGTGATCATATTGCAGAAAATTTAAGGAATTTGAGAAAATGTGAACCTTTAGGCTGTTCCAAAATTAACCATGGGTGACATTTTAAAAACATTTGTATACCCACAACCAACATAATAAAAAATTATTTTAACTACATGTGCACCAAGAAAATATGTAAGATCCATCAAACATGAAATAATAATTACTAAGTCTCCAGCCTAGCTTAATTAGCTTCTCCCATTAAATGAATTCTGAAACAGCAATTAACATAACAGTAGATGTGTTTTTTAACTTCTACAAAGGGATGTAAAATCAAAGTAAAGTCAATCATTATAGACTGAATTAAGTGAAAAAATTATTACAAATTTATAATTTAAAATATTGATTTTTGCAAATGAATACAATTTGTTGGGTGGGTTTGTTTTTGTTGTTGTTGTTGTTTTTCGGGGGGGGGGGTTGTGTTGTTTTTGTTTTTTTGGGGGGTGTTGTAATAAAAGAACTTTGATGATGTTACTTTAATACACGTAAGTAAAATAAAAGCAAACATAATCAAAGTTATTTTCTTAAATTTATAATTTTAATAAATATTTTTTGGTATATTAAAATATTTTAAAAAGTGTAACAGAACTAGGATAAGGCTAGTTTTAATACGCACTCAACACATTTTATTTACGGTTATATGGCGTCGAACATACTGTTAAGGACCACCCAGATATTGAGGTAAGAAACCCGCTGTCGCCACTTCATGGGCTACTCTTTTTGATTAGCAGTAAGGGATTTTTTATATGCATCATCCCATAGACAGGAAAGCACATATCACGGCCAGTCATGATACACTGGCTGGAGCGAGAAATAGTTTTAATACAATAAATAATACTTACGGTATGTTAAATTTAATATAATACTGTTATATGTGATAATATTAAATTTAAAATAACTTCTATTGTTCACATTGTAACTATTCAACAAGCTGTGAAGTTAAAAATGAAAACTGAACATATTGATTCATTTCTATCCAACCGTACAAACAGCAATTAAAGATCTTTTTAAAGATATTTTTTCTCAGAGATTTGATAACCTAAGATCTTTCTTGTAATTGCCACCTAAGTGTAGCTGGGAAATATAATAATTGATTTTAGGGAAACTAAAAAATTGAATCTTGACTTGAAAGCTCTGCATGAAAGATATGTTTGATTCTGTCTAACAGATAAACAGTTTTAGATAATGACATCACGCATTAATTTCTAAACTGAGTGAGATGAAAGTGGCATCATAAACAAGTGGTAAACAAAGCAGATATTTTCACATCTTAAGTAGTTTTGTCTAATGGATGTTCCATGTACGATATTGATATTTATCTTAAGAACTTTTTTTATCTGGATTTACTTTTTATATTTTTTTTAATTTGCAAAATACTCAAAGTAAAAATTCTCTGATAATTTTACAAAAATATTGGTTTTATTTTAATTTTAAAAACAGCAAAATTAACATGTCTATAATAATTTGTGGGAAAAAAACCCAATATAATGTTTCTTATACATTATGGAAAATATAGAATATCAGTTGTGCTCAGTATTTATAAAAAGAAATAATAAAAAAAAAACATTTCACTAATATCTATAAAAAATATTATACTGAGTATAATTTATCAAAAGAGTAAATTCAAATTTAGTTTCAAATACAGGTACCAGCTGTACATTAATCTATGACAGAAAAAAAGGACACTGTTTTAATCTATTGAGTAAACAAACAGGCAAATTAACAGACAAATATGACAGAAATCAATAATCTGTCAAGAATCATATCCAACTTGAAATAATTGCTAGATCCAGCTGCCGACGAAACATACCTTAATCGTCTCAATAATCCATAAACATTTAACGAACACCTTTTCCTGACGTGCAACATAAACAGCACATCAATAAAAAATAGCATAAAAAACTTCCACAGAGAAATACATTTTGTCTCTCTCCACGAATTTGCACAAATGAAAAATAATGCAAAAATAACAAACTAACAAGAAAAAGCAGATGATTACTTCAGCAAATATGAAAGGCAAACGGTTCCCATCTTTATTGAACAATATAACATCTCTCAAAGCAAAGATCGCTATCTCGGAGCGATTCACAGCTGATCACATGACGTGGAGTATAAACATAAAAACGTATCTGTCGAGAGAAAAGCCAGTACGGATCACCTACACGAACTCCTGGCGATATCAGGCAATCTGCGAACATGCTAACTCCAGCCGTAAGTGAAGTGATGGAACCAGTATTGTAAAAATGACCATTACGGTAACTGCAATTATTACACTGTTAACTCAACTCCTGTAGGTAAGGAAAAGAATATTTGTTTAGCAGCTTACATGTACACTCTCAGGGCTGTACCTAGAGGTGATGGGGGGAGGAGGAGGGGATGGGGAAGGAATACCTTTTTAATTTTAAAGTGTTCATTTTAGTTCAAAGTGGGTATTTTTATCTTGCTGGTGAAGATATATTATAATTGTGCATTGATTTTGTTTGGTACTACCTCTGCCCCCACACCACCACACCCAAACCCCCAAGTTACTGAAGCCAGGTACAGCTCTGATTCCAGCATATTCCCATGTATTAAACCTGTTTGATATTTACCATTACTAAGCTGAATGATGGTTTTTTTTACTGTCAATGGGTAATTTGTTTACAAGTCAACAAAATCTGTATACCTGGGTATAATGTTTTAATAAGATTTAGTTAAGTATGTGACATCAAACCCTCATCATAAAGTTAGTTTGTTTGTTTGTTTGGTTAACGACACCACTAGAGCACATTGATTAATTAATCATTGGCTATTGGATGTCAAACATTTGGTAATTCTGACTTATTCTGAGGAAATCCGCTACATTTTCCCTAATGCAGCAAGGTATCTTTTATATATGCACAGACAGGAAAGCACATACCATGGCTTTTGATCAGTTGTGGTGCACTGGTGTACTGATTGGAATGAGAAAACCCCCAATCAGTTGAATGGATTCAAGTTACAGTATTGCCCTGATTCCCATATATTGTATAAGTGGGTAGAAACCTGATGCTGCTATGTGGTCATCACTGGTTACTTTTGTGCAATATTCTAAAAATGTTGATACAACATTCATTTTGATGCTCATGCCCATAGGGTGGGGGAGTTTCGGAGGGTAAACGAACCCAATAAAATTATCACACATAGAGAGAGAGAAAGAGAGAGAGAAAAAAAAGAAGAGAAACAGATAG
Source organism: Gigantopelta aegis (assembly GCF_016097555.1). Classification (NCBI taxonomy): domain Eukaryota; kingdom Metazoa; phylum Mollusca; class Gastropoda; order Neomphalida; family Peltospiridae; genus Gigantopelta; species Gigantopelta aegis. Next base: position 79,194,140 of record NC_054708.1, on the reverse strand, counting down.
AGAAAGATAGATAGATATCAAAGATGATCCTATTTATCAAATATGTAAAATAGGTTTTTATTAACAACTCAACCAGAATATCCATGTAATAAAGCCATTTTATATTTACTATTACTTACATGGTTGATATTTTTTTATGTTAATGGATCATTTGTTTGTAAGCCAACAAAACCTGTACACCTGAGCACAATGTTTTGATAAAATTTAATAAGGTGCTTGACTTCAGACTACATTTGTGACAATCTTGATGATGTTATATTATATTCCGCAAGGCTCAATGAGTAGGTGTAAACCACTTGCACTGACCAGTGATCCATAACTGGTTCAACAAAGGCCATGGTTTGCTGCTAATCGGAAGAGTAGCCCATGTAGTGGCGACAGCGGGTTTCCTCCTGATGCCATATAACCGTAAATAAAATGTGTTGAGTGTGTCGTTAAATAAAACATTGTTTTTTATTTTTTTATATTATATTATGAACTGTGATTTACAAAATATCAAATTAAAATGTTATTTTAGAAATGTTATAGGAAAAAAAAAATAATTTACTTGTGGGTTTTTTAATATGTAACATACCAATCTCATCTACTTAATCAATCTATGTCTCAGCAGGGCCTTGTCAAATATCGATTAACATAAAATTTGGTTGATGTTTTCCATATTGAAAAACATGCAAGACAAATTATCTATCAAATATACTCTTCACAAGAAGAAACGCAAAACCACATTGTCGTAACATTTGGAGAATTGATTTAATTATTGAATGGTGAGTCCGATAATTACCAAATGTTGCAGGATTGTTCACAATTCACTCTAGTCCATTGTGAGTAAGTGATAGGACACACCACCAAGGTCAAGGTCATCTGGGGTCAATACCGGGTGTGGCCTCCGCGTGTGTTGACAACTGCCTGGCACCGCCTGCCCATTGAAGCAACCAGAGTACGGATGACATCCCGGGGGATGGTGGCCCACTCGGCCTGCAAGGCTGCTGCCAGCTCGGGCAGGGTCTGGGGCTGTGGTTGTCGCTGTCGGAGGCGTCGGTCCAACTCGTCCCATAGATGCTCAATTGGGTTCAAATCCGGTGATATCGATGGCCAAGGAAGGACATTAATGTTGTTGTTCTGTAGGAAAGCCGTTGTGAGACGTGCTGTGTGAGGCCTGGCGTTGTCATGTTGGAACACTGCGTTGGCGTTGGCCATAACTGGAACGATGTGTGGCCGGAGGATCTGGTCAATGTAGCCCTGTGCATTCAGGTTGCCCTGCACGTGGACCAGGTCAGTTCTGCCAGTGTGTGAGATGGCTGCCCACACCATGACACTACCCCCGCCGAATCTGTCCACTTCCTGCACGCAGTTTGCCGCATAACGTTCACCACGACGCCTATACACGCGACATCTTCCATCATGACGTCGGAGCAGAAATCGGGACTCGTCACTGAACCACACCTGTCTCCATCGCAGTTGAGGCCATTGTCGATGAATCTGGCACCACTGCAGTCGGAGTCGACGGTGTTGTGGTGTTAAGATGACACCTCGAACTGGACGTCTGGCACGAATTCCTACCTCACGTAGGCGGTTCCGTACGGTCTGGTCGGATATCCTGCGCAAACCTGGTATTGCTGCGGCTGTGGAGGTGGCAGTAGTCAATCGTTCCCGAAGGTGGCGTACCCGGATGTAGCGGTCCTGCCCGGGGGTAGTGACCCGTGGTCGACCGGATCTAGGGAGGTCACGTGTTGATCCATGTTGCTGGTAACGGTCCCACAGTCTGGAGATGGTGCTTGGGGACACATGGAATGCCCTGGCAACGGCCATTCTGGATTCGCCTGCGTCTAGTCGGCCGATGGCATTGTTTCTCTGCGGTTCACTGAGACGTGGCATGTCCTGGATTGTCAACTGTCGGCCAGATACAGAGGCCAGGCAAGCGAACACCCTGCACTTTTATACTGTCGGTGTTCATGTTGCACGTGCAGACAACGCACGTGCAGTGGTGACATGGTTTGCACGTGGCTGCGTTTTTGCGAATATTCACATTTTGGAACTTTATTGTACAGTAGCTGCGTTTTATCGAATGTAACCGTGGGAATGTGTTTGGGACATGCAATGACCTTATATTCACAAAGCATGAACCGGTAGGAAACATAAAATCGGAGTTATAACCCATTTGTACCCTTTTGCGTTTCTTTTTTTGAAGAGTATATGTAAAATAAATATTTATCAAATATGTAAAATAAAAATGTATCAAATAAATAAAATCTCAGGCCTATGAAAATTGTGAGAGTGATATAGTTTTGTTTGTGCATCGATCACGTAAGTATAGTTTGTGTAACCCATTTATCGTTCACACACAAAATATAAGACATCATTTACATGGTTATGGTGGGTTACATCAAAACGAAATGGGTTACCTGAATTTGTTTCTGCATAACCCATAAATAGTTTATACAAATGTTCAATTCTCAGAGGCCTGGAATCTGGATATCAAAAACACGGAAACACTAAGAGTGAAAAGTGCATTTATCACATTAACATTACACTGATTGGAGTGGGTGAGCAACGTGTAAATACACGATACTATACTCCACTACCAAAGTTAGCGCCATTAAATGTCTTGTTTACCTTGGAAGTGTACACTTGGGAGAGTCACCTACAGTTGAGGGTACACATGTTCAATCATATCATAGCAATAGTTAGTGACTAATCAATAAATTATATCGGATGAACATGTTGTAAACGCTAATTCTACAATTGATCACATTGGGTGGGGTGGGGGAAGGAGGTACAATAATCTGATATATCTTTTGCAATATGTATCCATGATTTAAATTAAAAAGTAAATTAAAAAAAAAAAAAAATACAGGTAGGTGGGCTATAAAAAAAAAGAGGTCTTTCCCCCATGTGATCAATTTTTGAAGTGTCTTAATTACATGTACACAGCTAATGGGCACTATAGTCGGAACAGCAGGGCTCAAAATAGCGGCATGTGAAAAGCAAAACACAGTCCATTTTTTTAGACCAAGAAATTCACATGCTAAAACCAACCAAAAAAAATTACAGGTAATTTATCAAGAGAGAGATGTATGTACGATTATCTCGTCTAATATTTACCTCATGATTCTCTTGTATTTTAATTTCATAATGCTCTAAAATACACCTTCGAGGTCCTAATTTCTCACACACTATTCCAAACCATACCATCACACCATGCTGTCTCACTTCCAGCAGACCATATTTGTTCTTAGCAGGACATATTTCTTTTGACCTGTTATTTAAAGAAAATAACACAAAGCTATATTTTACTTCCTATTTCAAGCTCTCGAATAGACTTAAGTGTTATGCAGAATGAAATTAAAATACAGTGAAACCCCTCAAAACTGAATCCTCTGGAAACCAGAATCCCTCAAAATTGGATCCTCTGGAAACCAGAAATCCCTCAAAAACTGGATCCTCTGGAAACCAGAATTCCCTCAAAATTGGATTCTCTGGAAACCAGAATTCCCTCAAAATTGGATTCTCTGGAAACCAGAATTGCCCTCAAAACTAGATCCTCCGGAACCCAGAATTGCCTCAAAACTAGATCCTCCGGAACCCAGAATTCCACCCAAACCAGACATTTTTACCAGTCACTTTTTAAATATTAGTATAGAACATAACAGGCCAAATTTACAGAGCCTGTTTTTGACTTGCATGTTGTAATTACAGACACCTGCGTTTAAGAAAAACAGGCTTCATAAATTCGGCCCAACCGCTTTAAACTTCATGCCTCTTAAAACAGGACTGTTTACTTGGTCCAGTGGGTGTCCTGTTTAACAGGGTTTTACTGTAGTTATAATAGACATGAAAGATTCTATCTGTCCAGAGACTTCTGTATTTTCTTGTGTCGATGCTTTTCAGCAAGTCTAATCACACCCTGTAGTAATTCCCAGGGGCATAGCGTGGTACGGACCTGGATAGTGTCGATGCTTTTCAGCAAGTCCAATCACACCCTGTAGTAATTCCCAGGGGCATAGCGTGTTACGGACCTGGATAGTGTCGATGCTTTTCAGCAAGTCCAATCACACCCTGTAGTAATTCCCAGGGGCATAGCGTGTTACGGACCTGGATAGTGTTGATGCTTTTCAGCAAGTCCAATCACACCCTGTAGTAATTCCCAGGGGCATAGCGTGTTACGGACCTGGATAGTGTTGATGCTTTTCAGCAAGTCCAATCACACCCTGTAGTAATTCCCAGGGGCATAGCGTGGTACGGACCTGGACAGTGTCGATGCTTTTCAGCAAGTCCAATCACACCCTGTAGTAATTCCCAGGGGCATAGCGTGTTACGGACCTGGATAGTGTCGATGCTTTTCAGCAAGTCCAATCACACCCTGTAGTAATTCCCAGGGGCATAGCGTGTTACGGACCTGGATAGTGTCGATGCTTTTCAGCAAGTCCAATCACACCCTGTAGTAATTCCCAGGGGCATAGCGTGGTACGGACCTGGATAGTGTCGATGCTTTTCAGCAGCACCCTGTAGTAATTCCCAATCACAGACCCTAGTATGCTTTTCAAAGTCCAATCCACCCTGTAGTAATTCCCAGGGGCATAGCGTGGTACGGACCTGGATAGTGTTGATGCTTTTCAGCAAGTCCAATCACACCCTGTAGTAATTCCCAGGGGCATAGCGTGGTACGGACCTGGATAGTGTCGATGCTTTTCAGCAAGTCCAATCGCACCCTGTAGCATAGCATGGTACGGACCTGGATCATTTTGTCTATATTTTCACTCAACACCTATATGAATAGCCCAATACTGCACTGAAAACAAAAGTTGTTTTAGATTTAGAAGATGAATTTGTTCAACTCCCCCCCCCCCCCCACCAGCTTATGCACCTGTTTCCTGCCAGCTAAGTACATGAATAGCATGGTAACATCATCAAAGTGGCATCATATTGCAGACATACGAACAAGAACATGGCTTGAAGTAAATAAAAACACTTGCCATATATATTTGAATCTGATAAAAATGCATACTGTGTAAGCATGCTATTAAAAAGGACCTGCATAATCTTGTGCAACTGTACTTATAGATTTCTAGTTTAATACCTTTTTTGTGTGATATAGATATTGATATTTATACCTTTTTTGTGTGATATAGATATTGATATTGCCAGATTTCTAGTTTAATACCTTTTTTGTGTGATATAGATATTGATATTACCAAACAATATCAGATTGACATGCAACAGCAAGATAATTAATGCAGATTCTTAATGACCAAATAACAAAACTAAAGAAAACATTCTGGAGATTATAGCTTTAACATTATATCATTTTCTTCAATTGAAAAAAAGACCTCAGAACATTTTCAAAACTGTGTGAAGATCGGATCTTGGCTCGAAAAATAGTTATAAATCTCAGCTTCAATAGACAATCGAGAGTTTGAAGCATGTTTATTCTCAATGTAAGTCAAAGAAAGACGGAACTGAGAATGAAAGAGAATATACTAAGATAAACATTCCAGAGTGGCAGTCAATAATTCCATCAATAAATCCCATGTAACACAACACCATGGCACTGCTTTGAGCAGCCAGTGAAAACACCGATATGGATTTCGTTGTTAATTGACTACAATAAGTCAGTTAATAAGGAAAATATACCCAGCATATGACTTAATTAAGCATGTTGTGTGGGGTTGTCTTTTCTCAAAAAAGATCAAACAAGTTTAACTAAGTTTCAATAAAAATTAAAATAAAAAAACCCTGATAGATTTGTTTAAGACATGAGTTAAAATATGACTATATATTTCTATGTCGATGAAAACAAATCAGTTAATAAGGTAAATAAGCAAACCAAAATATAACTTTACTTAAAAGCATTTAGCATTTCTTTTAATTGTAACTTAAATAAATGTAACCCTATAAAACATCTACAATTTGTGATGTTTTGTACTTAAACTTGTATAACATAACTGAATAAAATGTCAACATATACATTTAAATTTCAACCTAACAATGAAATGTTTTTTTTTTTTTCTTAAAATGAACTCATACTTAAAACAAACAAAAATATTACAATCCGATATTATTCACTTCCTTGACATTATTTCAGCTGGCTCTGCAGGCCAGTAAACAGGAAATATCTTGAAACACGGTCTTTCTGATTGGTTATACCAGACAGAGGCTGGTAAGACATGCAGGTATAGATGTCATATCAGCTATGGTGATATCCTGTGTATAGAGTTCTTGAAACACGGTCTTCCTGATTGGTTATACCAGACAGAGGCTGGTAAGACATGCAGGTATAGATGTCATATCAGCTATGGTGATATCCTGTGTATAGAGTTCTTGAAAGACTTCTAAAAAGCCGTCAACTGCTGTTCCATATCATCTTAATGATAAACAAAAACCATTCCCGTTATTGTAAAATATATATCAATTTAGAACCGATATGTTTCCCTGGCCTTGACTATACAACATGTGTCATTCCATATCACCTCAATGGTAAAAAAAAAACCTCACTTCCATTATTGTAAAATATATATCAATTTAGAACCGATTTGTTTTCTTGACCTTGACTATTCTGTACAACATGTGATTTGTTAACAAATGACAAGTCTTGTTTTATCGACAGCTATACAAATGCTTTCCTTTGAGGCAGGACAATAATGGCTGGTTGACATGAATCATTGATCATTAATCCAGTCATAACTGACCGACTACTGGTAAAGATAAACCTTTCGTTAATGTACGACTTCCACATTTGTCTTAAGACTACAAATTCAGAAAACCTTTGGCACGTCTTCACTAACTGGTCTTACTTAAAGGTGCAACTGTAGTTTTCTAAACAAAAGAATGTTTTATTTAATGATGCAATCTAGTAATTTATGGTTATATGGCATCAACTATTATGGTTAAGGGCCACTTGGATAAGGGGAGAGAAAACCAGCTGCATGGGTTACTCTTTTTCATTAGAAAAGCTACAGATTTTTTATATAATAGTACATACCATGAGCTTTGTTGCACCAGTTATGGAATGAGAAGTAGTCCAATTGGCTCTCTGGCAGAAATTGATTCTAGACCAATAACACATTTGTCAAGCACTTTATCATATGGGCACCACTGGGCTATTTCTCATTCCAGCCAGTGCACCACAATTGATATATCAAAAGCCATGGTATGTGTTATCCTGTCTGTGAGATGGTGCATGTAAAAGATTCTTTGCTACTAATGGAAATATATAAATGGTTTTCTGTCTAAGACAATATAATTACCCAATGTTTGACATCCAATAGCCGATGATTAATAAATCAATGTGCTCTAATAGTGTTGTTAAAAACCCCAAACCATCCCACCCTGTAGTATCTTCTAAAATAGTACCTCTAGTTGAAACCAGCACTCAAAACCCCAAACCATCCCACCCTGTAGTATCTTCTAAAATAGTACCTCTAGTTGAAACCAGCAAAATTCACCATAAGTCACTACAATTAACCTTAGCTACAATTCTTTCTTGGAACGGCTGTAAAGTTTACGGTGCCAGTTGTAAGCTCTCTTAAGCTCTCTTATGCTCTCTTAAGCTCTCTTATGCTCTCTTAAGCTCTCTTAAGCTCTCTTATGCTCTTTTAATTAACACTGAATCATCTTGGCAAGTATTTTTGCATTGCACTATTCATATTGCAAGAGTTTAGTGAATTAGGCCCAAGGTGTTTTGAGAAATGCTGTATTAATGGAGATTACAAATGTAAATGTAATGTTTAAAATCAAAGTGCATGCATGAAAGGTGGTCTGGTGTACACATGATTCTTTTATAAATAGGTTTTGACTGGGTGAGTGGTTCACACAAATGCTATATTAATAATTGCTCTCCTTAATAAACAAAGTATAATTTTAAAATACTTACTAACCACCAATCAGTTTCTTTCCAATCATAACCATTTATTATTAAAACCAGAATGTAATTTTAAGAATTTCACATATTTTATTAACGAAAAATACAAAAGATAAGTTCATTTCATTAAAAATTTCTTTTGATGTCTTTCTCTACTTGAAGCACACTATCTGAACCAATATAACCAAAAGATCCTGCCAGATGTACTACTCCGAGATGCTGAAGAATGCAATAAAAACAGTTTGATTACAGAATCCAATAAATCGTTTATACTATTCTCTTTACAAGTATAGACAACACTTAAGACAGTTTATGCAAATGAAGCTACTTTAAGTTTTATACTGTTCTTTGAAAGGATGTTACACATGCAGTCATAAACATTACTGAAGCATAGTAACAAATGTTACTTCATAAATCTGATCAAAAAATTGTGCAGATGTGAGAATTCATTTGATCAGTGAACAGAAACAAGGACCATACAGATATTGAAAGAGGAAACATGCTGTCGCCACTTAATGGGCTACTCTTTTCGATTAGCAGCATGGGATCTTTTATATACAAATTCCCACAGACAGGATAGTACATACCACGGCCTTTGTTACACCAGTTGTGGAGCACTAGCTGGAACGAGAAATAGCCCAATGGGTCCACCGATCCAATGGGTGCATCAAGCGAACGCTTTACCACTGGGCTACGTCCCGGCTCAGGTTTGAGAGAATTCTGGTTTACTGAAGGTCTCGTTCTGAGGGTTTCACTGTGTAACACTAAGAAAAAAGTGTATTGCTTTGATATCTCTTTGAACTTCTTAACACCGAGAACAAAAAACCCCGAACAACTCCAGGTGAAAAACAAATTGATTATTGACAGATGTGAAAATAAATTCCAAATAGGAGGGCAATATAAGTCCAATTGAGCATACGAAATATAGAAAAAGAAGTAAAATGAAGTAGGATGGTGAAAAACACATTGAATATACAGACACTGATATTCTAAACAAAAACATTTATTTAATGTGAGCTTTAGTTGTTAAAAAGGCTTTTCTATTCAGAAACATTTTACAATGGCAACAAACTCAGAACAATCCCTTTAATAATCAATTTTAGTCATTCTAGTGCAGACATCTAAATTGAGTACCTTTAAAATAAAACAGACATTTGGCAACAGGAAAAATATGTTTGTTATTATGAGAAGATCAAAGAACAGATTTTGTCATAACAAGACATCAGTTTTAAAATGAGCCCATGAATTTGGCATAAAAACTATCAACAAACAATGTGAAAGACTGAAGAAAGAAGCTTAAGTGCTGTTTATACATTGTTTGCTCGTCACATCTGTTCAATTTTGTTTTACAACAATCGGTTGCATGTATATCAAGGGACTCAGTACTATGAGTGCATTTGCATCAACCAGTCTGATTTGAACTTTTGTAACAACAAATTATAACAGTACGGTACTAATAAGAATTGTTTAAAGAATTTATCAATGCTAATAGTCACAAATTGCATTAAAACTGCATAACATAGTATAGTGAAGTAATTCTGTACTAAATATTTTACTGTTAATACATTGATATAGTCACACAAAAAAATTACAAACAATTGTTTTAAATACAAAAACAAGATATTTGTTTTTAATACACAATTCAATTTCAAAAGTCCTATAAGGGGCCTAATTCACTAAACTCTCACAACTCTGCAATCTTGCAGTGCATTGCTAAACGACTTGCAAAGAGGATGCTTTGTTGTCTAGCAGAGCCTAAGAGACCATTGTGAATTAGACCCCAGGTCTAACAAAATTTCACATCTCCTAAATTCAAGGACCACAACTCTGTCAAAACAGAGCAAATCCTCATGCCAGTCAATGTTGACCTGTAACTCTTCATGATAAAGCTATATGCAAAACTGCAGTCAAGTCAATGTTGACCTGTAACTCTTCATGATAAAGCTATATGCAAAACTGCAGTCAATGTTGACCTGTAACTCTTCATGATAAAGCTATATGCAAAACTGCAGTCAATGTTGACCTGCAACTCTTCATGATAAAGCTATATGCAAAACTGCAGTCAATATTGACCTGCAACTCTTCATGATAAAGCTATATGCAAAACTGCAGTCAATGTTGACCTGCAACTCTTCATGATAAAGCTATATGCAAAACTGCAGTCAATGTTGACCTGCAACTCTTCATGATAAAGCTATATGCAAAACTGCAGTCAATGTTGACCTGCAACTCTTCATGATAAAGCTATATGCAAAACTGCAGTCAATGTTGACCTGCAACTCTTCATGATAAAGCTATATGCAAAACTGCAGTCAATGTTGACCTGCAACTCTTCATGATAAAGCTATATATGCAAAACTGCAGTCAATGTTGACCTGCAACTCTTCATGATAAAGCTATATGCAAAACTGCAGTCAATGTTGACCTGTAACTCTTCATGATAAAGCTATATGCAAAACTGCAGTCAATGTTGACCTGCAACTCTTCATGATAAAGCTATATGCAAAACTGCAGTCAATATTGACCTGTAACTCTTCACGATAAAGCTATATGCAAAACTGCAGTCACTATTTTGAGGCATTGTGAAAGAAAATGTCTGGAAAAATGTATGTGTGTCAGACGGACAAACCAACAGATGAACAGATGGTTGGACAGACAGACAAAACCTATAATCCTATCCGGTTGGACTGGCAGGGGACTAATTAGTAGCCAGAACAAAAAAAAGTCTTTATAAGTGACCTAAATATCCACATTTGCAGAAATTCACTAGACATTTTCATGACATTACAAAACAGTATTTATTACATACCTATTCAATTTTACTATAGTAATAAAGACATTTTCAAACCGTGTGATAAATGTATCTTATATCGCACATTTGTGCGATCTGGACCAGAACTTTTAAATGGAAAATTCCCTTTTTATCTTTACTGGACTTAGCGCCTTTTTGTTATTGACATCATATATGATTTACAAATGACGTCACATCGTATTTGAAACATTACAAAAGATTGATGCAGAGTATTATTCTTAACGTTAAGTAAATTCATGAAAAAGTATTAATCATAGATTTAAAAAATTGTTGTTATGACGTAAATTAAAAACTGTTTTGTAAAACATAAAAGAAGGTATGTAATAAAGACTGAACTTATCATAGATTGTTTTCACTTCCTATTTATTGCACTTGTTTATTTTGCGCAAGAACATACCACTCTACCGCTATGCGGTCTCGTGGTATATATTCTCAAGCAAAATAAACTTGTGAATGTGAAGTTCTGTGTGTGTGTGTGTGTGTATATATATATATATTATATAAAGAAAAAGTTAAAAGTCTCCTTTAAAAGTCATATATCCCTCTTTAATTAAACTTTTCACCTGTTCAGGCTTCATCAATAATATATCTGTGTAATCCGGATCTCTGCATAAACCGGTCCATTTCTGAAACCCCATCCAGCTACCATTTATCTCTTAGGTATAAATCTCTGCCTAATCCGTATTCTGTCTACTCCGGACTCTTGATCAAAAAATCAAGAACGAAAGAACCGTTCAGGCATTAATAACCTCGGTCTACACCGGATTGGGATTTGACTGAATGATGGGCTGCTTAATTAGTTGAACAATAATCGTAACTTGCCGAGTAATCAGGACACCATCGCAAGATCAAATACAATATGTAATCGAACTCGTGTGAAGTTTACTCTTATTGCGTGAGGCCATTAGATCTGGATTTTGTATTCAAATAATTTGTACGTACGAATAAATAATGTTTTAGGAAATAAAATGAAATTTAACCTAGTACAAATATTAGAACGACCAGAAACACATTTAATATGCAGCCACTAACATTTTATGCAGAAAAAATATATTTGATATGTAATTACAATCGTTAAAAAGTCTCTGTTAGTGGATAACATCTTAAAAATTGCAGCAAACTCAGGAATGTCCCTTAGGTATATTTTTTATGTCTGTGAAATAATCGATTGCAAGTCTGGCTTGTATGACTCTGTTTCCCAATCATCCATGGGTTCAAATGTGCTCTTACAACTCAATTTCATTGTATACGACTTCTATGACCAATTAGTTGTTAATCAGGGGAAATTACAACTTCATCATGACAGTTCAGTCTGAGCCTAGCATTACATATCTTCCAAAAAACCCAGGTTTAAATGAAATTTAAATGTACTTTCCAACTAAATTTATTGACTATGCTTATGCTTGCAGATAACTTAAGTGTCATAGACCTATCAATTTCAGGTTAACTTGTCACAAAGCTATCAATTTGGATTGTGCTTTTTTTATTGGATAGCTTGGCTGTGGTGACTGTGGATCATTACTTAAGAGCAGCCAATAATCGTGTTTGTTATTGCCATGCGATATGATAAATATCACATGATGTTCTCACCAATGGGTGTGTGTATATATGTAAGAAATATTCATATGCTACATGTAGGTATATCTGTAATTTTAACAAGGCATAAATAAAGAATCACTACAAATCCCCTCACTGTTTGGCAATAATACTGCAAAGTGTCTTCAAAAATGGATAAAAAATGAAGTTGGTAGACATCACTAATTTGTATTTTTAGTAACAGTGACTTTGACCATTGATACTGAGAGGTGTAATGTGATCTGTTCAAGACTTTATAAATCTTTTTCCGGTATTTGAAGTTCCATCAAAATTGGAGGAGATGATGTAATTTCGATGTTTAGTAACATTGACTTTGATCTTTGATGTAGAGATGCAAAATGCTAACTCATTCAAGATATTATGATCCTTTAACTAGATATGTAAAATTTCATGAAAATAAGATTAGAAATAAAGTAAGTAGAGTGGTGACCTTGTGCATCACGTACATATAGGCAAGATACTTTACCTCTGACAACTTGTCACTCAAATCTGAGTCTCATTTAAGCTTACAGTACATCAGAAACACGTAAAATCCCCTCAGTTTCACAATCCTATTCCTATATTTAAAGGATTTTTAATGAAAATCACATGAAAACTGTAATCAGTAGAGCTGTGATGTTGTAATTTCAGTTTTTAAAACAATTACCATGGCCTTTCACACAGTTGAAATATGAACTTATTTAGGCTATTCTGACCCAATTCCTGCATGTGAAAGTTCATGAAAATCATATGAGAAATAAAGCTACTATAGTGGTGACATCACAATTTTTATTTATAGTAAGTGACCTTGGCCTTTGATGCTGAGAGGCAAAATTTGAACTCATTCAAATCTATATCATGATCCTTTTTTTTTTTTAATGTGAAGTTTTATGTAAATCCATTGAGAAATGAACTTGCTAGACCAGTGACATAATATTTTTATTTTTAGTAACAGTGACCTTGATCTTTGGCGCAGAGAAGTGAAACACAAACTCATTCAGTATATCGTGTTTATCTTTCTATATGTGAAGTTTTATGAAAATCTGATGAGAAATGAACTTGCTAGACCAGTGACATAATATTTTAAATTTTCAGTAACAGTGACCTTGATCTTTGACACAGAGAAGTAAAACACAAACTTGTTCAGTATATTGTGCTTATCTTGCTGTATGTGAAGTTTGATGAAAATCAGATGAGAAATGACGCTACTAGAGCAGCGACATTGTGTCAGGTACGTACAGATTAGGTGCTATATATCACCTCTACAACTCAATGAAAGGGAATAATTACAGTACCAGACAAAAAAATGCTGTGTCCGATACATACATGTAAGACACTATATATCCCCTCGACAACTCACTGCAAGGGAATAACTGAAGCATCAGAATTATTTTTATATAAAAATTACTTTCACCTAAAAATATAAACAAAAGTTTTTTCCAATTATTATTTTTATCCACCCTGTTTTACCTGTGTTATAGAAATCCACCTCTTCATTTCCTATGAGGGAAGATGCATATCTCGATAACATTTTGATGATCAACATCAACACACACACAATGTCCATCTTGCTAAATTCTTCGTCTTTTATACGAGGTATTCAATGAGAGTTAAATGTACCAGAATCCGATTACAGCACATTAGCAACATTCGCTATGACTGCTTCCACGTTACAAGTACCTAAAACCCACAGATTATTTAATAGATTTTCCGATGACTTTTTGGACAATACTACTTCTTTAATCAGCGAGACGAACAACAAAGGCAAATCCTATTTCTCACTTCAGTGCATTTTGATCATGCCTCAAGTATGTTCAGTACACAATGGAAATTATAGTTCTTTTATTTCAATTTTTTTCAAAGTGCAAGATAAAATCCAATCAATGCAATATACACATGTAAGGTGGTAATTTTTTTTAGTGATTTTTTTTTAATGATTTTTGTCAACTCGTAACATAAATATAGTGCATATTGGGATATATTCCCGAAACTACCGCATTGGGGTGTGGGGTGGAAAGGATGTATTTGTTTACTAACAAAACAAAAAATCTGTTTTGCAGTAGACTTTGTTAAAATATCCCTTTGACTCTCTTTCGCAGAAATAAAAAAACTTTTGAATATTAGCTGGGTTTTTTGGAGTTAGAGGGGCAGAATGTAGCCCAATGGTAAAGTGCTCGCTTGATGCATGGTCGGTTTGGGATCGATCCCTGTCGGTGGGCTCATTGGGCTATTTCTCATACTAGCCAGTGCACCACAACTGGTACATCAAAGGCCGTGGTATGTGCTATCCTGTCTGTGGGTTGTGCATATAAAAGATCCTTTGCTACTAATAGATAAATGTAGCTGGTTTCCTCTCTAAAACTATATATGTCATAATTACCACATGTTTGACATCCAATAGCTGATGGTTAATAAATCAATGTGCTCTAATGGTGTCGTTAAACAAAACAAACTTTAACTTTCATTCAGATTTAATGTATGAGCACATAATACATGTACTTTATATTTGGTGTGTTTTTATGGTGCATCCCATCACACATACCACAGCCAGTTGTGACATACCGACTGCGCATTAGGCAAACACTTCACCACTATACTACATCCTGCACTGTAAACATAATGTAAAAAAATCCTGTATATTACTTAGATTACAAATACTCGTACCTGTAGTTTCAAATGTGCTGAGATGTTGTGAAACAATCATTCCTTTCTTTTGCAGTCTTGAGATCATGTATGCTAATCAATTGCACAGCGAGTTAAGTTAATTTCATGCCAGGATAAGTTATACACCATACAAACAAATATCATTTCTGTGTGCATGTGGGCATGTATATTGTTCATGTATGCATGCTTGTGTAAACACATGCAACTTTTTGTCTGTGAAAAAGGTTTGTTTTGTTTAACGACACCACTAGAGCACATTGATATATTAATCATTGGCTATTGGACATCAAACAGTTGGTAATTTTGATGTAAAGTCTTAGAGAGGAAACCTGCTACATTTTTTCCATTAGTAGCAAGGGGTCTTTTATATGCATCATCCCACTGACAGGATAGCACTTACCACAGCCTTTGATATACCAGTTGTGGTGTACTGACTGGATTTTTTCTATGAAGAGCACTTCAGATACATGTAAGCTTTTTGGGTTTTTGAGGGGTTTTTGTGGCGGGAGTTTGTGGGGGATTTTGTTTAGTTTTTTAGGAATGGGGGTGTTTTTGTTTTATTCAATATATTTTTTTTTTTCTTTTTACTTGAGCTGAACAGTAAAAGATACTTGCTAAGCAACCAGTTTTATTATTGACATATTTATCTACTGGCAAATACAGATATCAAGTCATTCATTTCAACTTGTTTTTCTTGAAGATATCAAATTAAATTAAGGTTCAAGAACATGTATACCTCAGCTATATGGACTGTCTGTCCTGCATAGGCCCCATTCTATGAAGCAATCTTAGTTAGTATTACTGATATCAAAATTATGAAAAACACTAAAACAATATATGACTGAAAACAATATGTACTGGTAACTCATACAGGAAACCACCAGATCAGTTTACATGTTTCAGCCAAAAATTGCAACATACTGACTGTGTTCGGTTTTAGATGATTCCAAGATGTACTGTGAACTACCAACAGAACGCACATGCCACCTGTATGTCACCCATGTGATGTCACTAGTAATACTTGTAAAACTTAAAACATGATTGGTTGTTTCCAACTGAATGCATGTGGGAAGCTGCATACAGGACAGATTTAACAATTCAAAGAAGCTGCATTATCCATCTCAATTTAGAGTCATTTTCCACATTTACCTAAAACATCCAGATATTTGAATAGAACAGAATAGAATAGATGTTTAACGACACCTCAGCATGAAAAATACATCGGCTATTGGGTGTCAAACTATTGTAAAACATTAAATGATGAACCACATTAATATAAAAAAAAAAACAGTTAAATTAAATCACAGTGTAAAGAATTGTTAAAAAAATACAAATATCACAGACAGATAAAATTAAAATTTAGAATAAAAGTCAGTATCTTGAAGAAATTGTTAATAAAAGTCCTGGATCCAGATATTTGAATACTTGAAAATATTACTTGAATATTTTAATTTCAAAATTAGCCACAGTTTGGACAAATACAATTATCAATATATTGGTTTATAAATTTGATAATAGCTATGTGCATGTAGCTATAAATGTGAAAAATAGCTTTGTATCTCTTTAAAATGTTCATACATTTAAACTGTGTATGTTTGAAGTCATGCAATCTATGCAACTGGGTGTTATAGGTTAAGTGCAATGCGACTTTGTTTTTAAAAACCCGGAGCTGTATACATGTATATAAATTAAGAAAACAACATAAGCTTACACTTAGGATTAGCCGTTACATGTCATACGTTTTCAAGTATTTGTTTGTGGAAGATGGGTCATGGTAAGAGCAAAAGAAAGTGATTTATGTATATTTTAAACTCTGTTATTTACACTGTTTGTAATTGTCACAATAATATTTCAGTCGTTCATTTACATTTATGTACAAAACTATAGGCTAATAAATCCATGATTAAAAACATTGTTTATAATTAGTGAATTTGAAATAAACATAAACTGTTTTCTTCAGTCTTTATCACAATCCATATTCCATAATTATGTATTTGTGTGTATGTGTGAAATACTTGTAAACATGCAGCTGCTAACTCGAAATTTAAAGTTAGGATGTTTTTTTAATTTGGCCCCATAATACATGTACTTACCTAGCCTGAAGTTAATTTTATCCATTATGTCTGTATTTCAGCAATACTTCTACCAACAGTATATCATCCAGTACATGTATGTGTTCACAAATTTTTTCATCTAATGCAAACTATTATTTAAATAGTAGAGTGTTTTTGTGCTAATTTCCTGAGTCAGATTAAGAAAACTGTGACTGATAAATAATGCAGAATTCACAGACACACAATTCTGACCCCAGTGTGAGTTGTACGATTATGGGTGGACTGTAGAAATTACAATCTATAATACAGCATCAAAATCAACTAGAAACAGGAAATGGGATTTGAACTGGCAGTCAGAAAGATTTAATACTTAATGAATGTCAAATTTTGAAAATATTTCCACAGTATTTATTTTTATTTTTCCTGACAAACAAACTGATGCAGGTAAATATCTCAATCTTGTTCATATATGGAAGTATGTGCACATTTTAAACTACAGCTATTTAGTGTGTAACATGGCAATTTTGACTCTTGTGTTTGATCGAGAAAGAGAGAGAGAGAGAGAGATTGAGAGAGAGATTGAGAGAGAGAGAGAGAGAGAGAGATTGAAAGAGATTGAGAGAGAGAGAGAGATAGAGAGAGAGAGAGAGAGGGGGGGGGAATGGAAATGGTTATTTAACAATGCACTCAGCACATTTTAACATGGCAATTTTGACTCTTGTGGTTGATCGAGAGAGAGAGAGAGAGAGAGAGAGAGAGAGAGAGAGAGAGAGAGAGAGAGAGAGAGAGAGAGAGAGAGAGAGAGAAATAATAAATAAATGGAAATGGTTTATTTAATGACGCACTCTAACACATTTTATTTACGGTTATATGGTGTCGGACATATGGTTAAGGACCACACAGATATTGAGGGAGAAAACCCGTTGTCACCACTTCATGGGCTACTCTTTTTGATTAGCAGCAAGGAATCTTTTATATGCACTATCCCATAGACAGGATAGTACATACCACGACCTTTGATATACCAGTCACAGACCTGTCAACCTTTAGTCAAGAGAAAGCAGGAGGTGTGTGTTGAAAAAGAAGGAGATTTTGTCAAAAAACAGGAGATTTTTTTAACTGCACACGATTTAACACAACTTTTTAAAAAGTACTACAATAAGTTATATGAACACTACATAATATCATGTATATTTGTCAACCTTAGTTATTGGCATTAAAAAAAAAAAAAAAATTAAACAAAATTGTTTTAATTATTTTTAAATATTATTATAATTTAATACATATTTTTAAAAATAACTCTTTTATCCAAAAATCTTAACACTAACAAATTTAAACATTAATTAGAACATTTACGGTATTACACTTACAGGTGTTGCATCATCGTTATTTTTGTTTCGTGAAAAGTAGACCCAAGTCAAATTTATATAGGCCTAAATCTTATAAATTAATATTCAGTTTTTACTACAATAAGGTACAGTGGTGTGGTACTTATTTAAAATCACCATAACCATGCAATAAACATTGTATTTCCACTAATCATTTCTACTAATCATACGTAAAAGCTCATTACTGACATCGTGTGAAATATACCGGAATTATACCTATTTCCGTGAGTAACGTTATGTCAAACACAAGATTTATTAATCGTAGGAAAATAATCCCTTGAAGAGTACTCTTGTTACTAACATTTTACTGCACAAACCTACAACTCTAATTGATACAAGTATTGTTTATACAGCTAATTGGTCTTTCTGTCGTCTTCCTTTGACATGTGATTTCGACATCCTGAGTCAGAGGTGTTATTAGGACTAAATTGGATAGTTTTATATATGGCAACACTGAATGTCAATACACAGCCACGGTGCTTAGAAAATAAGGATTTCCCGGGAGAAACGTTTTTTCTGCGGGAGACTTGATCAAATACCGGGAGTCTCCCGCAGAATCCGGGAGGGTTGACAGGTCTGCAGCCATGGTGCACTGGCTGGAGCGAGAAATAGCCAAGCATTCTATGATTCCACATTACTTGTATATGAAAGGAAAGGTCTGTGGGTGCGGGTGCATTGATGTGTACAATACATGTGTGTGAAAGCCATCACCTGGAGATCCAAGCCACAACACTGCCACTTGGATAATGAGCTGGGTGTGTGATGACATGGAATGCTGACCAAGAGATGGGTTTACTTCTCTCTCTGTCTGTGGTGTCACAGCCAATAAGTCTTGAGAGCCACACCACAAGACATGTGGAATGTATTGCCAGAACTGACATACATTTCTATATCCCAACTTACTATAAGACACACACACAAGACACACAGACAGACAACAGACAGACAAACAGACGGACAGACAGATAGACATGGACTGACAGATAGACACATACAGAGACAGACAGACATACAGATGGATGCACAGCAAGACAGACAGACAGACAGAAGGACGGACTGACACAGACAGACAGACAGACAGACAGACAATTGAATGGACCATGGGGAGTGCATATAAAATACACCCATGCTGCTAACTGATAGGAGTAACTTCAACCTTAACATTGCATACCACAAGACAGACAGACATAGTTTACAAGTGCATAAAAAAAACATAGCTTTGCTGCCAATATGTAGGAGTAACTTATGTGGTGGCATTGATCTTCAAGGTTATAAAGTCAGCATATACCAAATAGCATCTCACCACATCAAAGTTCAAACAGCACCTAACTCTGAATGTCACATTAAATAATACCACACCACACCTGCCATTGGTGACATGTGACAGGACCCACTGAGTCATTAAACTTTCTGTGGGTGGGAGCTGGTACCAGGCTGAGGACCCATTGAAGTCCTTTGACTGAAGCACTACTACACCATATCCCATGGAGCCATTTCTCGTTCCAGCCAGTGCAACACGACTGGTATATCAAAAGCTGTGGTATGTACTTACCCTGTCTGTGGGATGGTGCATATAAAAGATCCCTTGATGCTAATCAAAAAGAGTAGCTCATGAAGTGGCGACAGCGGGTTTTCTCTCTCAATGTCTGACACCATATAACCATAAATACAATGTGTTGAGGGCGTCATTAAATAAAACATTTCTTTCTTTTTTCACTACACCATATAAGCATGCTTGAACCTTAAATGGATCAATACCAGTAAGAAACGATAGCACTACACATATGTGTATTGCAGCCGAGACATGGCTAAAATAACGTGAGAACCATTACACAGTTACATACAGTTCATACTGATACGCCACTTTCAAGGATTTGGCTGCTAGTAAATAAGATTTGTTTTAATGGAACTTTACACAAACTGTCTAATCAGTAGCCATTTGGGGCATATCCAACATATAACTTGATAATCATGACAGTTTAGAAAATGAGGGGAAAATTCCATCACAGTAGAGGCAATAGATGTTCTGTCATGTATGTTTTCAACAGAAAAAACCCATTTAAATGTAAAAATTAGTTTTGTTTAATGACACCACTAGATCATAATGATTTGGTAAACATCGGCTTTTGGATGTCAATCATTTGGTAATTCTAACATATATATATAGTTGTAGAGAAAACCTGCTACATTTTCCAACAGCAGTAAGCGATATGTCAGACAGAACAGCACATAACATAACCTTTGATATGCCAGTTGTTGAGTATTGGTTAAGATGGAGGAAAACCAGTGGGTCTGCTGAGGTGGTTCCATCCTACGATGTAAACACCTCAGATGTGCACCCTACTGACTGAGTTAAATTCCATCCAACCTCCAACCCCATAGACAAAAGTATGAAGCTCTAGGTAACACGCACTTGATCGGACTACTCAGGAAGACTGATCCTATAGCCCATGATATTTCAGGCAAATGTTTATATACGCTACCTGTAGAGTGATATATCACTTGTATTGAACATTCACATGTTTATATATGCTACCTGTAGAGTGATATATCACTTGTATTGAACATTCACATGTTTATATACGCTACCTGTTGAGTGATATATCACTTGTATTGAACATTCACATGTTTATATACGCTACCTGTAGAGTGATATATCACTTGTATTGAATATTCACATGTTTATATACGCTACCTGTAGAGTGATATATCACTTGTATTGAACATTCAAATGTTTATATACGCTACCTGTAGAGTGATATATCACTTGTATTGAACATTCACATGTTTATATACCCTACCTGTAGAGTGATATATCACTTGTATTGAACATTCAAAGTGCATCTAACTTGCCATGCATTTAAAAAAATATATATATTATTGATGTAGATTTTTTTTTTATATTTTAGTTACCAGGAGGATATTTGATGATCTTCTTTTTTTACTAAAGTCTCATGTTCTATTTTTGATGTAATCCGTGGTGTTTTAAAACATTAGTTTTATCTTGTATATGAGATACATGCATGTGGTTGGTTATTTCATTTTAACTAGCTGCAAGCATTTTGAAATATACAAATTGCCCCACGTCCACTATAAATGCTCTCATTGGAAGTAATTGTTTTGGGTTTTGGGGTGGGTTTTTTCAGCCATACTGCTCCTCTGATGACTACCAGTCAGAATTACCAAACGTTTGACATCGAATAGCCAATGTTTAATTAATCAATGTGATCTATTGTCGTTAAACAAAACAAACTTTAGCCACATTGCACATACACACAGACACACACAGACACACACAAACACACACAAACACACACAGAGAGAGATATGAGAGAGAGAGAGAGAGAGAGAGAGAGCATTATAAAAACAAGAAAGAGACAGACAGAGAGAGATAGAGAAATAGAGACAGACAGAGAAAGAGACAGACAGAGGAGAAAGACAGATAGAAAGAGAGAGAATAGAGTCAGCAAGAGAGAGACAGAGAGGGAGAGATAGTAGAAACAGGGAGAGAGACAGAGCAAGAGTGAGACAGAGCGAGAGAGAAAGACAGACAAAGCGAGAGAGAGAGAGAGAGAGGGAGGGAGGGAGGGAGGGAGGGAGGGAGGGAGGGAGGGAGAGAGAGAGAGAGAGAGAGAGAGAGAGAGAGAGAGAGAGAGAGAGAGAGAGAGAGAGAGAGAGGGAGAGAGGGAGAGAGAGAGAGAGAGAAAGGAAGAGGGGGAGAGAGAGAGAGAGAGAGAGAAAAAGAGAGAGAATGAAAACACACACACACACACACACACACACACACACACACACACACACACACAGAGTGTAAATGAGCCCTCAATAATATGCTTCTATTCAGCAGGTACTTGTGAACATCTTAAAATGTTATGAATACCACACATTTTAATGGTTCTCCGGGAAGTGGAGTAATTTAAGAGAAGAAAGAAGAGGTAGACTGACACTTCCAGATTGAGAAATGACCATGAACGAGTATTGATCATGTGCATGTAGCAATCCACAAAGAAAGTTCACTACCCACAAAATCAATATAAACATTATTTTTACAGTTTAAAAAAAAAAGAAGCTTTCTTTAAGAAATGTCTAAATTAAGAACAAATTTATAATAAGCATATTGATTAAATCAATTATTATTAATGAGAATGTGCTTAATGCTACTTGTGTGCCTTAAATAATGAAGGTGTGTGATTATAAAGAGCTGAAATGGATTTGAAATGGACATCACTAATGCTAGTTGATTACAATTTTTAGCAACACACATGACACACACATTTTGTGGTGAGGAAACACTAAGTCTTCAAACACGACTAACGATTTTAGTAATCATGATCCAATGAACACAGTCAAAGTTTGTTTTGGCTTAATAACACTGCTAAAACACTGATTAATTAACCATAGGTTACTGGATTTCAAACAACTGATCATTCTGACACATAGTCTTGAGAAAAAAACCCACAGCTACATTTTTAGATTAGCAGTAATGAATCTATAAATATGCACTTTCCCACAAACATGCCAGCACATACCACACCCTTTGATATACCATAATCTGCTGAGGAGGTTTGATCCTACAATTAACCTAAGCACTCAAATTGAGCTAAATGCTGCCAGCGAGGGGGAAACGTAGCCCAGTGGTAAAGTGCTCACTTGATGTATGGTTGGTCAAGGATCGATCCCCTTCAATGGAATCATTGGGCTATTTTTCATTCCAGCCAGTGCACTATGACTGGCATATCTAAGGCCGTGGTATGTGATATCCTGTCTGTGGGATGGTGTATAAAAGAACCCTTGCTACTAATGGAAAAAATGTAGCAGGTTTCCTCTCTAAGACTTTACCAAATGTTTGACATACAATAGCCATTGATTTATAAAGTAAAGTTTGTTTTGTTTAACGACACCACTAGAGCACATTGATTTTTTATCTTAACATCAGCTATTGGACGTCAAACATATGGTCATTCTGACACTGTTTTTTAGAAGAAACACGCTGTCGCCACATAGGCTACTCTTTTACAACAGGCAGCAAGGGATCTTTTATTTGCGCTTCCCACAGGCAGGATAGCACAAACCATGGCCTTTGTTGAACCAGTTATGGATCACTGGTCGGTGCAAGTGCCATTGATTTATAAATCAAAGTGTTTTAGTGGTATCGTTAAACAAAAAGAAACCTGCGGTGTCGTAAAATATTAATAGTAGTGTTGGTATAAAATACTCCTACTTGCTCGTAGCTAGTGGGAATTTCCCTATTAGCTTAGTTGGTAGAGCGCTGGACTCTTGTACTGAGAGCATGTGGTTCGAATCCCCTCAGTGGAGGTTGATTTATATGTTGCACTCATGCAGTAGTGTTGGTATAAAGTGCTCCTACAGGCAGTAGCTGCAGTTGGTAGAGTGCTGGACTCTCATACAGAGTCTGTGGTTTGAATCCCCTCAGTGGAGGTTGATTTATATGTTGCACTCATGCAGTAGTGTTGGTATAAAGTGCTCCTGCTGGCAGTAGCTGCAGTTGGTAGAGTGCTGGACTCTCATACAGAGTCTGTGGTTCGAATCCCCTCAGTGGAGGTTGATTTATATGTTGCACTCACAGGTAAGACAGAAAACAGGCTTTGTAAGTTTGGCCCCAAGATTGTAGAAATACTGCACAGTGTTTGTTTTGACCGATATTCCTGCCTGATGGTTTAGTACTGCGTCGTCTCTTGGCAAGCAATGGTAGAACTGTCTTGCATGTTAATTGCTGCCACCGCATGGGAGAGATTTCTCAAAGTGAGTTACAGGAAGGTACTACAGTGAAAAGTACTTTACATGTTCATCATTGTATGTTGCTTATAATACGTTCAGGTGAATTAATCGGAAAGATATGCAAGTTGTAATTAAGTGCAAGCAACATAAATACATTAAATGGCTGGATAAGACATTAACATTTCTTTTAAATCTGATTTTTAAAGATATATAAGAAACAGAATATATATTACACACATGTCTGTTAGAAACCATTCACTTTACAACTCGTTAAGATATGTTTTGAAACAACTTGTTATAAGATAAATGGTATCTAATGATAACTCAATCTATTGAACCCATTGGGATTTTTTCTTGTTCCAACCAGTATACCACAACTGGTCAAAAGCTGTGGTATGTGCTTTCCTGTCTGTGGAAAAATGTAGCGGGTTTCCTGTGGTGACTACGTTTCAGATTTACCAAATGCTTGACATCCAACAGCCAATGATTAATTAATCAATGTGCTCTGGTGGTGCAATTAAAAAAAAAAAATTTAAACTAATAATAACTCAACAGTGTTCTCTATATACCAACATAGGCAGGATGTAGTTCACTGGTAGAATGCTCGTTTGAGATGCAATGGATCACAGGACCTAGTGGATTCAGATTTGTTTCCTATCCTAACCATTACCTGATGACTGGTACATTGCTGCCTATGAGAAAGTACATATAAAATATCTGGTTTATCAGTAGGTTAGGTTAGGTAATTTTATTAACATGTCTTTATCCAAAAAGATCAGGCATGTACGTCTATCCCATGGTCAGTCTCTGGCAAGACCAGTGAATGAGCATGGGATAGAAGGTTTGTCAGTAGGATGGTCTTTAGTGTTCAAATTCTTATTTTCATATAACTCTAAGTGATCAAGTAACTGAAAGATTATCAGCTGGTGCCAACCGATTATAACCTGTGATTGATAATGAAATTCCAACTGATTCCCCAACACTCCTCCACACTGATCTGACCGGTACCGGATACATCAAGAAACAGTCGGCTTGTAACAACAGTTGATATTTATCTCACAGTGCTGTCTTCTCCTGCTGATGGTAAACAGATACTGGGTGAAAAACAGAAATATCTCACTGGTGTTTTAACTACGATATTGTGCGTAATGTAATATACACTTGTACCTACCAGTAAATGTCTTCACAAAGGAAAGGGATATTGCTTTGATAATGAACACCTCAGCGCATCACAGACTATTTCTACTTAGTGTCTAATATATTATTATTTCAACAGTTGAGAGAGAGAGAGAGAGAGAGAGAGAGAGAGAGAGAGAGAGAGAGAGAGAGAGAGAGAGAGAGAGAGAGAGAGAGAGAGAGGGAGGGAGGGAGAGAGAGTGGGGGAGAGGGGGAGAGAGTGGGAGAGAAAATGAGAAACAGAGAAAGAGAAACAGAGAGAGAAAAAAGAAAGGAAGAAAAGAGAGATAGAGAGAAAGGAGGAATAAAACTTGCTGTTGTCATCAAACCAGCAAAGAATCTGTTATATACGTACACTTTCTCAGACAGGATAGTACATACCACAGTCGTTGGTTCTTTTTATGCTAACTGACATCATTTTTCCTTTCCTTGATTGTATTGAACAGTTCAATTAGCATTTTTATAGTAAAAGTAATGTCTCTGTTTAAAAACACAAGTTAAAAATCTCAACATTCCATCAACTAAATGATACATA
This sequence comes from Gigantopelta aegis, assembly GCF_016097555.1. Classification (NCBI taxonomy): domain Eukaryota; kingdom Metazoa; phylum Mollusca; class Gastropoda; order Neomphalida; family Peltospiridae; genus Gigantopelta; species Gigantopelta aegis. The sequence goes on along the minus strand of NC_054708.1, from coordinate 79,168,339 downwards.
TAAAATATGTGAAGCCCAATTCACTAAACTCTCGAAACTCTGCGATCTCGCAGTGCAATGCTAAAAGACTTGCAAAGAGATTGCTTTGTCGTCTAACAGAGCCTAAGAGAGCTTTGTGAATTAGGCCCTTGGTTTATTAGCATAAAGTTAGAATAAAGTGAATCTGAGGGTTTTTGAGATGTAAGAGCTGTTAATAAAACAATCTGTTGATATTTTTTACCTTTCAGTTCAACGTGTACCCCACCTCTATCACCAAAACAAAAATTAAATAATTTTATAATTGCCATATCTGTTTTAATTGCAATTGCAATGAGATAGATCCCCATATTTGTTAAATTTACAACACTGACAGTTTGCTATTTTGGCACAGGCATGTATGTATGATATATTATTGCAGGGATCACGCAAGGGGGCGGCGTGTGCCAACTAGTTGCCCTTTCATACTAAACTTCGCCTAATTTTCATCCATGGCGAAGTTCTAAGTCGCCTTCTTTTAAAAAAAAATATCACAATGATTCTGGCTTTTTTCCCATCGAAAGTATCGGTACATTTCACCTCCATTTTATCCAAAGATCACGTGACCACTTTTCGCAATTGGCCAGTGGACACAGTTATTTCCATCAAATTATATTTATTAATAATGCAATGGGGAACAACATAATATTTTATTGCTATTCTTCATTTGTTACGTACTGTTTTATAAACACAAGGGAACTGAAAAAATAAAGGAGTTGTTTCTCTGCGAGCCTCATCGGAATTTTTTAATGAAAATAAACAGAAATTTCCTTCTTATGCCATTCATTTAATTGATGCAGACAGTCTACAATCGAGTACTGCAGAGACAGCCTATCACTAGCTGGTCATGTGAAAGGAGATCATATGTGACCAACCGTATGAATAGCTGAAAAAAAGGATTGTTTTACCTTTATGATTAGAGATTGACAATAAACAGTTCTTGTAAACTTATACACAAATTAAATTAATTGATATGGACATCATAAATGATGGTACATAATTACATGTGTAGTAAAGATTACAAACCTATGTAAATAGGGGTATGAGACTAGAGGTAGGAGGCCATAAGTCAACATAAACAAACATCAGAACAAAACTACGACATCAGTCTGTATAAAATATTTTGTAAAAGATGCTGTTTTATTACAAACTGAATATCGATGCATACATGTATAGTCCGTCCCATCGTCCTACCAAAATGTTTTTTGTAAATATTTTCAGTTTAGTTTGAAGTAAAAAGAAAAGAAAAAGCATTTTTGGAAATTAAAACAAAAATACTATTTTTGCATACAATTTAAAAAATAATGGTCTCAAAAATAAATAACTTGTAGTAAATTTCATAGTATGAAAAAAGACATTCCCTGTGGGAAGAACTAGGCCTACAGATGCTTAAAATTTAGTTTGTGACAACGGCTTGGTTATGTCAAAGTTGGCTTTGTTCAAGTGGAAATGGTACCTAAACATTTTGTTTGTGACAATGGCTTGGTTATGTCAAAGTTGGCTTTGTTCAAGTGGAAGTGGTACCTAAACATTTAGTTGGTGATAACAGCTTGGTTATGTCAAAGTTGGCTTTGTTCAAGTGGAAGTGGTACCCAAACATTTAGTTTGTGACAAAGGCTTGGTTATGTCAAAGTTGGCTTTGCTCAAGTGGAAGTGGTACCTAAACATTTTGTCCCCTGCGTGTGCTGTAACCTAACCGTGGTGCAGGGGTGTAACATTCTCTTTGAGAATGGCCAATACAGCACACAATTGAAGTTTTGAGTAAGATTCAGTATCCGTAAGAGTCTGTGATATTTGTGTTTTTGCACAGTTCTTTACACTGTTTTTGTTTATGTCTTGAATTTTTATATTGATGTTGATCATCACTTTATTTATTTGCATTACCATAGTTTGACACCCAATAGCCGATGTATTTTTCGTGCTGGGGTGTCGTTAAACATTCATTCATTCATTAAACATTTTGTTTATGATAACGGCTTGGTTATGTCAAAGTTGGCTTTGTTCAAGTGGAAGTGGTACCTAAACATTTAGTTTGTGATAATGGCTTGGTTATGTCAAAGTTGGCTTTGTTCAAGTGGAAGTGGTACCTAAACATTTAGTTTGTGACAACGGCTTGGTTATGTCAAAGTTGGCTTTGTTCAAGTGGAAGTGCTACCTAAACATTTGTTTTCCAATTATTTAAATCAGACTTCTTTTTGAATCATTCGTCTCCTTTATCGGCTTGAGTTCAACCCGCTAACCTCCACCACCACCTCTTCTTCAATGGCTAGGGTTAGTGTTAGAGCCTTTGATATAGAAAGGTACGGGTCAAACTCTTTCCAATTTCTCCTTTACCAAACCTCACTTCTCCCTGTTTTTTCTAGCCTAGCTTGAACCCTCGTATTGTTATTAATTGTTAAAATAAGTTAACATACAGTTAGACAAACTGACAAAAAAGCAAAACTTATTTTTAAATCTTAGTTGCTTACATGTAATATTTTGTGGGGAGTATACTTAGAAACTCGAGGATATTTAAATGTACAATCTATTTATATGTGCAAGATAGCACACAGACTCTATGGCAGTACTCTAAAAATACACCCTACATATGTTAGTTGAAAAATATATTATACAGATGTTTTAAACAAAATGTCTGCTATGACTGAACACCTGCCCTGATTAAATGCCAGCTCTAACAAAAAGAGAAAAGAAAAAACTGGTAAAAATAAACTCACACTACAAGCCTGTACAACTTTACTCTTGAATTTCACAATTGTTTCTCTACAATGTTTTATAAACATAAGGTATCACGCACCTCCCCACCCCCAAATTTCTCCCTGAGGATCTAGTAAACAATACCGGGAGGGATCTAGCTCAGTTGGTACAGCACTCTTCTGAGGAGGTGCCTGAGTTGGAGAATCAAACCCCCTTGGTTTTCCATCACACCTATATAGTACCCTGTGGCTGGTATGTCAAAGGCTATGGTATGTGCTGTTTTGTCTGAGGTGCCTGAGTTGGAGAATCAAACCCCCTTGGTTTTCCATCACACCTATATAGTACCCTGTGGCTGGTATGTCAAAGGCTATGGTATGTGCTGTTTTGTCTGAGGTGCCTGAGTTGGAGAATCAAACCCCCTTGGTTTTCCATCACACCTATATAGTACCCTGTGGCTGGTAAGTCAAAGGCTATGGTATGTGCTGTTTTGTCTGAGGTGCCTGAGTTGGAGAATCAAACCCCCTTGGTTTTCCATCACATCTATATAGTAGCCTGTGGCTGGTATGTCAAAGGCTATGGTATGTGCTGTTTTGTCTGAGGTGCCTGGGTTGGAGAATCAAACCCCTTGGTTTTCCATCACACCTATATAGTACCCTGTGGCTGGTATGTCAAAGGCTATGGTATGTGCTGTTTTGTCTGAGGTGCCTGGGTTGGAGAATCAAACCCCCTTGGTTTTCCATCACATCTATATAGTACCCTGTGGCTGGTATGTCAAAGGCTATGGTATGTGCTGTTTTGTCTGAGGTGCCTGGGTTGGAGAATCAAACCCCCTTGGTTTTCCATCACACCTATATAGTACCCTGTGGCTGGTATGTCAAAGGCTATGGTATGTGCTGTTTTGTCTGAGGTGCCTGGGTTGGAGAATCAAACCCCCTTGGTTTTCCATCACATCTATATAGTACCCTGTGGCTGGTATGTCAAAGGCTATGGTATGTGCTGTTTTGTCTGAGGTGCCTGGGTTGGAGAATCAAACCCCTTGGTTTTCCATCACACCTATATAGTACCCTGTGGCTGGTATGTCAAAGGCTATGGTATGTGCTGTTTTGTCTGAGGTGCCTGGGTTGGAGAATCAAACCCCCTTGGTTTTCCATCACATCTATATAGTACCCTGTGGCTGGTATGTCAAAGGCTATGGTATGTGCTGTTTTGTCTGAGGTGCCTGGGTTGGAGAATCAAACCCCCTTGGTTTTCCATCACATCTATATAGTACCCTGTGGCTGGTATGTCAAAGGCTATGGTATGTGCTGTTTTGTCTGAGGTGCCTGAGTTGGAGAATCAAACCCCCTGGTTTTCCATCACACCTATATAGTACCCTGTGGCTGGTAAGTCAAAGGCTATGGTATGTGCTGTTTTGTCTGAGGTGCCTGAGTTGGAGAATCAAACCCCCTTGGTTTTCCATCACATCTATATAGTACCCTGTGGCTGGTATGTCAAAGGCTATGGTATGTGCTGTTTTGTCTGAGGTGCCTGGGTTGGAGAATCAAACCCCCTTGGTTTTCCATCACACCTATATAGTACCCTGTGGCTGGTATGTCAAAGGCTATGGTATGTGCTGTTTTGTCTGAGGTGCCTGGGTTGGAGAATCAAACCCCCTTGGTTTTCCATCACATCTATATAGTACCCTGTGGCTGGTATGTCAAAGGCTATGGTATGTGCTGTTTTGTCTGAGGTGCCTGGGTTGGAGAATCAAACCCCCTTGGTTTTCCATCACACCTATATAGTACCCTGTGGCTGGTATGTCAAAGGCTATGGTATGTGCTGTTTTGTCTGAGGTGCCTGGGTTGGAGAATCAAACCCCCTTGGTTTTCCATCACATCTATATAGTACCCTGTGGCTGGTATGTCAAAGGCTATGGTATGTGCTGTTTTGTCTGAGGTGCCTGGGTTGGAGAATCAAACCCCCTTGGTTTTCCATCACACCTATATAGTACCCTGTGGCTGGTATGTCAAAGGCTATGGTATGTGCTGTTTTGTCTGAGGTGCCTGGGTTGGAAAATCAAACCCCCTTGGTTTTCCATCACATCTATATAGTACCCTGTGGCTGGTACGTCAAAGTATGTGCTGTTTTGTCTGTGGGAAAGTGCATATAAAACATCCCTTGTTGCAAAGGGGAAATGTAGCAGGTTTCGTCTGTAGACTACATGTCAAAATTACCAAATGTCTGACATCCAATAGTTGAAGATGAATTAATCAAGGTTCTTTAGTGATGTCATTAAACAAAACTAACTTTATATATAGGTATGTATAAAGAGCTCATTGTAATTCTGTGCAAGTAAACTTTATGTTAGTAGCTGGAAACTGTCATCCAAGACATCGTAATGTTTTCCTCCAGATGTTAGGAAATATATTGCTTACAAGGTCATCCAACAATAAACATTTTGCAAGCATAATTATGTTCTAGCACCCCTCCGAATAGATTGTACCCTCCCCTCCCCAAACAATCTTGTGACCTTTCCATTTAAATAGTTTAAAGTCTGTTTTTTGTTTAATGACACTACTAGAGCATACTGATATATTAATCATCAGCTATTGGATGTTAAACACTTGGTAAATTTGACATATATATAGTCTTAGAGGGAAAACCAGCTACATTAGTAGCAAGGGATATTTTATATACACCATCCCACAGACAGGATAGCACATACCACAGCCTTTTATGTACCAGTCATGGTGCACTGGCTGGAATGAGAAATACCCCAAATGGGACCACCGACGGGTTTCGATCCCAGACCAACTGTACATCAAGAGAGCGCTTTACCGCTGGGCTACATCCTGCCCCCTCCATTCAAATAGCATACTCCTATACGGGGCTGATAATTAAAACTGTAATCACTACTATAATTAGCAAATAGCATGCTCCTATACGGGGCTGATAATTAAAACTGTAATCACTACTATAATTAGCAAATAGCATAGTCCTATACGGGGCTGATAATTAAAACTGTAATCACTACTATAATTAGCAAATAGCATGCTCCTATACGGGGCTGATAATTAAAACTGTAATCACTACTATAATTAGCAAATAGCATGCTCCTATACGGGGCTGATAATTAAAACTGTAATCACTACTATAATTAGCAAATAGCATGCTCCTATACGGGGCTGATAATTAAAACTGTAATCACTACTATAATTAGCAAATAGCATAGTCCTATACGGGGCTGATAATTAAAACTGTAATCACTACTATAATTAGCAAATAGCATGCTCCTATACGGGGCTGATAATTAAAACTGTAATCACTACTATAATTAGCAAATAGCATGCTCCTATACGGGGCTGATAATTAAAACTGTAATCACTACTATAATTAGCAAATAGCATGCTCCTATACGGGGCTGATAATTAAAACTGTAATCACTACTATAATTAGCAAATAGCATGCTCCTATACGGGGCTGATAATTAAAACTGTAATCACTACTATAATTAGCAAATAGCATGCTCCTATACGGGGCTGATAATTAAAACTGTAATCACTACTATAATTAGCAAATAGCATGCTCCTATACGGGGCTGATAATTAAAACTGTAATCACTACTATAATTAGCAAATAGCATGCTCCTATACGGGGCTGATAATTAAAACTGTAATCACTACTATAATTAGCAAATAGCATGCTCCTATACGGGGCTGATAATTAAAACTGTAATCACTACTATAATTAGCAAATAGCATGCTCCTATACGGGGCTGATAATTAAAACTGTAATCACTACTATAATTAGCAAATAGCATGCTCCTATACGGGGCTGATAATTAAAACTGTAATCACTACTATAATTAGCAAATAGCATAGTCCTATACGGGGCTGATAATTAAAACTGTTATCACTACTATAATTAGCAAATAGCATACTCCTATACGGGGCTGATAATTAAAACTGTAATAACTACTATAATTAGCAAATAGCATACTCCTATACGGGGCTGATAATTAAAACTGTTATCACTACTATAATTAGCAAATAGCATACTCCTATACGGGGCTGATAATTAAAACTGTAATCACTACTATAATTAGCAAATTGCTCATTATCAATATTTCCTTTTATACTATGCTTGTGCAATTGGGTTAATTGATCTTATTATGTACATGTGTTTGTGATAACCATAAAAACCTCAACTAAACATACTGATGCAAAGAAATAAGGGAACACATAAAATAATAACATTACTGCCTACAACCAAAACCCTCATCCACAGTATCGGGAAGTAAACTGTGTTACTGGCAGTCAAAAAGTCTGTTGTGTTTAACGACACCACTAGAGCACATTGATTAATTAATCATCAGCTATTGGATGTCAAACATTTGGTAATTCTGACATATAGTCTAAGCGAGGAAACCCATTACATTTTTCCATAAATAGCAAGGGATCTTTTATATGCACCATCCCACAGACAGGACAACACATACCACTGCCTTTGATACCCCAGTCATGGTGCACTGGCTAGAATACTGGCAGTCAATCCCACACTAGTTACTGCAATTTAATGCCAAATTACATCGCTGTATTTCATACAGATATAACTATACCCTAGAGTGAATTAACTGTGGTCTCACATACCACATGTTCTATTTATTTCCATCAGTATATGCTGGCATTGTAATATGCAGCGGAGTTGCCAATGTATAATATCACTGTTACTGCCAAGTTATAAACAATGAAACTACTCTAAGCCGGACACGCTCGGGACCAAGTAAAAAGTCTGGTTTTAAGAGGTATCCAGTTTAGAGGTTCTCTTCTGCACAGATATTTAAAACGGGGGACCATGAAAAGCGTCCGGTTTTGAGGGAATTCCGGTTTACAGAGGGTCCAGTTTTGAGAGGTTTCACTGTAGCTGTCAAAATAACTTTCCACTTTATAGCTACAGCTTAAAGTGATAGACGCTAGGTTTTAGACACTACCTCATATGTTTCACTGTTATAGAGCTGTTTTGGATAAGTGAAATCTGACATTATTTACATTACTTTGTTTGGAGTGTTTCTGGTCATCATGGTGTAGTAATGCCATAAAATAATTTTTTATCAGTATAAAAACGCAAATATCTCTGAGAAGTAATGGTTATAGAGATAAATACTAATCTTTTTTACAAAGTATTTCCTCTTTAGATGCACTTTCCCACAAACAGGAAAGCACATACCACAGCCTTTGTCCATTTGTGGTACACTGGTTGGAATGAGAAAATCCCCAATCAGTTGAATCGATCCATCCAGGTGGTTTGATCCTGCGACGCAAGCACCTCGATTGAGCACTCAACCGACTGAGCTAAATCCTTCCCCCAGCCACTGCTCAAATGACATATGCACTAGATCCTGTCTATGAAGAAATAAGCATCAAGATCAACCACTGGACCAAAATAAAAGAATTACAGTAAAAATACATTTTATACAACTAATAAAACTATGGTTCTGTATGAAATCATCATCAACGAAGGTTGTTTTTATTTGTACAGATTAATAAGTTACAAGTTGTACAACTGTACAGCTTTTCTGGTATCAGTGTTAGGACAGACATCTCAAAAAGTAACCCATGCACCAAAATATCCTGAATATAGCTTTTCTTTGTTTTATTGTCTTGGAATCGGAACTGGTTTGACTGTTGAATGTTGAAATAGGGGCCAACTCCCATTACTATAGTATAAAACCAAGATTGATTCCTGCATTCAAAACTGAATTTACACAGGCTGTTTATGTCTTATACACATGTAACTACATACATTTACGGTGCTTAAACACCTGTTTATGTCTTACACACATGTAACTACATACATTTACGGTGCTTAAACACCTGTTTATGTCTTACACACATGTAACTACATACATTTACGGTGCTTAAACACCTGTTTATGTCTTACACACATGTAACTACATACATTTACGATGCTTAAACACCTGTTTATGTCTTACACACATGTAACTACATACATTTACGATGCTTAAACACCTGTTTATGTCTTACACACATGTCACTACATACATTTACGATGCTTAAACACCTACGTTCAAACAAAACATGCCTTGTAAATTTGGGCTATTGTGCGTCGTCTGTATCATGAGGTTTACCAAAAGTTGTGTCCCTTTTTGGATCTTCCAAAATAAAAGAGTCATAATATTTCAAATTCTAGGTGGCAAATATGTGGGGTTTTTTTTTTTTAGATTGACCTCACAGTGGCTATTCTCTTCTAAAGATAGAAAGTTAATCACTGTTTTCCAAGTTTGATTGCAACATGGGCTAACACTTGTAGGCTTGGTGAGACACCATTAAGGAGACAAAGAATTGATTAACAATATCCAAGTTCATTGTTTAATCAGGAAGGAGTGATTGTTTTATTTAACAACACACTTATATGGCGTCGGACATATGGTTAAGGACCACACAGATAATGAGATAGAAACCTTGTTACCTCTACCCAATGGGCTTTTATATGAACAATCTCACAGACAGGATTGTACATACCATGGCCTTTGTGCAGCACTGTATGTTGGAACAAGAAGTAGCCTAATGGGTACACTGATAGAGATTGATCCTAGACCAACCCACTGGGCCATGTCTCACCTCCACCCCCATTTAATCAGGGCTGTTAGGTAACAAATGCATAACTTTACATATGGTCAAGAGAATAAGGAATGGAAATCCACCACATGGGCTACCCTTAGCTAATCTGCAGCAAAGTGGTTTTTATACACTAAAATACAAACAGTGTAGAACATACCATTCCCTTGATGTACATGGACAAATATTATTTTCTAGTGCCCAGAGACGAATGGTATATCAAAAGGTTGTGGTATGTGCTAACCTGTCTGTGTAAAAGTGCAAATAAAAGGTCCTTTGCTGCTAATAAAAGAAATATGTAGTGGGTTTGCTCTGAACTGTAGGTGTGAAAATTATAAAAGTTAAAGTCAAAATTGTTTTGTTTAACGACACCATTAAAGCATTACTGATGCTGGACATTCTGTAACCAATTGATGATTAATCAGTGTTCTTAATTGTACAGGGAGTCATTCAAGTAACTGTACATCAGATCATTAACAGATTAACAATTTGTGGGATGTCATTCATCTAATATTACTTTCTTTTCAAGTAAAATGCAAAACATAGACATTGAAACTGGTGGGGACACTGCCCCCACCCCACCCCCAACCCCACACACAACTGAAGATTACATTTCTTCCAGTTGAAAATCAAATTAATTTATAGCTCCCACTCCCATCCCACCCCAAATCCACCCCACCTCACACACACACTTAAAACACTTTCATATATGCATAAACATGAAGCACATACAGAGTGATCATATTCAACACTTAAATTTTGTGTAGAGTAAGAAATAATATTTCTGTATTATTAAATATATTTCATGGCTGGCAGATATGAACAATATTACAACATCAACTTACCTCAAACAGCTGTTTGTTTAAGACCATACTGGGCTATAGTGTTGTTGCTTAAACAAGTGACTAGGAATAAACAGGTAGCTATTTTTATTATGTTTCTATAGTGTTACATTCACTGCCTTCTATTTTCATCCCTTTCCACTTAACAGCAAGCACCAATTCATGTGCAAATCTGTTCCCAGCAGACATGTAAGTTGAACAATACAATTACGTAACATGCATAATGCTACACACCAACATCAAAGAAGTCAAACAAATTCAGTCTTGAACAGACGATGGGGAAAAATAAGATTTAAAAAAAATGAAAGAAAAAGCTGAAACAGAAATGCAACGAAAAACAAAAACAGTTTACATATCACCAAGGAGACTTTGAAAAGTGTTTCAAAAACTTTCCAAACTGCCACCCAAAAAGGGCCTCATAAAAGTTCTTTTTCTCTGAGAGAAAGCTGCCTTACCTTGCACACTGGAACTATATTCACTGTCAGACATCTTGGTAATGTAAACAATCCCGAAACTAAGATCTTCACCCCAAACTGCCCTTCCACCTATGTCCCCTCCACGAGAGACCAGAGACCTACGCACTGTTACCGTTAGAAACTATGCCCAGAACACAGCCGGCAGAAAGAGGCAGCCATAATTTGTTGGTATATATGTAAATAGTTGGCAGTGGATTATAGACAGGAATGTGACCTAATTGGTACCCATGGTGCTACTATATAGTGTGGATACTTTCTTGATGGGAGTGCTGCAAAATGGGGAACAACATACACTGGAAAAACCCCACAACAAAAACAACATATCTTTGATTGAGAAGTGCAAAATGTGTAACAAGATATATATATATATATATATGTGTGTGGAATTGTTTCGTAATTTTTTTTAATCGTGTTATAAACATGATATACCTAACCAGCAATACTACTATTAAATCCTAATTTTAACTGTGTACAACTTTCTCAATTTCTCCAGCATTCAAGAGCTTACTAAGAAGTATTACTGAGAAGTATTTAAGTTTTTTTTAAGAACCAGCACGGTTTGATAAATCAGCAACATAAAAAGCCTTGTTTTTACTGTATGGATTTCTCAATGTCTCTAACACATTCAAGAGCTTATATACGAACTATTTGTTTTTCCTAAGCACAAACAGCATAGTCTGAAATTAGCTGTTGAAAAATCTATAGGCTGCTGGCAGTGGAATTGTACAGATAATGTTTTATTGCATACGGTGTAAATAAAAGTGCTCTCTTTCGGTACTGGAACAAGTTGTAGACACTTTGGAATGGGTCGTCTTTGAATACACAGAGCTGTACATCGTTAATCTACAGCAGACTCAAAGGAGAGTAGAAACATCCTTGTGATTGTGAGCAGTTTGTGAATATCAACATCCATCTTGTCTACAAACTCCTGAAACTTACACACTCCATAATGATGATGACTATTTATGCAGTTACCAAGATCAATCAGTACAGATCTTAACTGCCTAAGGTGCAAAGATTGTAGGGGAAAAAAGAAGAATTTTGTTTCGTTTAACGGCACCACTAGAGCACATTGATTTATTAATCATCGGCTATTGGATGTCAAATATTTGGTAATTTTGACATGTATAGTCTAAGAGAGGAAACACGCTAAATTTTTCCATTAGTAGCAAGAGATCTTTTTATATGTATCATCCCACAGACAGGATGGCATATACCATGGCCTTTAATATACCAGTCATGGTGCACTGGCTGGAACAAGAAATAGCCCAACAGGTCCATCGATAGGAATCGATCCACAACTGACCGTGCATCGAGCGAGCGCTTTACCACTGGGCTACATCCTGCCCCTTTTCCTCATCCAGTGTCTAATATGGCCTCTGGTATGTATGTGTTACATTATAACACTGATTAGCAATTACTGTTAAATATCTTAAAATTAAGTAGTGATCTCTGAA